>NC_051073.1:53676952-54048954 GCF_004664715.2 Peromyscus leucopus
ACGATAATGTCCTTTATTAAACAGATTTAAATTTTAATAAAATCCAGTTTTATTTCTTTTAAAAACTTTCCCTAGTTTTATTGTGTGTGTATGTGTATGTGTACCTACAGATCATGTGCCACATCATATTTGTGGAGGTCAGAGGACAACTTGTAGGAGTCAGGGTTTTTTTTGTCATCTAAGTACTAGGACTGGAACTCAGGTTGTCAGTCTCAATAGCAAGTGCTTTTACTCACTGAGGCATCTCATTATTCTGTGTATTCTTTAATGAATCTCAGCTTTGGTACATTATTTACAGTTCATTATTAAACTCTGTGTCTCCTAGATTTTTCCCTGTATTTTCCAGAAATTCTAGACTTGTGTACTTTTTATTTAATATATAGTACATGTTGAATTTCTCTGAAAAGTGTAAGTTGTATGTTTTGATAACACATATGCAAATAGATGCCCAATGTTGAGTACCATTTGTTGAGAAGGCTATAAACTACATGTTCTGCATTGAAGTGACGTCCTGTCACTGTCAGGGATCAATGAAAAATTTAGCAAAATAGGTCTTCTTTATCTGGACTCTCTATTATATTTCACTGATCTATGTCCTTTCAACAATTCCCAGTATTTGATCATTATGTCTGTATCTTAAATCTTGAGGTTGGATAATACTGGTCTTCCAACTTGGCTCTTTTTCAACTTTATATTGGATATCCATGGTCTTTTGCTTTTCCATATGTAATGCTTTTAATATCTTCCCAAATTCATATGTTGGAAACAATTACAATTCATGAATGTTGGGAGACCAGGCATAAAAGGTGGTATTTAGGTCATAAGGGTCTACTATAAATGTATTAATACCATTAGAAAAAGTAACTCACATGAGTTTATTTGCTCTCTTATGTCCTTGTCCTTCTGTCTACTGCCATGTGACAGTCAAATAAGAAGGCCCTCACTAGTTTTTGCTATCTCTATCTTAAACCAAGAAAACAAATGTCTTATTCCTTATAAATAATCTAGCCTCATACATCCTGCTATGCCAACATGAAGTGGACTAAGTCACCATATAAACTAAAGCATATGTGCATGGATAGCTACAAAATAGCTTGCAGATGATTTAATTTGGATTATGTTGGATGGATGTATGAATAGAGAAGAATTTGTATCTTACCAATACTGTCTTTTATCTTTAAAGATTCAATCTCTTTCCTACCTGTAGATCTCCATTGATTTCTTTCATCAGAATTCTATAGTTTTCTACATGGGACTATGCATTTATTTCACTGGAGTTATACTTTGAAAATTGCAACCTTTTCCTCTTTGTGTGTATAGTTGCATGATGTATGTGTCTGTTGGCATGTGTGCGGCCTCAATTGTGTGTGTATGCATATAATGGATGAAGGTTGAAACTGGATGTCTTCACCCTGTATATTGAGACAGAGTTTCTTACTTGAGCCCAGAAGTCAACAACCAGTTCAGCTATCCTGACTGGGTTCTGGGGATTCCCTGTCTCTACCTCTCCTGCTTGCTCTGGGATTATAGCCACTACCCCCTGGCATTTATGTGGGCAACAGGGATCTGAACTCTGGTCCTCACACTTGTATAACAACTAGTTTACCTGATAAACCAGTCACTTACCACCACATTGCATCTTTTACTTTGTCTGTTTTAAGTGATATTGTGTTGTGTTGTTGATTTTAAATTCCAATTGTTTGTTGATTGCTTATTTTCATTTTCATTTATTTCAAAGTATATTTTTCTTTTCATTTGAGATTTCTTCTTTCATTTAATTGTCATTTATATGTGTTGTCAAACCTACAAACATTTTGGGATTTTTCAACCACCTTTCTGTAACTGATTTCTATGTTGATTCTGTTTGGGTTAGATAAGAACATACTTTGTATGGTTGCTATTGTTTTAAGCATGTCAGGGTGTGTCTTGAGTGCTAGAATGTGGTCTATCATGATGAATTCCCCATGAGATCTTAAGCACCATGTTTATTCTGCGGCTGGATAGAGACTTCCATAAATGTCAGTGAGATCAAGTTGACTGATGGTGTTGTTTGGGTGAACTCTATCCTTACTGATTTTCTGCCTGCTTGACCTAACAATGACTGTAAAAAGGGTGTTGATGCTCCAGCTGGAACAATGGATCTCTCTACTTCTCCTTGTTCTTTCAGGGTTTTCCTCATGTATTTTGATGTTCAAGTGCATACCCTTAATGACCGTTATATCTTTGGAGAGAGCTGACCTTTTCATTGTTGTGATGTCTGCAATAACTTTTCCTTTTCCTGAAGCCCCTTTTGTCTAAAATTTATAGAGCTCCTCTCACTTCCTTATATTTTTCTGAACGATTTTATTTAAGACTTCTTTGTGTGTGTGTCTTAATTTAGAGTAAGTTTGTTATAGGAAATATGTAGTTAAAAGCCAATTTTCATTGTTGTCTGTTTTCACACACTCTGTCCATTAATAAATTTAGACTGATACTTGCTATGTTTGTACAGTCCATCCTTTGAATTCTCATTGGCTTCTTTTGTTTTCTTTCTCTATTGTTTCCCTTCTCTGAGCATAATTGAATATTTTATATGATTTATTTTCTTTTTCCTCTGAACATGGAAACTGCACAAATCATATTTTAATATTTGCGTTTAAGCTTGAAATATACATTTACAAGATTCTAAATAGGCCTTTAAACACCACCATAATGCTTCACAAGCACACTTTTCACAGTGTGTTATCAATTCTTCCTTCTAACCTTTACAAAATTTATTCTTTATTCATTTCATGTGCTTTAGTCACTCAGTACATTGTTGTTATTGGTACTTTTAAGAGTCATCAATTAGATTAGCCAAGAACAAGGAAGAGCAAACTTATATTATACCTTTATTTCTTCTCCGGTTCTCTTCTTTTCTCTATGTAGATCCAGGTTTCTGACCTATACCATTCTTTTTTCCCAAAGAAGAACTTCTCATAACATTTTATTTAAATTGTTTATGGCTAGGGATCAAACCCAGAGCACATACCCAGAGCAGGCAAGTGCTCTATGAAGCCCTCGCCACTCCTAACAATTTATACAGTGCTACTTTACTAGCTGTGAATTCTCTCCATTTTTACTGACTGAAAATGCCTTCATTTTCCATTCTTTATATACTTCCTTGGGATAGCAGATTCCAGGTTTGTCATTCATTTGTTTTTAACACTTTTAATACATTCCATTCTCCTATTGCTTACATGGTCTTTGATGAGATGTCTTTGGCAATTTGTTTTTTTTTACTATTTTTTAGAATTTGCATCCTTTTTTCTGATATACTAGCCTGTTCTTGCATGGTGTCTACTTTTTCATTAAAAATCTCAGTTATACTAGTTAATCACACATGTTTTAAGTTGCCTGTCTGATATTTCCAGTTCCGGGTGATATCTGACTCTGGCTGTGATTAACTTGCCCTTGCGTGTTTTGTGTATTTCTTGTTTGTTTTGTTTTTGTTGCTCTAGATAGGGTATCCCTGTGTAGCCCTGGCTGTCCTGGAATTTGCTCTGTAGAATAAGCTGGCCTTGAACTCAGAGATCCCTGTGCTTCTGTCTCCCAGAGTGCTGGGATCAAAGGCGTGCGATATGCGACCCCCCCCCCCCAGCTTGTGTGGTTTTCTTCTGTGTTTTTTTTTTTAAATTATTATTCTCTCATATATTACATCCTGACCAAAGTTTCCCCTCCCCCTTCTCTTCCCAGTACCTCTCCCCTACCTCCCCTCTCCCAGTAGACCACTCTTCTGCTTACCTACAGAAAAGAGCAGGCTTCCTAGGGATATCAAGCAAACATAGCATAACACGTTACAATAAGACTAGGCACATATCCTCGGATCAAGGCTGAATGAGGCAACCAAGTAGGAGGAAAAGGGCCCCCCAAATGGGCAAAAGAGTTAAAGAGACCCTCACTCCCACTGTTAGGAGTCCCACAAGCTAACAACCATAACATATATGCAGAGGACCTAGGTCAGAAAGGCTCCATGATTGTTGGTTCAGTTTTTGTGAGGCCCTATGAGCCCTGGTTAGTTGATTCTGTGGGCTGTGTTCTTTTTTTTTTCTTTTTTTTTTTAATTGTAAGCCAGACAAAATATATTGAGAAATTTGGCTGTGATCAAGTTTGCCCTGAAACATCATTTTTTTTTTTTTGATATGTCTGTTTAAAAAAAATCTGTCTTCAGTCTTCAGTCTTTTTTTGTTTTAAGACTGGAAAAAACAGCATCTCAGCTCTTTTCAGGCATTCATCTAATATACCAGTAAGGTGTCTGGTGTTAGCAAGTGTTTACTGAAACACAATTTTAAAGTAATATGCAATTATATTCATGATTTTACAATGACAAATATTGTATAAGCACAAAGATTAAGAAGTAAAAATAACCCATCAGTCACTGTTTTCTCTTCCAACTGTTTTTAGTTTTTAAAATATGATTCTAATATCGTTCTATAGCATTGTATAAATGCTTCTCTGAATTCTTACTCTTTCAATTGGTGAATGCCTGTTACTTGCTTATTAGTTACCAGTGTTGCTCCAGATGCTTGGAGTACAGCAATGGACAAAACAAAGGTGCTGACTTGGCAGATCATGTAGATAAAGATAATAAACACAAGTAAATGAATATATAATGTGTAGCAGCAAGTTACACTGCTATGAAAAATTTAAGGCTAGGAAGGTCAAGAAAGACTTTATACTTTCATTCTTTTAAAATTTCTTTTCAATTATTCAGGTACTATATATCATTATATTCTGGTGGCTTAAATATTATTGAGCTTAGCTTAATACTATTGAAATATTTCCTAGATATTATTAAACTATTATGGTCCTCCTACTGTTTGGTTTGTTTCCTAGTCAACAGCCTACTGTGTGTCAGGCACTCTTCTATATGCTAAGGAATAAGAGATGGTGCTATATGCCTCCAAGTATTGGTAGATGTCAATATTCAGATAATCTCAGATAGAAGATACCTGATATTGGTCTGTTCTACAATACTCAGGTATTGATTTCAGTTGGTCTTTTATTATAGCCTCTGTTTTTTAATCCTATGTGAATTTCAATTCCCTCTCTGAGATTACCTGTTCTTTCCTTCTCAAAGAAGAAACCAAAAAGAGTCATAAAGTGTCCATAGAATATAAGAACAGACACGTAACTAAATTGTTTTAAATCTAGATGAACATAACAAATATTTACCCCACTAATGGACAAAACCACTTCATCCCAATTGCCCTTTGTTGTGGGAATCAATGTGATTTATTTTATGCAGTCTGCACTTAACTGTTCCTCTTGTTTTACAGATGGCTTTGTCAAGAGTTTTCTTGAGAACAGGACTCTTGGAAGAAACTTTAATCTCACATAAAAGACCAGTTTGAACAAATATTTTAGAGGGATTAGATTAATTTAGTCAGAACAGCATTTAACATTTAACAAGGAGGGAGGCAAACCTACCCCCATCTAAAATAAAATAATACAGTGTTGAAAAAAAAAACACTAAATAAGCAAAATACATGCTCTATTCTTTCTAAAATCCTACTGGATATGTTTTGAATAAAAACAATATACAACTTTTAAAATAATGAGAACCAATAATATTGCCAATGTTTTAGAAAATAACTGAAGAGTTGATAATGGCACTCAACATTCTCTAGTCTAAAAGTGATAAAAGTCAGGGGATAGACAACAGACACAGAAGGCACTTCACCAAAGAAAGTTACACAAAATAAGTAATAGAATCAGAATTTGTATTATCATTAGCCACTATGGAAATGAAAATTTAAACCATGAGATATCACTACATACCTTTCAGAATGTAGATACATCAGAACAGATACATGTATGTATGTATGTATATGTATATGTATATGTATATGTATATGTATATGTATTTGTCTGAGAGTGTAATCAGAGTAAATGTGTATAAGGATTTGAAAATTATAGATCACTAACTAATTACCAGTAGAGATACAAAACAATACAGTCACTCAATTTTGAAGTTTCTTAAAAGTACTGTGTAATTACCATGTGACCCAGAAATTGCACCTCCCAGGTATTGATCCCAGAGAAATAAACATTTTACATAAAACCTTAATGCTACTGATTATTGGAGCTTTTGTTCATAACAGTCCAAACTGAAAATAATCCAGATAGTGAATGATAAACAAACTGCAGTATCCATGCCACCAGATACCTCTCAAGAATAAGAAGAAATGGAAATGTTTTGTATTTAACTCCATCATTGTCGATATCCTAAGACCATTATGGAATCAACTCTCTTTTTTCTCTAATCTTATCAAATGTTAAGTATACACAGTCTTATAATGTTGGTGTCTTATATCATATGTTCTAAATTCCCAATTGAAATATGCTCTTCTTGAGCAGACCCGTGGAGTTTCAGGTGACACAGAGCGCTGAGCTCTTGGGATGCATTCAAGCATGCTTCAGCAAATCATGAGGATATTTCTTTCAGCAGCCCGTCTTCATTTCTCAGGACGAGCGATGATCTGTAATCACAACAGCTTACACTCAGCTCCTTGAACTTCTTCACAGCTCTACAACACCTGACTCCTTGAAGTTCTTTTTTTTTTCCCCTGTGATACACTAATATTTTGATTCCTCTGTTTCATTTATTTTTATCATCTGCTATTTAATGCTAAATATAAATGTTACTTACATATTTTATCTAAAGCTGGGGAGATGGCTTAGTTGGTAAAGTGCTTGCCAGCTAAGCATGAAGACCCAAGAAAGATCACCAGCACCTGGGTAAAATGCTGGGCATGTCAGTGATGATCTATAACCCCAGTGCTAGGTCAGGGAAGGGGCAGAACTATCCCTGGGGCTTGCTAGGCATCTAGTTAGGCAATCAATGGGTTCTAGATTCAGTGAGTGATAGAAGAAGATACCGACATTGATCCCTGACCTCCACACATATTCACATGCATCACACATATACATCATGCATTGTAAATACATAAGTAAATGTTTTATAAGCCTTTTTTCACCTGCATTAGCATATTTCTGACCCTTAAAATAACTTTTAGATACTTCCTAAATTTTTTTTTTAGCTAGGCTACATTTTTTTTTTTCAAGACATGGTTTCTCTGTGTAGTTTTGGTGCCTGTCCTGGATCTTGCTCTGTAGACCAGGCTGGCCTCAAACTCACAGAGATCCGCCTGGCTCTACCTCCTGAGTGCTGGGATTAAAGAAGTGTGCCACTGCCACCCAGCTGTTAGGCTAAATTTGATGAGCAAAGCTATCATAATTTGTCTGAGGCCCTTCCAAACAATTCTCTGAGTAGAGCACATTATCTTTCTCATCTGGTTCCTGAATATCACCCTTGTTTTGTATTCCCTATGTTTTATAAGAGCCCCACCAACACCAATAATATCTACTATATAGAATCAGTTTTGAGAATAACCAAGAAAACTTTTGAAATTTGCTCAAGGAAGGTAGCACACTGGAAAGGACCTCTCCTTTGGTAGCATCATCTCTTATCTCTATGCATTATGTTGGCTCATGTTTTGTCAATGCCACAACAGCTCACTGCATTTCAGGTCAGCTAGATGAGAGATTTTACTCTCTGATCTGGGGTTGCTATACTTATGTCATTTTCTGAAGAATCCACTTAAATATCCTGATACAATCATATGAGACAACCTTCGACCAGTAGGGAATAAGAGACTGAGACCTTACATAAAATTCGCACTGATTTGACCCATGAAATGGGTGTTTCTGAAACCTGTTCTGCATGGAGTCTCCAGTAGGAAAGGATCAACCCTCAGTTTTATCAGCCACAATTCCCTCAGCAATGCTTACTTGACTGGGCATTTCCACTTTCTTCTTTCAGTAGTCTCATAATCCAGCTAAGATTTATTTAAAAAATATACTGCATGATTCTAAACCTTTTTTTCAGACTTCTTTTTTTTTTTTTTTTATTATTATTATTATTTTACAACACCATTCAGTTCAACATAATAGCCACAGATTCCCCTGTTCTCCCCCTCTTGCCCCCCCCCCCCCCCCCCCCCATTCCCACCTCCTCCAGATCAAGTCTCCCCGAGGACCGGGTTACCTGGTAGACTCAGTCCAGCAGTCATTCCCCCTCCAGACCGAGCCAAGTGTCCCTGCATAAGTCCAGGATTCAAACAGCCAACTCATGCAACGAGCCAGACTGCACCAATGCACAGCTCTCCCAAACAGATCAAGCCAATGACTGTCTCACCCGTTCAGGGGGCCTGATCCAGTTGGGGGCCCCTCAGCCTTTGGTTCATAGATCCTGTGCTTCCATTCATTTGGTTATTTGTCCCTGTGCTTTATCCAACCTTGGCTTCAACAATTCTCGCTCATATAAACCCTCTTCTTTCTCACTAATTAGACTCCCAGTGCTCCACCAGGGGCCCAGCCGTGGATGTCTGCCTTCAGATTCCTCAGTCCTTGGATGGGGTTTATGGCACCACTATCTGGGTGTCTGGCCATCCCATCACCAGCGTAGGTCAGTTCCTGCCGTCTCGCGACCATTGCCAGACAGTCGAGGGAAAGAGAGTGGGAGATCCTAACTGGATCAAGAAAAGAGAGGGAGAACAAGGAATAGGAGACCATGGTAAATGAAGACCACATGAGAAGGTGAAAGGGGGAGGAAGCAAAGAGCTAGGGAGGCCCACGGAGATCCACAAAGATACTCCCGCAAAAGACTGCAGACTTCTGTTTTTAAAGGGAAGACAAAACTCAGAACTGACACCTGAAATACCAGGGTAAGTTACTTGAATTTCATTCCTGGGAAATGAAAAGTTGTTGAAAATTTAGTAGCTGTAATGTAGCAGGATCAATGTATTTCAGGGATTAGGGCAAACTGAATAGTGGCTTTTACTAGTTCAGAGAGAGTGAAGAGAATCCAGAGCATTGAATTAAAAACTGTGGACTGTACTAGGATATTGTGTAAGACTTCATATGATCTGATATTTTGAGCATTTGGGTGGTCAACAACATGATTGTATGACTTTATATCTGGGTATTAGAGGTTGAGTTGTGTTCCCACCCCCTCCCAGTGTTGATGTCATGACCATTAGTATCTTGGAATGTGACCTTATTAGGGAATGGGGTCTTTGAAAGTGTACTTATTTAAAATGATGCTCTATTAGAGTAGTGTTAGCCCCTATTTTATATGATTGTTTCCTGGAAAGAGAATGGATATAAATATACACAGACAGGGTGATCATCATGTGAAGAGGAAAAGCAGAGCTTAGAGTAATGTTACTACCAATCTATCACAACCTTGATTTTCAGCTTCTAAACTCCTGACCCTTAAGACAGTAAATTTCTATATTTTAAGCCATCTGGTTCATGATAGTATGATACAACAGCCCCAAGAAACTAACATACTGAAATGGGTAACTAGAAATCATTAATAAAAGAAGCCAGAATCTACTGAGGTGAGAGGAATAGTGAAAACACACGGTGCTTCATGATTTTGGCATATTTGGCTCATTGAAAGAGATATATAAGGGACATGAGTGCAAATTGGAATTTTTGTGTGATGGGGTGAGAAACATGGTCCCCATTAATTGAGTTGGAAAGCAGGGCATTATGTAAAAAAGACAGAACTTGTCTTTTGCATGTGACTAACGAATCTGTACTTGAAAAGCATGCTCTCTCTAAAGCCTTAGGTGCAGAGAGGAACCAATTAGGCAAATTGAGTGAAATTCAGATAAGGAATTTATGAGAATGGAAGACTGGCTTTGAGAAAAAGATGAAAGGAAAGGATTGTACTTAGCTAGACTAAGTGATGATTAAGAGGAACTTGATGATAAGGGATACATGTTTTAAAGAGGAGGCATCGAAGAAGAAACAAAGTGATATAAAGAGAAAGAGGCAAGCACTATACCAATTTTACTTTTATAAACAGGAAAATATATTAGAATCCACTCTTAAGGCAGCATTTCTAACAAGATAACAAATGCAGAAGTCAGCCACAAAATGAATAAGTTAAATTACAAATGTTTTACATTGAAACAAATTAAGTGGTATAAAAAAAAAAAATAAAAATGAAAAAAGTATATACTGCATACAGTTAATACTACATTTATGAAGTAATCTATTGTAAAAACTTCAGTATATTTATTTAATTAGAAAATTTATAAGGAATGTAATTCATTAAGGTAGACAAATAGTTGAAAAGATGCAGTAACTATTTCTAAATCAAGTAATTCAAATTGTATGCTAAAATCTGAATAGTGGCTTTTACTAGTTCAGAGAGAGTGAAGAGAATCCAGAGCATTGAATTAAAAACTGTGGACTATACTAGGATATTGTGTAAGACTTCATATGATCTGATATTTTGAGCATTTGGGTGGTCAACAACATGATTGTATGACTTTATATCTGGGTATTAGAGGTTGAGTTGTGTTCCCATCCCTCCCAGTGTTGATGTCATGACCATTAGTATCTTGGAATGTGACCTTATTAGGGAATGGGGTCTTTGAAAGTGTACTTATTTAAAATGATGCTCTATTAGAGTAGTGTTAGCCCCTATTTTATATGATTGCTTTCCTGGAAAGGGAATGGATATAAATATACACAGACAGGGTGATCATCATGTGAAGAGGAAAAGCAGAGCTTATAGTAATGTTACTACCAATCTATCACAACCTTGATTTTCAGCTTCTAAACTCCTGACCCTTAAGACAGTAAATTTCTATATTTTAAGCCATCTGGTTCATGATAGTATGATACAACAGCCCCAAGAAACTAACATACTGAAGTGGGTAACTAGAAATCATTAATAAAAGAAGCCAGAATCTACTGAGGTGAGAGGAATAGTGAAAACACACGGTGCTTCATGATTTTGGCATATTTGGCTCATTGAAAGAGATATATAAGGGACATGAGTGCAAATTGGAATTTTTGTGTGATGGGGTGAGAAACATGGTCCCCATTAATTGAGTTAGAAAGCAGGGCATTATGTAAAAAGGACAGAACTTGTCTTTTGCATGTGACTAATGAATCTGTACTTGAAAAGCATGCTCTCTCTAAAGCCTTAGGTGCAGAGAGGAACCAATTAGGCAAATTGAGTGAAATTCAGATAAGGAATTTATGAGAATGGAAGACTGGCTTTGAGAAAAAGATGAAAGGAAAGGATTGTACTTAGCCAGACTAAGTGATGATTAAGAGGAACTTGACGATAAGGGATACATGTTTTAAAGAGGAGGCATCGAAGAAGAAACAAAGTGATATGAAGAGAAAGAGGCAAGCACTATACCAATTTTACTTTTATAAACAGGAAAATATATTAGAATCCACTCTTGAGGCAGCATTTCTAACAAGATAACAAATGCAGAAGTCACAAAAATGAATAAGTTAAATTACAAATGTTTTACAGTTTGAAACAAATTTTAAGTGTGTATTAAAAGCAAAAAGAAATAAAAATGAGAAAAAGTGTATTTATGACTGGCATACAGTTAATACCTAGCATTTATGAAGTAATCTTATTTGTAAAAACTTCAGTATATTTATTTTAAGTTAGAAAATTTATAGGAAATGTTAATTCATTAAGGTAGACAAATAGTTGAAAAGATGCTTCGAGTAACTATTTCTCAAATCAAGTAAATTCAAATTGTATTTTCCTTGTTTTAAGACCTGAAATGTTGGTCAGCACACAATAAAACTGGTACTCTTGTAATTTATTGAGGAGATTAAAAATATATAGCTTCTTTCAATATAATTTCAAAATTATTTTCAAAAATTTAAATGTGCTTATGCTTTATTTCAGCCAATCAACTTGTAGGAAGTTATTCTACAAAACCTCTCAAGAGTTCATAGAGAAATGTGTAGCATAATGCTTCCTGAGTAGTTATTTGGGGTGTGAAAAATTAGAAACAACCTAAGTGTCTCTATTAATAAAGAAATGTCTAGAAAGTAATAGCAAATGATACATAATGGTGAAGACAAGAATGAATACTGTGAAGTTGTTTTCTATATAATTGCTAGGATCTAAGAAGACACGTGTGACATATTTTTTAAGTGTAAAAAGTTATCAGCAAGGTGTTGGTAATAAGCAAATAGATATGAAGACAGTTGTTAAAAAGCCTTACTACTATTTACCACAGGTATGTGAGGATGAGAATAACTTTTATTTCATTTTGAATATACATGAGTCTTTTGAAATACTTTCAGTGTGAATGAATTTCCTTTATGCCCATAGCTTCTCATAAAAGGATAAAGAAATACTAATTAAGGGAGAGAAAATCCAAGATATTCCATGATTGTTGTTGAGAAAATAGGAGAACCATCTAAAAACACGTCCAGTGTGAGATGCCCAAGTGCCAATGTCCTTATAAGCTAGTATTTTATTTTTCAACATCAGTAAACTCAAGAAGAAATTTTACCTCGATAAATTCATTCCAATATATCTTTAGATATTATGGATTTAAGTTTAGAGTTTCGTTGAAAAATCTATGATGCACAGTAAATTTTCATTTCTCCAGCATGCAAGCTTGAGTTAGATGCTAAAAAGCTAGATGAAGGAGGAGAATCATTTGCAAGCTTACAAAACGATGAGTATATTCATACCGACAAGACATTGATTCCTTCCTAATTTCGTTACTGATGCTAGGTGAAATAATATCTCGCCTTATCTTTTTAAAAGACAAATCATGGATACAAAAGGTATTTTTAGGTAAGACTATTCCATGAAACAAAAACAACAACAAGATATTTCAACCCTTCCACTTTATATCTTCAGGGTAAAGCCATATTATATATGGATTAGCTGCCATCTAAGTGTATCTAGCACTTACCCTCTTCCCCTTGACTCCTGGTGACCTGTTCTTTTCTTCCTTGCTTCAGGTAGCAACAGGTCACCAAGATTTATGCTGTCATAGCGACCCACACTTGTGGTCACAGCAGTTAGTTATGGATTAAGATAATCAGAATCTTAGATTCAATCCTGCCAAAAAAGCATGACATGGAGAGTGACGTCAAAGTGATTTATTAGGAAATGTGCCCAAGAAAAAAATGTAGATGAAAGCTGAGGAGGAAGGGAGGCAATTGGTTCAGAGAAGGAGAGCCATGCAAAGGTACCGTGGCAGGGAGTGTCCTATGAAGGGAACTGTGATGGGAGACCTCCCACCCATCCAGGGTTCAAAAGCTCTCTGGAAGTGCTTACCATAGAGTTGTACTGTGGCTATACTTTATTGCAGCAGCTGAATATCAAGTGAAATCAGAAAAAAGAAAGCACATGGGATAAGGCTAGAAGAAAGAGCTATATGCTTTGAAGGCCCATCTCTTAGAGGAGTCCCACAGGATACATTTTATTTCTACATTACAGGAATTGTGACAAATTGTGGATGTTGCCAAACTAGAAAGCCCATTAGGGACCAGTCTCTGCCCAGCACATACCCAAATTCCAAGTGCCCTAAGAAATGCAGGTATTCGGGATCGACCACATGATTTGTGCTAAAGAATTAGGTACAGCGATTTTTATCAGAGAACGCTGGACAATCTACTGATGTCCACATCCTCTAATGCCAACCTATGGCCAACCAACCTTGAGTAGTCCTCCCTAAAGCTTGCATTGTCCTCCAGCTGCATTCACTCTTTGCTGATCCCATATTTTGGGCTCATTCTGATAGGAGGGTTCTGAATGCCGTGCAGGCTACAATTTACCTTTGAACAAGGCAGCTGAGAGACTGTTTTCACACCTGTCTGTCATTGTTTAAAGGACACCTGCCAGGAACAGATTTCCAGGCACTTTTAGACATCTGTAAGTGTATCCAAGCTGGTTCCAGCTGCCTGAGGGCAAGTCCTCCAACAAAGAGATGTAGGAGCTTATTGTGATGAGTGACAGTTCATAGTTAGAGTCAAGCCTAGGAGATGGACCTGGGCCTGAGGGGATGCAGGTGAAGGGCTGACAGCCTCTGTTATGTCACCCAACCTGGGATTGTGTATCCTCAACCAAAAATAGAGAATGGCCTTTCTTAAGATGAATAAACAGGCAGAGTGTGAGCCTCGAGCTGCCTAGAGCCAGATTGGCCACCATGTGGAGAAGAGCTTTCCGTGGTGGCTGAGGATGATATCTGTACACAGGGGAAAGTCAGCCGAAGATAGATTTTTAAAAAACCACACACAGAGAAACGTCAACCTGTTGACTCTGCTTCAGGTTCCCCTTGAAGCTGTGAGCTCTGCCCTCTGTCCTTTGCTTTTAGTCAATATGAATACCCCCTCCCTTCTCTGTGTATTTGCATCTGCTGGTTCAGTTTAGCTTTGTGATTTGTAACCACCCAACAAGGTCCTGACTCTGTAAAATAGACTATTTTTATTATGTAATGAACCTAATAGACCATGGGAACCTGATTCAGAGATGTTTGAAGGTAAATTCGGTTTCCCTTTGAAGGTAGGAGTGGGCATTCATAAGCTTGGTCTGTCTATTTTCTAACAGAGATTTTGAAAAACTACAACCAGATCCATCATTCCCACCTATTCCACAACCACCTCTTCCAGTCTGTTTTTATAAGATCTTTTTTTTTTTATCAACAGTTACATCTTAAAATTAATTAGCAACTAGGAAGTTCAAATTTCAGTGTTCGAAAATATACTTTTTAACTTCATGAATAAAATGTCTGTGGAAGTTTCTCTTTTCTCTACACACCTACACAATTCCCTCGATTTTGTCTTTTGACCAACATAACCTAAAATATTTAAAATCTTGACCTTTTCCAAAAGTGTTTGCCAATCCCAATCCTTGAAAACAGTAAGAGAATAAAACAGATTTCTGAGGGGAAGAACTGTCTTATCATTATTATTTCTAACAAGCTCATATAATATTACATGCAAATCATGTTAAAAAAAATTAAAAATTCCATCTGGATAGAAATACATAGGTGTATGAACTGTAAAACATGATGCCATTCAGTAGGGGAGTGAGTAATGGCAGTGACCGACAATCACTAAGTGGACCACTGCAATGAGCGTCTGAAATCTGTTAATGCTATTATTTGCTTGCCTGGCAGAGAATAACATACAATGAACCTCCTTCTTGTGATTAAGTTGAAAGGACCTATTTGTCTATTTAAAATATACATAAGATATACAAATCTAAGATTCTGACATTTCAAAAGCCAATTAGCACACATCTTCATAGCATTTTTGAGAGGCTCATACCCCAGTAGGCATAGATTTTACCATGATCATCAGGGGACATTTGGGTCAGATGATGCAGGGATTGGGGTTATTTAAGCCAAAGTTTAAAAAATGAGAGAATTGTGATCTTGAACTCTGAACCCCTAGAAGACCTTGAGCCTACGTATGTCACTCTATTGGGTGAGTATCCTGAGAACTGTGCATTGAAGTGAGATGGGAAATAGTTACTTTTCTGGGGGTAGAAAAGAGTCCTGAAAGATATGAGGAAGGTACAATGGAGTTTGTTTCATTTCACATTTTTGTCTCAGGACTAGACCTTGCTGTCTACATACATTTGAAAAAGCAACAAAATTATATTTTTACTAAGGTTAATGTTGGAAATTAACAAAGATCTGTCATATAAATTTCAGTGGTTAAATCATGTCTTCTCTTATGATACTACTTGAAACTAGTAACAATTCCTGAAGCATCACTTCTGGATTGTGTTTTTAAGGAGAATCTCTTGTCCATGTGCAAGAGAAGATAGAGGCCAAGTTAATGATGAAGACCCCAAACCACACAGTGTTTTGCTTTCCTGTAGACACCCCCAGGAGATGCTCTTTTGGATCCACACTGAGAAAGAACCCTAGAGTTGGACCTTTGACTTAGAAACTTATTATTCACAAGCCTTAGATGGAAGAATTTAGAGTCTTAAACTGAAGTTTCTAATTTGAGGATTCTGTGGAATTTGGTCAACACATGTGTATGAAGCACCACTAATGCTCCTGTCACTCTACCTGGACAAGACTTCAGATATATAGGGGGAGAGAGCCTGCCCCTGTGATACCATCAATTGGCCTGATAACATTTACCTGTATGACTTGCCTGTCCATAGCAGGTCATTACATCCAGCACAGATTATGTTCAGTCTCCAGAGCATGACTGTTACAATGTTCATTCCCACAAGGAATGATCCATCAAATAAAGATATCATGAAGTTGGGTTCAGCATGGCGAAGAAAGATACACTGAGAATACTAACAGCTAATGTTACCGAGCACTCATTATGGGGTTGGTTCTGTGCTAAGTGGTTCACATGCATTATTCTGTGTGTTCATTCAACCCTAAGTGATAGTTCATGTATTTTTCTCATTTTTCATATGAGAAAATAGGAGCCTAGAATGGCTAAGTCTCTTTCCCTAAATCACCTCAAAGTGGATGTCAAAACAGGGCTAATAACTCTTACTCAGGCTGAGTTCTTGACCAACAGGATGCAGAAACCCCTATAAAAATCACTATTATCAGCACTAGTTGATTATCAGTAGGCAATGACTAGGCAAAGCACATAAAAGGAAAGGCCACAAACCAGAAATGCAGACCTGCAGTAAGGATCGGAGAAGTACTATATTCACAATAAACAGTCTTTTTAAACAGAGGTGATCACCCACATGGAAGAATCATAAAAACCAAGATTAGGTTAATGGCGCATGCAGAAAGTCTTGACTGTTCTTAATGCAGCACATGCAAAGGTTTCATAGTTATTCACCTTGAGTCATGGTTTGTAGAATGGATTTGAGTTGTTTGAGTAGGCTGGCTTTGGGTGATAGTATTCAGTGGAGATGTGGAATGCATGCATCTGTCAGCATTTTCTAGAGAAACAGAACCAAGGTAGACAGATTGGCTAGGCAGATGGATAGAAAATAGATAAGTAGGTAGATATGGATGGATAGATAGATAGGTCATAGATAAATGATAGATAGATAGACAGACGATAGAGACTGAGTACTGGCATATCTAACTATGAATGCTGAGAAGTGCCATGATTTGCTGTCTGCAAAGGAGAAACTTCAAATCAAATAGAAGAAATCCAGTCCCATTTCAAAGTTCTGAAACCAGGGGAACCAATCCTAAGTCCTAAGGCCAAGAACAAGGAGGACTAATGACAGGAGAAGATGAATGTTGTAGTTATAGGACAGAGAAAATCCACTTTCCTCCATCGTATGGTATATTCAGAACCTCAAAAGATTGAATGATGTTCACCTACCTTGGTGAGTGTGGTCTTATTTGTTCAAACTAAGATTAAATTTACCAGCTATATGATAAGCTATAGTCCCTACCAAGTAACACACACACACACACACACACACACACACACACACACACACACACACACAGCCATAGCAATGTAGCAAGAGGGAGAAGAGAAGAAGAGGAAGTAATCAACTAAATTTTGAGTACACAGAGATACTAAGATGCTGGTTACTGGTTATCCATGTAAATATGCTCTGTGGCCAATTTGAATATTTGAAATTTGATAGTAGAGTCTGGATGAACACCATTGGGGATGGTGACTGGCTGTTAAAGGCGAGGTGATCGAATAAATGATTGAATAAATCATCAAGAAGAGCAGAAGCCTAAGAGTTTAGCTTTTATGGAAACCCACAGTTTGATGGCAGAAGGAGGGAGAAGAGGCAGCCGTGAAGCAAAATAATCCTCCACTACAGTGATAGAGCTAAAGAGAGCAGTGTTGTGGAGCCAAGAGAAGCCTGGGGATGAAGGGGCTAATGCTGGACAGTGCTGATAACATACGGAGGTCAGAGGAATGACTTCATGAACTGATGTTGTTGGGGACAGGTGAGAAAGAAATTGCTGACCATGAAAAGGCAGGGCAGACCTCAGGGACCACTCAAGCAGAATGTCTGAGTAGTTAACATGGGTCCACACCTTAAGGATATGGCCACCAAAGGGGAGAACTTGATGTGTTTTAGTAACACACACTCCTTATTCATATTTCAAAACAATGGGGATATGAGATTCATTTGAGAAAATTTCACTTCCCAGCAATAATTTCTGGAACTTTCTCCTCTTATGTGGAAGGCAAACTGGTGGTAGAAATGTGTCTCTTTACTACCACAAACTGAAATGTACAATTCCTTCAGTTGCCTCTCCATCAGCATTAACTTTACATTCTCCTTAACATGTCATCTTTCTGTGCTGACAGGAAGAAGAGAAGGAAACATGCTAATTGATGGAAATAAAAGTGGAATTTCTAAGGCTGCTTATCTACATCGTTTCTCTGCTGCCTTTTCATGGGTAACAGAGTGTCTAATGTTCAGGGACAAGAGGATTCAGACCACAGGGTGCCTGCCAGCTCTCTAGAGGGCAGAAACCCACATTTGCATGCATATAAATGAGGCCAGAAATAGGTTCGAGATAAAAAATGGAGCAGTGTGCTAGAGCTCTGCACTGTGGAAAGGCACCCGGACTCCCCTGATGGAGGGGAGATTTGGACACTGGGTAGGTGGAGTACATAATAACATTAGAAAAGAGCTATTCAGTGGCATGATATATTTTCCCAGTGTGCTATGCCAAGACAGCACGTTGTTTAATTGTGTAAAGTATGAGAGCTGGTAACTCCTTTCCTCTCACCTTCCAAAATGCTTAGGTTTGCAGAAGGAAAATTTGGCATCTGTTTCTATTCATTTCAAAGGATGAAAGAAAAGGCCACTGTAGAGATGTATTGATCTTTGGAAAGGTCAGGTGCAGATTCATAGGTCAAGGTGCTACTTCTGAACAGTTAAGATGTGATGTGAAGGGATGATCCAAGGGGGAAAAATAAAAACAAAGGAATATTCCATGCATACAATCAACAACATTTTGTAACACTTTTTTTAAAAAAAAAAAAAAGCATCACAGTATTGTATATGTGTATATTCATGGATATATGCATGTGTATACATGTACATATATATCTACAGATGTGTGCATATATGTAGAACATTATCATTATTAACCTTAAAATAGAAGTTAATATCAGAAAATAAATTCAGCAACTGTAAAAATTGGAAATATATTTATTTCACTGTGTAGCCTTGATGTTAGAAAAAGAAAGATGTATCAAGAAAGTTAATAGGAAATGGAAAATGGGGGTGAAAAGAGTGAAGTGGAAGACATAGAAAGCAGAAAGTAGTTATGGAAAGGGAAAATCAAGGAAAAAAATGGGGGAGAGGGAATACAAAGGGGGTATGGCAGAAAATCCCAGTACTGACGCCCACAGCAGGGCAAAGAGCTCAGAGGGCAGAGGAGTGAAACAGCGGAGGGGAGGACCTGGATAATAATCAAGCCTTCTGAGACGAGCATGCTGTTTGAAGATTGTTCATTCTTTTACATACCATTCTCTGTGTGGTTAGGAGAACGGCATCCATACAGGGACCCTGTAAAATGAGAGCAACCAGTCTAGAACAGTTCCTTCAGAATTTGAAATCTGTTGTGTTTCATTTTCCAAGTTCACAGCAAATTTTTGAAATAAAATGTTCATTTTTTGGGGGGTCTTTGATCTCTCTCTCTCTCTCTCTTGGAGTCTTTGATCTCTCTCTCTCTCTCTGTAGCATGAATCTTAAAGAGTCTTATTAATAAAATCAAACCCAGGCCAGGTATTGCGGTAAACTGGAAGATCAGAGAACCAGAACAAGCCACAGCTAATCTCACCTGGCCAACTTCTCAGTTGGTCTTGTTTCCTCAGACTGGAAGCTTCTGTGTCCTCATCCCAATGGCTCTCAGCTGAACTGTGCTGCTAGAAGACTGAAAGTTTAACCAGGCAAATGCTTCTAGTTTCTGGTCCTCACACCTTATAAACCTTTCTGCTTTTTACCACCACTCCCTGGGATTAAAGGCTGGCTTTCTGGAATTAAAGGCATGAGTCACCATGCCTGGCTGTTTCCAATGTGGCCTTGAACTCACAGAGATCCAGAGGGATTTCTGTCTCTGGAATGCTAGGATTAAAGGTGTGAGTGCCACCATTTTCTAGCCTTTGTATCTAGTGGCTGTTCTATTTCTGACCCCAGATAAGTTTATTAGGGTGCACAATATTTTGGGGAACACAATACCACCATCTCTCTCTCTCTATCTCTGTCTCTTTCTCTGTCTCTCAGGTTTTTTCAAGACAAGGTTTCTCTGTGTAGCCTTGGCTGTCCTGGAACTAGCTTTGTAGACCAGGTTGGCCTCGAACTCACAGAGATCCGCCTACCCCTATCTCCCCAGAGCTGGGATTAAAGGCATGTGTCACCACCGCCTAGCCAGATGTCTCTTCTTATATGTAAAGGAATGGCCACATTTCAGAGGGTGGCCCCAGAGTCATAGTGACTCTGAATACCACTGTAGAAGTTGGCTACAACTGGTTCATTCTGTTGGTTTCCTCTTTGATCTGTCACTCTGTACTTTGTCTATGTCTACATGGGAATAATACATAACTCCCATACACATTGCATAAGACTTATTATGTAGCCCATAACTCTCTAAGTACTTTCCTTGAACAGTGCCTAGGGCTCTAGAAGAAGTATGTTTTCTCCAGTCCATCAACCTTGAATCACCTCCTCTGAAATGAACTAAATCCATTAGCATGGTGTATACTGTCTCAATGCTAGCCTCCTCGGTAAAAATGTATGTACCTTTTTTATGTGACTACACAGCACCTGGTTCTTCCTAAAATGGTTACATGCTGACCACAAACTTCTGAGGAATTAAATATCCATATGCCACATGTATGTAATTATATTTTTTGCCATTTAAAAAAAATCTACATTACAATTTCCATGAGCATAAATAACCTGCTCTCTCTTAGATGACTCCCACAAGGTACAACAAACATGTTCTTTTTATCTTTGTGCAGGGCCAATCTAACACAGTGCATCTCTCAAACAACTTCTGAAAAAGCAATTGGATGCATATATAACTGTCTATTCAGCATAGTCTGCATATTTATATATGTATCTATGCTTTATAGTTGAATTCTTTCTTGGCCACTGAAAGAATTGTATGCTATTCATACATGAGGCCTCTTCTCTGGTGTCCATATGCAAATTTTTTTAAATGATGTCTTCTTATCCTGGCCTTTCTTCTTGCCATTATTTTATCTTCTGGGCTACAGTTTGGGACTCTCCTAGACAGCAGACCCTCTGCCCTTCCTGTGCTGACACATTGAATTGTCACACAGGCTAAAGCAGTCCTAGTGATCTTAAGATATCATCAAGAACAAATAAAGGACAACAAGCAATTTGAATTGTTAGAACTTTAACCTTAGGAAGCATACCACAGAATCTGTGAAATTCCATACGGTTGACCAACAGTTGTATGCTGCTGAGAGCTGGAGGAAACATTGGGAAATCCTGGAGTGACAGAAAAGTGGCAGCTTGTAAAGAAGGGTAAAGAGCACTTACCTTCAAAGGGACTAAGTTACGGTGATGGACTCTTATTCTACTTTGTTTTGTGCTGACAAAGGGCTCCAAGCTCCACCAATGCTATCCCCTTCTATACAGAGTATGTGTCTAGAGTAGATACAAAGTACAGACTGCCAGGCAAAGTCAGCCCAGCATTTGGTTTTCATACAAAAATGTTTTATTAAAACATAAAGCATCTTATGCCTTTTTTTTTGGCAGGGGGTGGGTGGGTGGAATGCTTTTCTCTTATAGCAATGGAGGTAGTAATTATGGCAACTTGGTCCATAAAGTGTATAGGATTTACCATCTGGCCCTTCATTCTAAAAATTTACCAGTCCTTAGGGTACAAATCAATGTTAAATGAATGTTTTACTAAAGAAACTATAGGCAAATAGCTTAACTCAGGTTCAGGGTGCGACAAGAAATTCAAGTTTCGCTGTACCTTACTTAAAATGTCTTAGTGTTATGGAGGATCTTAGATGTCATAAAGGCCAACTCCCAGCTAACCAGCATGTAGGCTGGATATTGACTTTCTGCTTCATGGAGAGGCTGAGCTGATGATACTGAAAACCATAGACACTTAGCTGAGGGACTCATTTGTCCACTTAGGAGAAATGAGAAAGCAGCTGCCTTATTTATAAATAAGTGTAACTGAGACACCAAGGGAAGCCACAGACACTTCTGCTGAAGTCTACATGTTCGTGGCCTGGTACTTGTCAGCCTTAATTCATAAGAAAGTAGAAATCTCACTTTGTATCTTGAGTTGTAATCTTTCCTCAGGGTAGCCATGTGCTCGACAATACTGTGTCTTGATGCTGGGCAGTGACAAAGAATCACAGCTCCCAACAGCCACACAGTCACAAAGATAGCCAACTCCATAGCACAGTGCTGATAAATACAGTGTTTAATAGGTGTAGTAAAGGTATTTTGCCTTATGATATTGGGATGTTAACTCATCCTAAGTTTAGGAGCATTACACACACATACATCACACACACACACACACACACACACACACACACACACACACACACGGTTTACTCCTAAGATACTTTTCAATATATTAATTTGATTTTAGGAAAAAGGATTTCCTTTCAAAAATAGTTATAAATTGATTCATTTTATTTATGTGAGTTTTCCATGTTTTTAAATTATTCATTGTATATGATCCTATGGTAAATAATTCATACAAGTGTCTATTGTACATTGATTATATATTTACTCAATACCCTTTTTCACCGTTCCTGCTCCTGTTAGTCCCTTTTCTTCCTTTATAACACTTTCATTTTAATGCCATATGCACACACGATTTTATATATCTATTTAAAATCTAAGAACTATAATGAGAGAAAACATAATATTTGGCTTTCTGAGACTGGCATAATTAACTTAAAGTCATTATCTTTAATTGTATCAATTATCCTGTGAATGATATAACTTCATTGTCTATGACAATGAAAATACATATTCTTTATTGATTCCTCTGTGGCTGAATACCTAGGTTGTTCCTGTAACTTTACTGTTCATAGTGTCATATAAACATTGCCATACAAGCATTTCTGTGACAGGTTGACTTGGAGCCCTGTGGGTGAAGACCTAAGAGTGTTAGCAATGTGACAATCTATAAATTAATGAGCATTTCTTAGTGGGAAGGTAAATAATTCACAAAGAAAGAAGTTTAAAAAGAAAGAAAACACAGCTCCCGAATCATTGACTAAAACCCATGATGTCTAAAGAATGCAGTTCCTTTCAAAGTTCAGTCACTACCTTCATTTCCTAATTCTGTTCATTTTTATTATGTTTCTTAATGAGTTTTCACTTATCTAGGGTATACCTTTCCATTTCAGAACTCACTTCAAAATAGACTAGTTTTCTTCCATATGCTAATTGAAGTAGAAGACTCCAACATAGAAAAGGAACAGAAAAAAAGCAACAAAACAAAACAAAAACCACCACCACCACCACCAACAACAAAAATCCTACATAATGTTTTATGAAAAGATACTCTAATTCATATGCCACTGTGTTGGATGAGTACCCTTAAGATGTATTTGCCTCATGTATTAGTCAGGGTTCTCTAGAGTCACAGAACTTATGGAATGAATCTCTATATATCTCTATCTGTCTATCTATCTATCTATCTATCTATCTATCTATCTATCTATCTATCTATCATCTATCTATCTATCTATCTATCTATCTATCATCTATCTACACATGTATGTATGTATGTATGTATGTATGTATGTATGTATGTATATGGGATATATTGGAATGGTTTACAGGCTGCAATCCAGCTAATCCAACAATGGCTAGCTGTGAACAGAAAGTCCAGGGATCTAGTAGTTGCTTAGTCCTACAAGGCTGGATATCTTAGCTGGTCTTCTGCATATGCTGAAATCCTGAAGAAGTAGGCTCCAATACCAGTGAAGGAATAGATGTACTAGCAAGATGAGGGCAAGCCGGCAAAGGGCAAAATCTTCTTTCTTTTATGTCCTTGTATAGATTTCCAGCAGAAGAGTTAGCCCAGATTAAAGATATGTCTTCCTTCCTTGAGATTTGGATTAAGGCCTGTGTTTCCCCACTTCAAGATCTGGATCAATGATGTGTATCTTCCTACCTCAAAGGTCCAGACTAGAAGTGGATTCACCTACTTTAAACCAAGTAGAAAATCTTTCACAGGTGTGTGCCCTCCAGTTCTGGATCGCAGTTCATTCTAGATACAGTCAAGTTGACAACCAAGAGTAGCCAGCACACCTCACAAATGGCTAATCTGACATAGTTACTGTCATGACCCAGAAGATGGAACAAAACCAATGATGCCAGTTTTCACTGAGTAAACAGAGAATTTTACTAGACTTGGGCCTTAGATTGTCTTATGTGTTTAATCCAGCCAAGTTTCAAGTTTGTTTTTGTTGTCAGAGATGCAAACACGGTCATTGCCTACACTGGATGCACAATAGAGCAGGTGGCCCTGTCTTGCATTTGTGTCTCTAAGTCCAATAGAAGTCAATGTACTGATTGTTTCTGGATGAAAAAGTTTTCTGCTCTCTATATTAATATTTGCCTTCTAGGATGGGAAGATGGAAAGCAAATATCTTATGAAACACTAATGATTCTTCTGTTAGCAGACAGAGTCTCCAGAAGAATTTGTTTTGTCTGGGTTAGACAATAAAAATGTCTGAAAATTATACACTATTTGATTCAGGTGTAGTAACTGGCTATACTATTGGGAAATTTCTATGGGTAAATTGAGATAACGTAGACATCACAAAATATTGATTCCATGAATAATTATTGTTATCATTTATGTGCTAAGCTCTCAGAATATGAAAGTGAGCAAGACTCTCAATGGAAGCTGTGATCTAGTGAGAAGAGAATTAACAAGTGAATAAAATAATGGCAAAGAAGAGAATGTCAAGAAGAGCAATTTGTTGTAATATTAATAATAAAGGAGTGCAGGGACGCCCCTTCGGGTGGGTTAGTTTCATAAGACCTTTCTGGAAAATGAGATCGAAAAGATCCAGTGCTGGGAAAGGTAGGCATGGACAAGCAGTCCTGGCTAAATGAAATGCAAATATGTAGAAGTCCCGAGAGGTGTCAAGGCACTGAAAGAAACATAACATTATTTGAACCTTGTGATCAAAAGCAAGAGAAACAAAAGATGAGGGAATATAGCTTGGGCCAGGTGGTAGAGAACATTCTAGAGTACAAGGCCATGAGTTGTCAGGCATAAGGGTATGTGTTCTCTGGTTTTTATCTTCAGAAGATAACTCCTGATTCTACTAGCATGGAATGTGAGTGAGTAGTCACACAGAAACAAAATGGCAAGAAGCTGCTGTTTGTCAAGTGAGCACTGTTGGGGTTTTATACTAGGCTGAAAAGACACAAAGTGTAGAAGCAAGAGATGTTCAGATTAGAAATAGGATTATGATGTATGTAGAAGGAAGCAGAAAATGTCAAGTGTTTTGAATGTTTGAGTGAGCCACTAAAGAACTAGTTGTGTGTGTGTGTGTGTGTGTGGTGTGTGTAGATGGGGTTTCTCATTATGCAATATTTTCCACTATTGTTACTCAGTTTTTCTCTTGTTTTTAATAAATAGCTTTGTATTCTATTAGAGATAGAAGCTCCCTGTTCTATTAATTTACTTTCTTATCTAAGGGAAGACAGTTTGACTTTGTGAGTGTATTGATTTGGAGTTTTATTATGCTTGGAACATCTTAACTTGTTTAATTACACCATGCCATTAAATAGAGATGCCACATTCTGTTTGAATGAAGTGAATGTTTCATTCATAATAGTTGGCATGCATCTGACTTGTCACTTGAGAAAGCTACTCAGATATCTTATATCTATTACTATCTTTTATATAAGTACATCATATGTTTTATGATTGTAATCTTCATTCCTTGTGTTACACATTCTTTGGTAAAACTAACTGGTTAGATACAACTTTATAATGGCACTTTCTACATCTTTGTCTATTCATTTGCAGAATAGATATCTAGTAATATGATAAAAAGATTCATAAACTATGTAAGTACAGATTCTACCATATTTTCTTGTTCAGATGTTAGAAAAATTTTGCTCAAAGACTTTGCCATAATATTTGCATCAATTTGAAATTTTGTTTAAGGTATGTACTTGGAGGTATTAATAATAAAGTTTCCAAAGCATATGTTATTTGAGTAAGAATAAAATATTCAGAATGCTTATGTATATCATTTCCAATTCTCTGTCTTCAGGAAGATTTTTCTGCCTAACACTGTCCTTAATATAGTGTAGGTGTTTTCCAGATGTTCATGGAATGAGTCAGTGGTTTTCTTTTGTTAGTGATTACACAGGGATATTTACTGGCCATTTCTTTGTGCTGATACTAATACTGTGAAAGGCCTTTGGATCTAAAAAAATTTAGGCATAGAAATACAGTGTAGTATGTCTAATTAATGGAATACGATTCTTTAATAAAAGAAATAATGTACAAACAACTTCTAAAACTCAACAACAAAGCAAGCAATGTAGTTTAAAAATAGGCAAAGAACTAAAGCAGAGATTTTTCTAAAGAAGATAACTAGATAGCTAATAAGTACATGAAAAGATGGCTGACATCACTAACCATTGGAAAAATCAAAATGATATACAATCTCTTATGCATTAGGATGGGTATTATCAAATAACTTGGAGTAATACTGGCAAAGACATAGAGAAAGTGTACATACATTTTTGGAAAAAATGTAAAATGTTGAAGCCATTGTGAAGACTAGTTTGATAGTTCTTTAAAAATTAAAAAGTGATCTTAAAACTCATTCTCTCATTCTTCTCTGCCCTGAAGTTTACATGAAGGCTGGAGGGGATAAGCACTTTGTTTCTCATCTTCATAGGGCAAGAAATTATTTCATTTCTACTTCTCAGCTTTTTCCTACTCTTTTGAGACTTGGTAAAAAGAATAGAAACTTTCCCAACAGCTGAGCTTCAAATTTTAATGAGAAAAACACAATAAACAGCCACACAAACATATATATATATATATACATATATATATACACACATATACACATATATACATGTATATACACTCACTCACACACACACACACACACAGATCAGTGCTGCTCTCAACCTCTGTCAGCAAAGGGTGTTTTTTGTTGTTGTTGTTTGTTTTGTTTTGACAGTGGATAGCAGTCAATGAAGAGACAAAACTGGTCCAAGTGCTGGGAATAACTCAGTGTTTAGTTCTCAGCCATAAATGGGACATCCATATTAACTTCCTTAAGCCTTGGGTAAGAGCACCAAAGGGTGAGTGGGAAAAACATAAGAACAGAGGACTTAGAGGAGTGTTCTGAAATTCTGTCTTCTGGACATGGCATGGTCTCAGTACTGATGAATTCATAGCAGTTATGGTTGCCTGCAAGACTCTACTGGATCAATGCCTGCACTGATGGGGAAAGGACCCAAAAGGCTTGACTACAGATGAAGATATATTGGCAACTGATGGCCACTGTGGAGGAGAGACACTTTTCTTGGGAATGTGGCCACTGGCAGTTTACCCATGTTCATGCAGGTAGTGCTAACTGCACTCAGTGTGCTATAATGAAAAGAAAAAAAAAATAGGATGTGAAGGCAGAAGAAGAATGTGTTGAGGGATCAAAGGAAAGGGATGGAAAGTGTTAGGTTGACTTGGGCAAGATACATTGTATATAATTATGAAACTGTCAAAGAATAAATAAAATGTTAATTGAGAAAACACAGTGAATTAACGAAGAAGAAGAGGAAGAAGAAGAAGAGGAAGAAGGAGGAGGAGGAGGAGGAGGAGGAGGAGGAGAGAGAAGAAGAAGAAGAAGAAGAAATAAAAGACACAAGCTAGAGAGATATTGAACCCTTTTCCTTTACAAAAATAGCTTTCCATTATTGACTGGAGTGCCACAGCTATTGCTTGCCATATTGAACATAAGGTTCATAGTGATACAATGGCATCAACAGAACCAGGCCCAAATTACACACTGGAGAGGGTGAGAGAGTGAGATGAAAATCAGAAATCAAAAACCAGAACAACTAAAGGCAAATCTTAGTAAATAGGTTATCTCACAACTGGCTAGTTCTTGAAATACATTGTCTTTCCACTCAGATGATTTTAAAACATAAAGTACCTCTTCCTTTTTATTTCATATTATCAACATCTTCCATGTTTTCAACTTACATTTTGAGGATATCACTCTTTATTAATGCATTTCCCCATGAGTCCTCTTCATTTAGAAATGGATTCCACCTTCAGCTCTCTTTTTTTCCAGCTCCTCCTTTCAGAGCTAGATCCACATGAGGAATTATTTCATAGTCTCTCCTTATAACTGACAGGCCATCACTTTTCTGTTACACTCTGACTTCTCTCTCCAAGGTTGTTTGTGTTGTCAGCCTCAGAAAGAAGGATGTGATTACTCTGTGGAGCTCCACGGGGCAGAATGAAGATTAATAGTTGGAAATAAGAGGAAGAAAAATTGTATCAGTTTGTGGAGGCCCTTTCTAATAACTATAACTACATGGCGATCCCTGGAAGTGTCCAGGTAGGAGCTAGCCATTTGTCATTGCTACTAGCAAAAGGATGCTGGCACTACAGTGTCATAGCAGAGAACTTAGTCTTCCCAGGTCCCTCCCAGCTCTGTGAGTCCATCACTCAGAGAGGATAGTTTTCTCATTTTTTTTTCCATTCCAAAAATCTGAGCAAAAGGACTAAAAACTAAAAATAAGAAAATAAAAATGAAACCTCTTCAGCATGGCTTCTAAGTGATCCCCTCACCCAGGCCTTCGTGCACCTTGCATTTTGCACTATTAGACATTAGTGCTTCCACAGTTCCGTGCGATGATGGATCCTAGATGTGTCTTCAAGTCTCATTTTTATTTTCTACTTTAAAAATGTTTAAGACAAATTGGCATAAAATAATAAAGGGCCACATTGGTGTTAAAAGAGACTAAAGAGAGTCTTGTATCACTATAATTTCTCATCCATCTCTTCTCATGTACCATCACATCAAGTTGAAATTCAAATTCTTGTCTCCACAACCCTGTTGAAATTTTACATTGGTGGGTTAAAGGCTTTTCTAGATTTAGACAGAGTATATTCCTGCATGCCTCCCCTTCTCCTTTTTTAGCTTCTAGAAGTCATCTGTTTTTCTTTTCCTTTTGAAATTTTCTGCTAGGCTCGCCATCTTAACAGAAACTCTGTTCGAGACAGCTTTTTTTTTTAATTCTGTGTGATTAAATTCTCAACTTGATATCTAATATGAAATAACAAGAAGACTGAAAATTCTTCCCAGACAGTATAAAATGTAGAGTAAGACTAAAACATTTTGAGATTGGCTACCTTTGAGAGAAGCATTTTCTTTCTGTGCTGACCTAAGATAGATGTAAAGGTTTCGAAGGTGGAAATCATATGCTGTTGCAAAGATTTAATACGTGATGTGAGGGAGCCTATATGACCTAGGTAATCCTATGAGCTGCAGGGTGGGAGTGTGCTTGCTCACACAGTGTCGAAATGACCTCCGTTGTTCATTAGCCACAATAGGACTGCCCTGGATATTAAACACTAACCTCATAAAGGTTTTCATAGCCGATGTCACATCTAGATTGTTATTGCTAGAACATCCTTTGTGGAATCATTCATGCCCTTTACCAGCTTAGTCATTCCAGAACAAAGGCCATCAGCCGTGCAAAATACCAATGGGTAACTGGTACACTGAAGGCATTCAAGACAAATAAAGCCTTCCCTTCTCTCCCCGACAACTACCTCACTATCTTTCTATTTTGCTTAAGCTCTTCAGCAATAAATAAGCATGAGATGAAATAGAAATGACACTCTGCCATTTCCATTCCTTTGAGGTGGAAATATGAATTGAGCCTTTCTCAGTAGGTTTATACCACACTATCTGTTCAAATGCAAGGGCTGTGAGAGGGGCTCATAACACAACAAAACACAACACACACAATGCCATATCGGCCTTTTATAGAGTTTTATGAACCTTCAGCAAATCAACTCAGGCTATTTGCATTTTTTTCAGCTGCTTTCTTTCCCAGGAGTCAAATGTACATTCCTGTATTCCCTTAATGTTTCTGTTAAATAAAAAGGCAGTGAGCATGCACACAGAACTTTCCATCGTCACTGTACATACATGTTCTTATCTACCTACTCCTAACAAAGATTTTCTTATATATTTAATACCTCTGGTATTCAGCATGTTAATTCATCTCCAAGGCTACTTATTTGACTGAAGTTAAAAAACATGAGAAAAAAGTTGTGATTTCTATGTGTGTGTGTGTTAGAAGAGGCAGGGAGGTTGAATACTACTAAACTAGTTTTGAAAGTAGCTAGCACCAACCTGCATGCTAACACCTCACAAGATCCAGCAACACATTATATCTCCAGTCCTTGATTACAGACCTAGGGAAGCTTTGTCTCCTACTTCCCCCTTTCCTAACAGCCAGATGACTTGAAAGTTAAAGGAGTCAAGTGGGAAATGGCTAAGTTGTCTCAAGGGATGAATAAGTGGTGTCCCTTTCTTTAATCTACTGGTATAAAGTTGATCATTTTGAAATGAGGTAGATTATTTTTAAAGCAAGTATAGTAAATATTCAAATCAGAAAATACAACAATGAACTGCTATGAAAAAATGCTTTTGTACACTGGTTTAATAAAACACTGATTGACCAGTAGTCAGGCAGGAAGTATAGGCGGGATAACCAGACAAGGGGAATGCTGGGAACAGGAAGGCTGAGTCAGGAGTCACCAGCCAGACACAGAGGAAGCAAGATGTGCAGACAGAACTGAGAAAAGGTACCAAGCCATGTGGCTAAACATAAATAAGAATTATGGGTTAATTTAAGTATAAGAGATAGTCAGTAATAAGCCTGAGCAAATGGCCAAGCACTTTTAATTAATATAAGCTTCTGAGTGATTATTTTATAAGCAGCTGCAGGGTCTGTGGGGCTGGGCAGGACCAGAGAAAACTTCAGCTACAAGGAACCAAAATAAGAAATGGAAAGTAGGAGGGGAGAGGAATTGTGATTTCTCTCTCCAGCTGGCACTTGGACACACTGGCACCTTTCATTGTTTGATCTTGGTTACATGTACATGTACATTGAAGATCAGAAGGACAGAGACCAGACTGTTAAGGGTATGGATCAGTGACAGAAACCCACATCTTCTCTAACCCTGGGATCTGGTGATTTTTAAGCATTGGGAGTCTAGAGCCTGTGAGAACTTCTAGAAACTTCTTTATTTTGAAATGAAGAAATTTCATTTAACTTCTACTTCAGTTTTCTTCTGATCTTTCTCCATGTTTATAACATCCTTATATAGTTATCACCTCTTTTGGTGACTCCCTTGTAGAGATGCCCTAACCTGGTAGCCTGCCACAAGCTACCAATATGCAAAAGCTGCTAATAACCTCTTGTTTCCAGAGTTAATTATAAATAAAACACAGGTCTCAGAGGCAGAATTTTTCACTAACACACTCATTTACACTAATGTATATTGTATTATCAAAACTGGATTGAACCAGTTTCTGAGATTATTATAAGTTTTTCTCTTATATTTTCAAATATAATTAAAACATATTTACAACATTCTTCCTCTCCCCCTCCCTCCAACCCTTCTCACGTCTCTCCTCTCATTCAGATTCATGGTCTCTTTCCTGAATTATTATTGTTACATAATAGGTACCTAAATGTAACCTGCTGAGTCTGTTTAGTTGCTCTTATATACAGTTTCAAGGCTGACCACTTGCTATTGGATAACCATTTAAGGGATTTATCCCTGGGAAAGACCAAGAAGTTGTCAGGTGCCCGTAGCCGTTCATCTAGGTGTAGGGCCCTGTGAGACTTCCCTCATCCGCATTAAATTGTCAATTGTAGTTTTTCACCTAACTGAAACACTGTTTAGAAGTCTGAGTGTCCTACAGTATTGGAGTGAAGATTTTTCACAGGGTTTTGACCTTCCCCCTACCTCTCCTCCTCCTCCTATAACAAACTATTGGTTGATCAAGCTTTGCTTCATCTAACCACCATTTTGAACTCTTGTAAAATTCTGCATTCCATGCAGCTGAATGATGCAGAGGGAAGGCACATGATGGAATACATAAATCAAAATGTGGATCATGTTCTCTTTTCTACAGCTTACAATTTACTCACTTACATGCCTCAGCTTTTAGATATGGCAGGGACTCTATCAGCCACTGTTTAGTAGACAGCCTTTACACTCACAGTAAAATAAATAAATGAATAAATAAATAAATAAATAAATATTTTTAAAAAGCTCAAAATGAAAAAAAATCTATACAGCTTAACAGTTAAATAACCAGAGACCATTATCTTTTTAACTTCTATATCTTACTCCACAAATGTCAAATTATCCTTTCATTTATTAAATGTGTATATATATATTTTTATAGGGAGCATCACACACTTATGTTATGGAGCAAGCTGGATTTAAGGTATCTTCAAAAAAACAAATTCTCTTGTCAGTGCTCTGCATATATTTCAGCTTTGACTAACGTGATAGATTAATGAAATCCTATTTTACATTATTTTTAAGAAATGAATTTCTATATCTCTGCAGTATACATCTAATGGGCTCCTTTCATGGTTTCATGGTGGGCCAGGCTCAGGGTTATATTTGGTGTGTGTTTCAATCTTGGTTTAGCAGTCACTTGTGCATAGAAAATGAGCATGGAAACCAGTATTCACTATTCATACATCTGACACTCATTACTAGAAGTTATTAATGTATAGCAAGATATTCAAATAAATCTCTTTAAACTCATTGTTTAGCAGAAATCCCTAAAGGTCAGGCCAAAATAAAATAAGCATTTTACCAATTTATTCTGAAGTGAGATGATTCATCAAGGAGGCTTGGTGAATAGTTTTATGACTGTTAACCAATCATATAAAGGGAGACACAGGGGGGCAGGGGAAGGAAGTGGGAAATTTGAGAAATGATTTCCTAAGGAGATATTCAGATAATGCAAATCTAGATTCCCACTCTGCCCAATATGGAACATGGAGCTTATACCACACTTTATAGGTACGAAGACTTCACTGGACCCATCAGAATTTACATCATTTTCATGTAGTGTGAAAGAGTAACTTTCATTTTATGGATACTAGAAAACTAAGCAAGGGGCTATGTCCACAGCTGCTTGCTCTTGGAATAAGAAAAGGCCAATTTTATGGAATCATCTACATGTCTGTATATTGGTAGATCCAACATGCAAGGATATTTTTCATGGGCCTGAAGGGACTCTATACATGAACCTGCTCATGGCTGCCTTATAGGTTACTTGTGGGAATTGTCTTGTAAGCTAATCAAAGGAAAAAGGACAGACTTGGAAGGACATATTTGTGCTGTCAAGGTAACTTCAGGTGGGAGATCTTCAACAGCTAAGTGGAGGGTGTATGGGATCAGTCCACAGTATACCTCACAAATGGAGTCAGTAGTACCACAGCTGGACAAAACCAAGGGCAGATGATGAGGAAGACAGTAAAGTAACATCTGCCTACATAATCACACAGGGACACACACACACACACACACACACACACACACACACACAGCGCACAAATGCATGCACACACATACACATATGCACACATATACACACATGCATTCACATGCCCCCCCACAACATAGACACACACACACACACACACACACACACACACACACACATATATATATATATGTATGTGTGTGTGTGTATGTGTGTGTGTTTGTACCCCCAGAGGATCATTCACAGATAATACCATTTTATTTTATTTATTTATTTTGAGGCAGGGTTTCTGAAACCCAAGGCTGATTTTCCTGCCCCAGCCTCTGAAGTGCTAGAATTATCAGCATTGCCACTATGCCTGGTTATATAATGACTTTTTAGATCATTAGACATAAAGTATAGTGAGAAAGAAATGAATTTGGTAAGGCACAGATGTTTTAGAAAACTTGTAAATTAATACAAGAAAGTCAGGGCAATTAATTAGAAAAGTGAATAAAACAATCATTCTTCTTCCACTTCCATCATATATATTTGGTTTATTTTTTAAACCGAAAACATATCTTAAGTATTTAGTAATAGGAATATAATAAATATAATTTAATTGGGACATTTCTGCTAATCAAAAATCTTGGCCCAAGTCAGAATTCTTAATGTCTGTTTATTTGCTAAACATTATAGAAATATTATGCAATAGATTCTTCACAGGAGTTCTATTGACTGAAAAACTCTGGCTTGTGAACAGGAAAGCATTTACGTGGGTATCTGTGCTGATATCTCAGAAGAAGCCAAAAGAGAAGAGGATGTGCAAAGTGTTTGGAAAAGGTCAGAGGCAGCATGTCCCAGGTGTGCTCTTGTAGCATTCATTATGATGTCTGCTCTGTGTGGCACAAGACCACTCTCCCTTCTCAGAGACAATTGCCCTATGTTATAAACATCTAAGATTCCTTGGCCTCTAAGAGTTTTGCGATTCAGCTGTTACTTAATTGGAACACTCAATTCAATTATGTCTTATTAGTCCTTATTCACTGGATGGGCCATTTGTAGACTCACCCTAAATTTATGCCATGCATTTTAGCTCATTTATCAAGGGTTACCATAGTAGGATTTTTAAGACTGGATAATGATTCAAATCATTTTATTATGATAGTTGTATTAGTTACTTTTCTCATTTATTTGACAAAATACCTAGTGAAAGCAACTCGAGGAAAGGAGGATATACTTTGGCTCACAGTTTGAGGGCACAGTCCACACAAACATGGAGCGTGAGGCAGCTGGTCACATTGCATCTGCAGTCACGAAACAGAGAGTGAGGCTTGCTGACTCTCAGCTCCCTTTCTCCTTATTTGGTGCCTGGACTTCAGCCTACGAGAAGGTGCCACTCACATTGACAGCGAATCTTCCTTCCTCAGTCAAACCTTTCTGGAAACATTGTAGACATCTCCAGCAGTGCATTTCCTCTGTGATTCTAAGTCTCCACAAGTTGATAACGAAAACTAACCATCACAAGAGTCTTACTGTCTGGACCACTTTAGTATTTTCCTCCTGGGTAAAAGATTTTCTATTCCATTGTCTTTTCAAATTTCTAGATGGGCCAATAAATAACCTGGAAAAAAGAATAAGCAATTGGTGTAGGGATGGGTTGGGGCCAGGAGAGCAATCATTGTCTGTCACTTCTTAACCTTGTCCTTCAGATTTTTTTCTACTACCATATACCCAAAATAAAATAAAATATGGAATACATCTATGAGAGTAAGATTGCATATTTACTAATTTAAATATCTTATGCTCATAAAAAGTTTTTTCGTTAAAGCTTAACTTGTAAGTTAAAAATTATAAGTTCTATTAGTTATCATTGTATCAAAATACCTGAGAAAACCACTTCAAACAGGAGAGTCATGTTTTGGTCCATTGTGCCAGATGTTGCAGTTCATAGGTAGTTGGCACTCTTACTCTGGGTCTGTTTTATTAAGGTGGAAACATCATAACTGAAGTACATAGTCAAGTAAAGCTGCTTCCCTCAGGATAAGTGGGAAGCAGAGAAAGAGGAGGGGAACTGGAAGAAGACATGCCTTACAAAGTCATGATAATCTGCATCCATCAGTGCTCACTTCCTCATTGACTATAAATTGTTTCATTGATCCAGTCATCTCTCAATAGTCCCCTCAGCTGGGAACCCAGATTTCAGTACATCAGCCTTTTGATGGGATATTTTATACCCAAATAGTATTGTGTCATTATGAATTTGATACAATGACATAGTATCACCTTTATAATACACTCATTCATTTGTCTGTAATGCATTCATACATATTATTTTGAAAAGCTCCCACTACTTGAGAATTATTAATGTACATTTAAGTTGAGCAAAACTGCTAATTCTAATTTGTTATTTGGGTTTAGGTCTGAGTTACATGTATTCCAATAAGAATAGTTCATTGTAGATTAGATAATTTATAAATTATTAAGTTAAACATATAGACTTGAGAGTTCATCACCATCTGTGAACGCATTTTCCAAACATTTGATAATTTAAGTAGTGCCAGAGAAGACAAAGTATTGTCATGTATTCTCTGTGCATTGTCTGATGATACACAGACATATAAATGAGAAACTATCACCAGAATTGAGTCTCATGTTCATTTAAGGAGTTCTGCAAATTCAATATTCAGACATCATTATAAGTGAACAAATAGCTCAAAGAATCACTCAAGTGATGAAATGCTTGAAAATTTAGGGATCACCAAGCACATAACTGTTGACTGATCGCTGATCACTGCTCTTATACAGGCTTCTTGCTCAGTGCAAGAAGAGGGCATTGCATTCAGTGAGGTTAGGAGGGAGAAGCTAGGTGTAACTATATGAGACTTACCCAAAAAATTCAAACTCTATTCGAAAAAGACAGCCACAAATGATAGTCCAAGGGGTATAGTGAAAACTGCCAAAGTATTCAAACAATCTAAATATTTTTTTTGCAGGGGGAAACTATTTAGTATTCCCCATAGATGACAAGGTGAGTTCCATCTCTGTGCTTTCAAACCTGCATCACAACTTTTTGATAATTAATCTTGGCTCTCTTAATTTAGATATCTTGGCAGCATGTCAGCATAGGGCAATCTAAGTGATGAAATGCACATTTGAATACATTAACTATGAATTTATGTGTTATTGAGAACATTCTATTCTGAAATACAAGACAATTTTCCTTTGGTATTGCACAGAAGCATCCGGAAAAAATGTGCTTAATATAAGAGAAATCATTTGGTAGGGCGGGGTGAAGATGACCAACTAAATAAGGCTTTCTAATCTTGTGGATTTCAGTTTAACAAGTTAGAGCTAAGATTTTGAAGCATGCTACTGTAAAGAACTGGTAAGAAGCCCCAGAGGTGGAAGGTAAGTACCTATTGCTGAAGACATCATGCATTTCAGACACAGAGGGCTCTTAGCTGAAACTGACAATGTCTCCTCCCTGAAGACTAGCCAAAGTACCATGTAGGCTTTCAAAAGAGGGAGGCAACTAAGAGTCCTACCAAGCTATGATACCCATGAATCCCATCAATGACCAGCGTAGCACAATAACCCTAAAGGTATAGTATTGGCATGAATACCTTGGTGGTAATCAACATCTCTCTTATTGGACTTAAGATTCACTCAACAAGAGGAAGACCATGCCTGGTACTGGAAACTTAGCCTTCTGCCCAGGGTTGGTTAAGTCATGGCTATTGGAGAAGAACATTCAACCAACATTTACTGAACAAGCACAATCCCAAACTACGTTCTAAATACCCATCCTTATACCCACAGCTAAGTGTAGTCCTCATGCCTCATCAAAAAAGTTTCTCTTTGCAACAGACAAGGAACATCACAGAAAACTACAGCCAATAAAAATCTGGAGTTGTGAAGCCCAGTTTCAAGGGATACGTCTAAAAAAACAACTCCTGTACCTAAGGCCCAGGGAACATTGCAGAGGTGGGGTTGGAAAGACTGTAAGAGCCAAAGGATCAGGGAGTTTGGTGTGAGACTGTGTCTCCTAGTAATGACAGAAGCTACACTCATAAAGTCTCACTGACATGGCTGTCCAAACATGACCTGAATGAGGATAACAAAACCTTCATGCCAGAGTGGACAGGGAGAGCCCAGGAGGCTTCAACTGGACAGAAAGAACTACACTACTATGGGCCACTAACGAATGCTGAGAATAGGAGAAATAGTCTTACCCAGGGAAGAGTGTAATAACTGGTTATCAATTAGCAAATGGTCAGCCCTGGAAACATACATACAAGCAATATTATACAGGCTGATCAAGTTATATTTAGGAATATGTATGTGCATACACATACTTTTATACATGAAGTAACAATTAATGAATAAAGAGGCCATGAATTTAAAAGAGAGCAAGGGAGGGTATCTGGAAAGGTTTAGAGGGAGGAAAGAGAAGTGAAAAAATAGTGTGATTCTATTATAATCTCAAAAATAAAAGAAATACTTAAGAAAATAAACAAAACAAAAATTAGAAGGCTTTTTAAAAAGGGATGGGTAACAAGGCGATTGGTGATGGTGTTACTGTGATAGAGTGGATGAGACTGATGCCTATAGTCAAGAATTTTAGCTCAAGTTATTCTGCTAATGAATTCAGATCAAACAGCATTTTCTTTCCTGTCTTCAACTTTTCCATCATTCATCACAAGAGGGGACAAGAGACAGGGTTTCATGTACCCAAAGTTATCATATGTAGCTGAGGATGGTCTTGGACTTCTGGTGACCTTGGACTTCTGATGGCACTGGACTTCTGATCCTTCTGCTTATACTGTCCAAGTGCTGGGATTACAGGCACTCATTATCAAGACCAGTTTATGATATGTTGTGAATTGAATTGATTTGTGCCTACTAGGTACATGCTCTACCAATTGAGCTGAGGTCTTGCACTCAGTTTTACTCCCTCTTTGTACTTAGTTATCTTTTAAAAAAATTATCTCTATCTAGTATTATTTATGCATTATTGCATAATGTTGCTTTATGACATATTCCATTGCAAAGGGAGTGACTATTTTACTTTAGTGCAAAAGAATCTGGAGGTTCAACCTATAATTGGATTAAATAAATTGCAGTTACACATTAGTCTACCAAGTATCTCCTCTGAGCTTTGCAAGCCAAAGTTCCAGTCACAGCCCTATCCCCTTCTGTATTCCCTCATTAAGAGACCATTTTATAACCCAATTTAAATAGAATTTCTGCATGGTGGTGGTGATGCACACCTTTAATTCCAGCACTTGAGAGACAGAGGCCAGCCTGGTCTATTACACAGAGAAACCCTGTCTCAAAAAACAAAAAAAAAAAACAAAAACAAAAAAACAAAACAAAACAAAACAAATTTGAAGGGGCGGGTGGAGAAATGGTTCAGCAATCAAGAACACTGGCTTCTCTTTCAGAGGTCCTGAGTTCAATTCCCAGCACCTACATGGTGTTTCACAGCCATTTGTAACTGTAGTCTCATGGGATCAGACTAACCCTTTCAATGTGCAAATAAATGTACATTCAGACAAAACATGCATATAAATAAAATAAACAAATCTTACAAAACAGTATTTCAAACATTTCTGTACTTAAGAGAGTTAAGAAATTATGTTTCAAGCAAGAGAGTTGGCTCAGTGAGTAAAATACTGTCTGTGCAAGCATGAGGACATGAGTTCGAATCCCCACACCCACATACAATCTGGGCAGTTATGGCTGCCTACTGACACTCTCAGCTCTCAGGAGATAGAGATAGGAAGTTTCCTAGACAAACTCTCCAGATAGATTAGCTTAGCCCAGTGAGCTCTGGGTCCAGGAAGAGACCTTGGCCCCCAGTAAATAAAGTGGACAGTGATGGATGAAGATCTGACAAAAACCACTGGCCTCCACTCAGACATGTGCACACATGTGAAAACAATTACACACATTGCATGCGTATATTTGCCACATGCACATGCATGCAAGGTGAAGAGGAAAATGGCCTTTCAAAATATATATAACTGCCATGTAGTGTTATAAATGTAAAAATAACAAGTTATCTAGCTCATCTCTGTAAATATCAAATGAGATAAGGAATATCTGACACTAAAGGGATGATCCCAGTGTCAGTCCATATTGTTCTCTTGTCATTGGTAGACTTGTCACATAGTGTTAACTTGAACACATCTCAGTAATGACTATAGAAGAATTCACCCACACTGTACTGGAACAAGATTTTCAGGTATGTGGTATCAAATCAGACAGTCTGGTATTTGGGATTTTTATCAAGTAAAAGAAGCTGAGGACCAGATGTGAATAACCATTGTTTAATTGTTAAAAAACAAAACAAAACAAAACAAAACAGGTTTACTCATTGTCATAGTGGGTTGCTTTGTGAGTAGACGCCCAAATTTATGAATCATTAATCACTAAGAATAGGGTCAAAAATGTTTTTCTAACATTTCCATGTGCTTGCTTCCTCCAGTCTGGGGATAAAGGGAGGAACTGGGTAACATGAAAATACTGCTGAGGGGGAGTAATGACTGAGCTTGGGGCATTTTCCCTCATCCCCTTTCCATAACACATATCTTGGGGGGGGGGCAGGGTGGATTTAAAAAAAAACCTCCTCAAACCTTTCTTTCCTTTTCTTTCTTACAGCTTCCATTTTCTACCATCCCGGGCACCTGGCTGCCATTTCCTAAATGCCAGTGTGATTAATGAGTGCCAGAGATAGCAGATGGGTAGGTAAGTTTCCCCTGTCTGACTCTTCTATTAGCCAGTAGGATTTCTTGTTATTTCCCACAATACTCCATTCAGCTGATCACTAAACAATTAGCTACAGTGTGAGAGGCATTTGGTATTTGTTCAATACGAAGATCTGCATCCGAGAATACCCAGGACTCAGCTGAAAACATCATTTGTGAATTTGTTTACTGATCTCACTTAAACCTCAACCACGAAAATACTTCCGAGCCCCAATGCAATAGATAGACCGCCTCCGTAGCTCATCTGGGTTTTGTTCCTAGACCTATTGGACCCTCACTAGACAATGTGAAACTTTACAATAGGTCTTCCCTAACACTGATATGAAAATTGGCTCCATTATGCTGTAGACTGTGGCAAATTCCTACTGGGTTTATAAAGAAATCTGTGCTTCCATTTGTACAGAGTCCTGAATTGTGGCGGGCATGCTCCCTGGAGCAGCTCCCATTATTCGGGGACTATTTTCCAGTCAAAAACCAGTGGTGTCTTGAGATTGTTCTTTTCTTCCCGTGGCAGTGTGTCCTTTGGTCATTTTGCTTCTCACTAGAGCCCAGCATGTGGCCACGGCAAAATGAGTAAAAATCAATTCTATTTTGGTGGTTGTAGGTAATAAAATAAGCTATTGTGATGATGGAGGGACATGGAAGTTCCCGGCTGTAATGAGGTTTATGGATTATCTGTGCCTCGGTGAGCAAGACTCACCTTTCAGCTGTGGGGAGCTGCTGAGATGTCTATGAGGGAAAAAAATCCGGCTTTATAAATTTGTTTTGCTATCACCTTGACTGGTCATTTTTCTTTAATCATAAAAGCAGTGGTAATAAAAGCCCAAGCATGATATGTAGGTATGAAATAAGAACAAACTTTCCCTTTCCTACTATTCTGCTTACAAGGAGCAACCTGATTTGGGATATTTCTGTTTTTGAATTTCTAGTTAATGGTCTCTATTGATAGCAATAATATTCTTATATCTCAATCAGTAACCAAAGAATTCAGCCCACGAATACTACCCTGTTCCTCCTTTTAATGTTTTATATTAATTTGAATATTTTAGCTCTTTCATTCTACTTTTACAATTTTAAAAGTATATTTTAAACAGATATTTTAAATGCTTTTGAATATATTTGATATATGTTTATATATATAATGACTGCCAATAAACTCCCTGCCTATATCTACTGTAGGTTATTTTTGACTCTGTATCATGTAAGGTAAATAATGATTATTTATTACCTATCTATACTTCATTTATGGAGTTTATCTTTTAAAAATCAAAGTTAAAAAATTTTATAAATATTTAATGTAATTCATGGTGAATGGACCTATGTAGAAGCTAATGTTTTCCTTGTATCATAAACAAAACCTTCTGATGAACATCTCTAGTGAAATGTTCAAAATCATGCTCTATTTTTATTTGCTTTGTAAATATGTATAAATACTCTTTAGTACCTTCATATATAGTATATATTAAAAGTTTTGGCATTTTGTGGATTTTTATGTTGTTGAAAGAATAATACAGTTTCACTTAATCCCCAAATTATTTATAGCCTGTAACAGGGAGCCTATTTTCTTCTTGAAAACATTGTTTCTCAGTGGCCTCTAACTACCTTCTCTGACCTTGTTTAACTCACTTTGTGGATTTATTTCTTTGTAGCTTGGTAGCAATTTTCTTCTTCTCACTTAAGTAGATCAATTCCACAGTTCTAGAAACTCCTACACTGATCTTTCTTGGATTCTCTTTCAGCTTTTACTGCTTTCCCGGAAATACTATATTTTTCCAGAAATAGTGGGTCAAAGAGTATGAGCATTTGCATGCCTAAAAACATAGTGCCTCCCTTCCCCCAACACCCCACTCCCCTATTATGCTGACATTTGGGCTAGGTATAGTATCATGTGTTTATATGGAGTGTATATAGGGGTGCATACCTAGATACCCGTGTGTACAAGTTTTATAGCATTTCCTGTATTGTCTCTTGATGTCTTAGGTGATGGATTAGAAGTTGATGACAGTTTGTTCATGGCTTTTGTTAATAGTTCCCTCTTCTCCTTTGTTCTCAAAAGTTTGAAAAATATTTTTCCTCCACCTTTGAAATTTGAATTTTTTTATTCACTTTACTCCGCATTGCCCCAGCACTGAATATGAAGGCTTAGATCCATTTTAGTTCTAAAGATGATGTTTTGCATTGGTTTAAATTTTATTCTTCTTTTTCACACTTCTTTTTTGCAAAATATGCACTTACTGTGTTGCATAATCTCCAGCGAACTCTTAACTCTGAACTTTCCTGTGATATTTTAGGTCACTTTATATATTCTTGTAAAATCTTAAGAAAAAAGTTTCAGTTCTACTGTAGCCCACTTCTTAGTCTATTATCTTTTGCAATGAGAAAATGCCCAAGGCTAGGTAATTTATACACAAACAAAGTTTATTTGCTTACAGGTCTTTATGTCTAAGACCATGTATTGTCACCTGCTTGGCTTCTGTGAGGACCTTGTGGCACATGTATCACGTGATGAGAGTGCATATAAACATGTTTGTGAGAAATGGAGGGGAGAGCTTACTCTTTTGTTACTAATTCAGTCCTGAGAGGTCTAACTTGTAAGACCTAACAGTCTCTTGAGAAACACAGGAATCCACTTGCTGTAGTTTGGAAAAAAATGGCCCCCAAAGGGAGTGACATTATTAGGAAGTGTGTCCTTGTTGGAGTAGGTGTGGTCTTGGTGGAGGAAGTGTGTCACTGTAGAGGCAGGCTTTGAAGTCTCATATGTGCTCAAGCCACTTCCAGTGAGTCTCTTTACTTCTTGTTGCCTGTGGATAAAAACATAGAATTCTCAGCTCCAGCACCATGTCTGCCTGCACATACCATGTTCCACCATGATGATAATGGACTAAACCTCTGAAAATGTAAGCCACCCTCAGTTAAATGTTTTTCCTCTGTAAGAGTTGCTGTGGTCATGGTGTCTCTTCACAGCAATAGAAACTCTAAGAGACCACTCAGAACAATGCACATCTCTGAAGCAACTTTCAATAAGCTCCAGCTCCTAAAAATTCCATCACATCCTTTGCCAGACATACCATGCCTAAGACCTTTGCTTAAATTTTTTAAAAAGACAATTATATTTTAAATTTCCCAAAACTCTTTCTTATAGTCTGATTGAAATAGCAATATTTTTATCTTTTACAATTAATAACTTTATGGATCTCTCTGAACACATTAAAAAATATTTTCAAATTTTGAATCATTCTTCTGGTCCTTCTATTTTGGTAGTTTGGTATAGCTGGTTTTTTTTTTCCCTCAAATTCTAAATCTCATCAATTCTAATATATCCATTCTTCTGGACGGTAAGATCTTTAATACTTTTAGAATCAAGGTTTGCCTTTGAATTAACAGTATTTCACACCATAATTGAAGTGCACTCTTCTCAAATGGCATATAAAATAATATGTTCTATAATAGATATCACTTTTGTTATAATCAGACAAATTAATTGGCAATCTATAGTTGGATATTATATTCATGCATGTTTTGTTACCTGCTCTTGGTTTTTATACAGATATTTAGGGTCCCTCCCCTGGGGATTTGAGCTGTTGATAGTGGGTTTTGATTGACAAGCTTCAGTTTGGGTTGTACAAGTAGAGAAGGCATAAGGGTAGATGAGGAAGCTTTTACTCTAGAATGTGAGACAAAAAGAGCCTGGCCATTCATTTTTAAATATAGCTTTTTAGTCTGACAATAAGTGATTCTCCTATACGCTGGGGCAGGGGTTAGAAATCAGACATTAATTATTATTATTATTATTATTATTCTCTAGGATGCTTGCCATCTGGATTTTTGCCCTACTCTCTGTGATGATTTATCTTGCCAACTAGACGGGATTTAGAACCACTTAGGAATGTTTTATATGAGCACTTGTAAGGGTATTTCCAGAGAGGTTTAAGTGAGTAGTGGGAAAACCAACTTGAATGTGAGTAGCACCATTCGGTGGGCCTGGGTCCCCGACTGATAAAAAGGAAAAGCATAGCCCCAGAATTCATCTCTTCCTCCTTCCTGACTGTGTATGCAATGTGACCAGCTGCTTCACACTGCTGCCATGGGTAGAGCTACTGTCTTCCCCACCAGGAGCCAAATCCCTCCCTCCCTCCCTCCCTCCCTCCCTCCCTCCCTCCCTCCCTCCCTCCCTCCCTCTCTTCCCTCCGATATTTTGTCACATCAACAAGAACAGTAAACACACTTCCCATTCTTGAGTCTACACTGATTAATTGTCTTTAAATGTTTTGAATTCAACCAGATCTCCCACCACAGCAAGAGCATTTTCTTGTACTATTTTGACTCACGTTGTCTACTTTGATTTACCCATCGATACGATCAGAATGACCTGTGCTCCTTCTTCAGTTAGCTTAGATCAGTAGTTATCAAACTTGCCTGCACATTGCAATCATCATGAGAGCTTCAAAAAACACTGACCTCTGTATCTCCCTTCCAGGGATTTTTTTTTTTTTCTGGGCTGGGCTGGCTAAATCTAAACTGTAGCAAAGTTTGAAGGCTATCAGCCTAGAGCAGCTCTGAAATTGAAAACATCAAGAGGAAGCAGGATACAGTATTGATTGCAACTCTGTAGCCAAATAGCCTGAGTTTATTTCCCAGTTTTTTCACTTAATATCCTGTGACTACAGGCAGTTGCATTTCTCTGTGCATCAGATTTAAATTGTTGCTTTAACTCCAGTTTACCTGCAATTTGGGGAAACTACCAATTGGGCTGTAACTATAATAATAATAATAATAATAATAATAATAATAATAATAATAGTCAATGAGATCATGATATAGATTTAATAAATTAATATTAAACAATACTTAGATAATAATATTGTATAAATGTAAAATAATACAACAGCTACGGAACATTATCATTATCTCTTAAAATCTTAGACTCTCACTCTTCAAAATTCTGAACATTTTGTTTTCTCAGTCCATTCACAGCTTTCTTCATTTTCATAAATATCCTAGACTGTACAATCCATACTCTTTGCAGCATCCTGGAGATTTTAATCCTGTTGTTTTCCTGAAAATACAGCCATCCATTAACTCATCCTTTTTTTTCTCTATTCCTCAGATTGTTGAACATGGTTTAGAAAAAATGGTGGCATTAACCAGTGTATGGTGTTTCATACCCAGTACTATATATATAGGAAGGCAGCATTACCCTAACACGATCCCCCCCCCCCCCCCCCCCCCCGCATGCTTTTGGTGGATCCTTCCATGGCACACAGATTCACTCAAACCTCCTCTCTTTAGACATCCTACTTGTTGAGGCTCTTTTCCATCTTAGCAAGTGTCTTTGTCTTCTATGTCATGAACAAAGACTCTAAATGATCGATGCTCTCTTTCTGCAAATAGATGGATTTGTGCTCTCAGCCTTTCTGCTCCTTCTGGACCCAAAGAGCAGGCATACCTTTTTCTCAGAGAGAATGCATTCTCTCTGTCTCTCTCTCTCCCTCTTCCTCCCTCTGTGTTTTCACATTTGTTCACCTGGGTGATTTTTCATCTTATTTAGAAGCATGTTTCAGCCTCACATGGAGAAATCATCCTCTCTGCTGTTATCTCTGGGCCCTTCACCTCACAGCTGGACTATTCAAGGAACAGTGCACACTCACCTCCTTCCTTGCCTGAGTTCTCTCTCTTTGTTTCACTGAAATTAAATGACCCTGTCAGGAGCCAGTAAAGTTTTATAATTACATCACTCCCAGATTTATTGATTTTTTTCCCCCAAATTTCCTCTTATTGAGCTTGTGTATAGCAATGGGTACAATGTCTATTTTCCTGTCAAATGGTCTTCTCCTGTGTCTTCTGAAATATTGTTCTCCTCTGCTTCTTCCTCTTGAATGTTCCTTTTCAGACTTCCCTGTGGTTTATTTATTTACCTTCTTCATTACTATTGGTGTGCCACAGCATACAGACTTGGCTTCCTAACTGTGGATGTCTCCTCTAATGCATTCTTTTCAGTAACTGCTCTGGATAAGTTGTGTCTACACCCTCATACTTGCCCTAACCCCTTATTTGTTTAGATACAACCGACTCACAGGACTTTTCTATCTGCAAGTTCTGAGAAATTTCTGAAATGGAGCTTTTTTTTCTCCTCACCTCTGTATTGTCTTCCTTTAAGTATTATTGAATTGTCGCAGTTATTAGCAAATGACTACTGAGTACCTTCTAAGGCTAAGTTCCAGAATCACTGTTTACATCATCCCTGCTTTCACTTTACACACTAGAGAGGTTTCTGCATCCAGTTGGTTCTGTGGCCATTCTCATCTGCTCCCTGGCCCATCACTTATCTCCCATACTGCTATGTAATCTAAGTTTGTGGATGCTACTGTCTCGAACTGATTTTACTCACTTCTTCCAATCCTTCTTTCATTAGGGAATTTTTTCCAAGACTTGTGTAAAAGGAAATGGATGGTGGATTGCTCTACAATTCATGGTGCACTGATTTTGCTATGTTGTATAAACCATTATGAGGAGTGATGTGAGGAAAGAATGAGACCAGTTGTATTAACTATTCTGAAGTTACAGCCCATCCTGCCCTGGGGGGAAAATTCAAGCTACATTTCCACACACTGAGTGGACTTTGTAACTCCAATTTGAAGCCATGGAGTTTGCTGTTGCCAAAGAACAATAAAAAGACATCAAGTTTCAAGAGATCACAACATATTACTTTCATTTCTAGTAAGAAGAATTATGGCTCTAAAGGTATATCTCAGGCCAGCATGACTGTCACTTGGAATTCATCAGAAGCACAGATTCTTGGGTCCTTTTCCAGATGTGTGGATGTGCTGAATCAGAGATCTGATGGTCGGATGCCGGTGATACATTGGATGACTCACTCTGGACAGTTCTCATGCAGGTGATAGTTGGAGAACTGGCCTAGATTCCTATCTTCCATATAGTGGTATTGGGGAATTGTTTGTCAAAAATAAGAATAAATACTGATACAAAATATAAAAGAGCTGGGTTGCTATAAAAGACAATGTGAAAATTTCTTGGAAACTTGTTAAAATCAGAATTATTTCTAGATAGCCACTCTTCCTTCTAGAGTAATTTTTGGGTTACCCGTACCTTGGGGCCCGAGTCCCGGGCTAGTCATTAAGAGGAGGCTTCCCTTTCCATCTGCATTGAGTGCTTTTCATTCCACAGTCTTCCAAAGCAGCCAGGGCTCCAAAATCAGTCCCTGGAGACCAACTAGAGAATTTGCAAGGAGGTTGGCTTGAAGATAGCTATGAGGACTCTAAATGGGAGAAGAAAATGATGAATATTTTAATTAAACACAGGCAATATTGATGGCAATGTAAATACGTGGGTCTGGCTGTAACTTTTGCTATGGCCCATATGTGGCATACATGAACTATCACCGAGTACTTTCTTCCATATCACCCTTGATTCTATATGGGACTCTATGGCCAACAGTGCAGTTTAGAAGAATGGAAAGAAGCCATCCTCACACACGTGGAGTGGTATGGTGAGCTGCAATCTGTGATTCAGAGTAGAAAACAGCTGGCACCATAATATCTGTATTAGAACTCACAATGTGTGTGTTTCTCGTGGTTAGTATACCATCAGAGTAGTGATGCTGATGTAATCTTTATAAAGTTCCCTAGTCAATTGACCCTAACTGGTTTCCTGAAGAAGGCCATGAAATAAAACCTAGCCCCTTCATCTGGCTTTCTCACAATAGTATGACCTCATTTCTAAAGGGATGGACCTCAACACTGGGTGACATAGTAAATATAGTTGGAGAGATGGGTTCTATTTTCAATTAAAAGTGCCTCTGACTGTTGCTCTTACCAAAAGAAAAAAAAATCCCTTCTGCACCTGAGGCATATGAGCTTTGGAGGGAAACTGTTTTCCTAGTGCTGGTAAAGCAGATACGCCTTGACTAGAATGAGTCATTGCAACCATAGAAGACACCAGGCTTATGAGGCTGGGAAGTGCAGGAGGCAAATGATATGTGACAGAGCCCTTAGGTGTCCAGCTGCAGAGGTTGGAGTTATCAGAATCCCCACCCTGGCTGGCATCAGACTTTCTTATCGATGACTACAATTTGCTGCAAAAGTCTTTGCACAAGAAGGAAAGGGAGCTGTGGGCAGGTGACCTGCCTCTGTGTCTGTGAGGTCATTGGGAAGGCAGCTGCATATATCCCAATGCTGGAGAACCAATTCAGAGAATCTCTTCCAGGGAAGCGTTAAGAAGAAGTGGTTACTGACAGCCACGTGGTGCCGATGTGGGCCGGGTTTCTCACTGAGTTTTCCATCCATCCTCAACTCTGCTAAAAATGGAACACTTTCCTCGACTCTGATGAATGTCAGCCAGGGTAGGGAAAAAAGAAGGAAATGTAGCTACATCCTGAAAAACAAAATTACCCACCCACTCTACCATGGGAACTCGGGTGAAAGAAGATCATCACAATAGCAGAAAACTTCAAACACAGATTTATGAGGTTTCCGGAACCTCAACTGCTATGTTAACTGTTGATGTCAGTGGAGCCCAATGTCCCACGAAGATAGAATGTGCCTAGCCTATTATCACTGGCATGGTCAAGAACAGTCGTAATGAGACAGCGGTAAGAAAGGTCCAGTGTCCCATGAGTCTTTCCTGGACAACTTCAGAGGGAGTCTTTCAAGTTTAAAATTTTCTCAGCATTATACTGAGGCCTTTCAGCGGAAGGGACAGGGCTGGCATCAGGAAATGCATTTTGTTATCAGGTATTGGACTGCCAGTGATCATTGTTTGAACATTGCTTATGGACAATATGTATCCTGGACGTAAATTTCTCTAGACCAGAAATAGGTAAATCTTAGGTCAGATTATCTTCTTTTGTCCCCCCACCTCGTGTGTGTGTGTGTGTGTGTGTGTGTGTGTGTGTGTGTGTGTGTATGTGTGTATGTATCTGTCTGTCTGTCTGTCTGTCTGTATGTATGTATGTATGTGTGAGTGTGGTGTATGATATTAGTGACTGAACCCAAGGCTTTGTACATGCTAGAAAAATGCTCTACTACTGAGCTATATCCCCAGGTCTCCTTTTACTTTTATTTTGACAAAAGATTTCCCTAAATTATCTCACACTATAGAAAAGGTTAGCCTTGGACATGATATCCTCTAGGCTCTGCCTCTCAAGTAGTTTGGGTCACAGACCTTATCCACCAGGCCTAGTTGGACAGGAATTGCTCAAAATGAAAATGGCTAGTAGTCAGTCATGAAAGTCATCAAGTTAGTGATAGCCAAAATCAAAATGAGCATGGAGTCCCTTTGCGAATTGGAAACAAGCATGACTTGTTTAAAATGATATGCCTACTCTGAGAAGAGGAGTGTACCAGCTGGAGGTCTTCTATGTTTTCCTTCTTCACAGTCAATCCTTCGATGCCTACAGGGAATTCAACTAGAACACTATGATGTTCTATTTATTTTCAGAGTCTGTGCCTTGATTATTGATAAGCCAATAAGACAATGAAATGAACGCTGGTAAGATGGCTCAGCTGGTAAAGGCACTTGCCATGATGCTTGACAACCCAGCTTTGATCCTCAGAACCCATATGAGGGAGAGAGAGAGAGCCAATGCCCACAAGTCATCTTCTGACCTCTACACATATGTCATGGCATACCCATTTCCCCACAAAATAAGTAAATGAAAATCCAATTAAAAATTAAGACAAGTAATTTTTTGAAAAAGAAAATGAAGTGAAGTAAAAAAGAATTAGAGAATGGAAATTTAAACTAAGAGTAACATTTTCTGACTTTTACTGAAATACAGCCTGTAGAAATCATTCAGGGGGAGAACACAGAGATTTGACGACCCCGGCTGTTTGGATCTGGAACTGTCACATTGTGTGAAGGATCAGAAGCGGGAGATGATACGTTTCCAAGCACTGGCACATCTCTGAATGGGTGCATTCCTTTTGTGTTCCTCACCATAGTGCTGAGTAGAAAAGCAGTTCTGAGACAAGATGCTCTGATTCTCAACCCACAGTCTTCAGATCTGCAGACCAAAAACCTATGCAAGGCATATAAGGTTCCCTAAAACTGAAACCTTGAGAATGTCTATGGTTTCGGCTTCCAACAAATCTGTAGTTTCCCAAATGTGCACAGACCATGGAAAGCACAAAGTACAAAGGTTTGCAAAACAAAGTCTTCTATCTGAATTAAAATTTCTGAAAAATCTATACAAATCCTGTCCTCCATCTCCAGATAGAACAGTTAATAGCATTCAGCCATTTGACTCCCTTATACAAGAACCATGCCAATCTCCTAGGTGTCTACAATCTATAGTCTGAAGTGCCCACGAAGCATCCATTAAACATGGAATGAACAAATTACTGAATAAACAAGTAGGAGCCCCAAACACAACAAATATGATTTCTTTACCAAGAGAATTTTGTAGAGCAAGACCAGGGCTGATAATGAAATATAGATATTTTGCCCCCTGTCTCCTTAACAGCGTGCCACAAATTCTACCTCAGATGAATAGTTTTTTTCTTTGTTTTGCATCGAATATCTATAGCTATATATAAAGTGAACGCCTGGTGAGTGGGCGGAGGATGGTGTTCACTCTTATTTAGTGGAATGTGAATATGTCAGAATCACAGAAAATAGAAAGAAGGAGGTTTATGCAAAGCTGTCAGTTTCCATGCCTGCGTTTAAAATCTGAGATGGTGCCGAGATGGTTCAAACTTAATATTCACATCCATTTTATCACATCAAATATGATCATTAGCAAACAGTGTTTGAATGGTAGCTATTTCCTGACTGACAATAGCCATCCGGTGGTGCCCACTTCCCCATATGCTTGGGACTGATAGAATTCTGATAGTCTGAAAAACAGTGGGAGGAAGGAAGCAATTAAAACTGAACAGGGAAGCTGCGGGCAGGGGATAGACACCATTTTTATCTCACACAAGAATATCCCTATACCTATTCTTTTGAAATGTATGGGTGGGGCAGTAATACTATTTTTAAGCCTATTTTATATTCTCAAGTTAGCAAACAGTCTTCCCCACAGGATATGTCAGGAAACCCTGAGGGTGGGCACTGGTGTTTAAAATAAGCTTAAACTGTAGATTAAGAAAACAGGAAGATGTTAGGTCTGAATACTACAAGTGACTGGGAAGGCAGTCAGTGTAAAACTGAGTTCTGTATCCCAACCTTGCAGTAAGTTACCTGCTGCCCACCAACCCAAGCAATACCTCCCTGTCAGCACCAAATCCCTTAACTTTGTCTGGCAGGAGGGCATGGAAAATGGGAGGAGCCCGACCTCAGAATCTCCAAGTGCTGCAGAATATTCTTGAGCAGCAGCATTGCTTAGGAAAAGGGAGAAAAAGAAGGTGCTAGGTAACAATTTGTGAGCCTTGAAATGTCAAAGCAAGATGCCTTTCAATTACATTGTGTATGGACAGTGTGGTGTGCCGTGTGCCGTGTGTGCCGTGTGTGTGTGTGTGTGTGTGTGTGTGTGTGTGTGTGTGTGTGTATTGCAGTGTGCTGTGTGTTGCAGTCATCTTATTGCTTTCACACAGGGTCTCTAACTGACCTGGGACCTCCCAGATCGAGCTAGGTTGGCAGGCCAGAGACCACTGAAGATCTGCTGGTCTCCATCCCCCAATGCTGTGGTATACTCACTCATGCCCAGCGTTTACAATGAGTGCTGGGGATTTGAACTCAGGTCCTCCAGCTTGAACAGCAAACATTCCAACTCTGAGCCATCATATCAGTCCATAAAGTTACAATTTTAATTTGAGGACTAGCCAGTTATAAGAAGTGATTTGGTCATTAAATTCCTGTCCTGTTCTTTCTCCAGCATTTGGTTAGCATTACAGTTGCCCCTGTGCTTGGGGAGAGGGTGTGATAACTTGCAACCAGTGTGATAGTGGGCAGAAGGGACGGATATGGTCTTCAGGACTCAGTGGCATTCTTTTCTTTGTGCACAGAATGAGTAGACAGAGATCTAATTCAGGAAGGTGCCCCAAGGGAATGTCTGGGTCCTCATAGGAACCAACATATGGGGTCCTACTTCTCCTCCTCACAGCCGTTTGGGCTTTATAGCTTTATATAAAGCCACTAGGGTTTTGGAGTTTATAGCAGAGATATAGCCACTGCTTCCAACCCTTTCATAAGTATGACTCAGATGATCCTATGTACCATGTTCTTGAATGCTCTCTGTCATTCTTGGAGCATCTTCCTGACATTGCCCCTTCCATTCGGGGCATGCAGCCAATCCATTCAGAATGTCAAAAACACACTTGTGGTTAGAATAGTAATGACATTTAAATAGCTAAGGGATCAACAAAGGTTTTTTTCTTTCTTTCTGAGAATAGGTAAAAGAATTGAAGGAACACAATGAACAATGTGTTTAGTCATTATGACACCTTTTCTCCAATGATACATATCTGTAATTTTAATTAAATTTCCAAGGTCCAAGTTCATGTAGCCCTCATTTTTGTACTTGAAAATACTTGGAATTAATTAGAATAATGTGGCAATTTAAACAGCTTTGAACTCTTGATCTAAAACCGGGATGTTGGAATAAGGTATTAATACATAGACAAGTAATGCATCTCTGAACATCTAGAGGATAAACTGGGAATCGAACACTGGATAAGGGCTAGAGAAGAAATAAATTATCCATTCCTGGGAAGAATTTGCTCATATTTTATTGTTTATTTGATTTTCAGTAGTTTGGCTGTTGTTTTTTTATTTGTCGGTCTGTTTGTTTTGTTTTGGTGGTACTAGGAATTGAACTGAGGGCGTTATATATGCTAAGCCAGTGCCCTACCCATGAGCTACATACCCAGCCCCTGTTTCTTTTTCTTTTGAGATGAAGTCTTACTCAGGCTGGACTTCCACTCCTTCCGTAGCCTTAGTAAACATTGAATTGTGATTGCCTTGTATCAGCCTCCCCGTGTCAGGATGACAGGGCTGCGTCAAGTCCCACTCCAGATGTGAATGTTTAGTGACACAGCCCTCTCATTTACCTGGTAATGAACTAGGACACTGTACCCCAGTCTAAGGCAAGAGCCAGACACCTTTACAAGACTAATGGTCTCCCAGGTACGTTCTGGCTGTCGCTTGCTGTCAATCTACCTTTTCTGTTGCCTCTACTCAAGGTTAAAAGAGAGATCCTCTCTTCAACAAAGATGATTGCAAGTGTAGTTGCAAATGATCTTCTGCCTTCCACATTTTCTCACATTTCTGCTGCCTGTGTGGTAACCCTGGTTATGCAGTAATCCATTTAAGGATAAGACTGCTTAGGCATGCTGAGTGAAAGAAATAGGTGAATGTGTGCATTCAGCTGAGTGCTGAGTCCCAGGAACATAGTCAAGCTATAAGACGGCCAGTGGCTGGTAGAAAGAAAGGAATTCTGTCTACTCATCTCTGCCTGAGATAACTGGTGAACTATTAGAGTCAGAGAAACAAATTTCGGGAGCTTCCGCGACTTCTGATTTTCAGGGATATCCTCCCTATTTTTCTGAATGACACATCTTCTGGGCCATGTCAGCCATCACAGGCAATTGCTAAGTCATGCCTTTAACTTGCTCCTCCCCCTTCCTTTGATAGCTGTTCTTGAAACTTGACTTCCCATGAAGACACTTCCATTCCTCATGCACACACATGGGTCTCCTGTTTCTAGCAGATTTCCCATCAACTTCTCTCCATTCAGAGGGATGCTACATACTGGTTCCACCCACAAGATTGAAGGGAGACCCCTTATTGACAGTTTAAGATAAAAATTTACCAACCCCCCCCATACTACTCACCTTAAATTACATCCTTACTATCAAGTACATTCTTTTCCCTGTAAATCTTTTGGCTTTTATTTATACTCATTTATTAACTTGCTTGTTTATTCATTAATGTTGATGTTGAACTTAACTGTGTGTTGTACATGAGCTAATGGGAAGCCAACACATTCTACCACCTTTTAGAAATATTGGGAAGCATTTGAAAGATTCTGTCAATTATTTTTGTTAGTTTTTCTTGTCGTGAACAGGGTATAATTCGCACAGAGATTTTTGTCACTATTCTACCCAGGAATTAAAAAGACATATGGAGCAGAGCCAAGTGGAAGCAAGCAGAGACAGAGCGTCAGCAGCCATCACTCTGTTGTGTTGTCTGGTACCACTAAGAGTCTAGTTTGTTTGTGAAAGCAGCAAAGCTGATAGAATACCACTCAGTCATGAAGGCTAGAGTAGATTTTGTGAATGAGAGGTAAACCTCATTGGGTCAACCTCTCAGGGTATCAGTTGTTACAACTCTATTTACTCAGATATAATAGTCCTTTCCCTTCTTTCAAAACCCTAGGACACTCAGGAGTCCCTGAAACAGGACTGTGATGATATAGAGGAGGAAGAGTTTGCATCCAGGTTGAGACTGACAGGAACTAGCCTGAAACCTCTGCAAAGAGCTAGGACAATGGCAAACACCCACCATCTGCATTTTCAATAACTTGGCACCTCACAAGTGCAGTATTTTTCATGTATACTCCCCACAACCACAGGGATAAGCCTGGCTTCTTCTTTCTTCTTTATCCTAATTGTACCCCCAGCAGATTAGCACCTTAGCAGTTTAATTTATAAGGAGCAAGGTCCTTTTAAAAACTACCCCTGACCCTGCAACCTGAAGATGCTCTTGCACATGACCTCTGTATTCTCTGAGAAACATCTTTAATTCTTTAGTTCTTACTCAAAGCCCTTGAACTATTCCTTCTCTGTGAGTTAAGCAGAGGTCAATCTTTCTACCTGCTTTATGCTAGCCCCTGCTCTTGCTTAATTATACTGGGAGGGTTTATCCTAGCTTAGCTTAGCTTTTATTTATTTGGAGGGGGATATCTGTTCTTTTTTTTAACTCTTTTTTTCTTTTCTTGCTCTTCTTTTTAATCTTTCTCCTTTTTATTCACCCAATTACTAGTAACCTATGCTATTCAACCACCAAAAGGCACTTTTTGACAAATCCTTTGTGTTTTGGAACATCTTGAAAGCATAGAACTTGAGAGCTTTTTGCTCTCTAGTCTTCCTTTCAAGAATACTTGTTGTAGTCAACAGCCTTGGAAAACAGAAGCAGTGCCTGCTTCTAGAGCAAAGGGTGAATTTCTTATTGTCCAATAGAACAGTGATGATGTCTTCCTCTGGGGCAAAGATTAGTCAAGTTTGTTTTTAGCCTACTACAGAAAGCTGAGGTTTCTGAAGTTCAGTGTTCCAAAGGTGGGAAAAAAACCAATGTGTCCATCCCACAGCATTTCTCTATGCCTACCCACTTCATTCTAGAAATCTTAGAAGACACAGAGCGCTGTCATGGACATGAATCTTGTGCTACCTGCTGTTCTGTGGGTAATAACTCTTTGTCTCTCTGACAGAGTCTTAGGTTTCTGCCAGCCTCTATAAAATAAACCCTTGCATTTTTAACAACACATGACATATTTTTATCTCCTGTAAGTTATAATTAGTCATAAACTGATATCTATAAGTACACATGTTTATATTTATCATATATCTTTTAAAAACATGGTTGTAAACCAATATATCATTAGGATACACCATCACTATAAATTCCTTGCCCAATAAAAAGCTGTTTAATGACTGAATGAGTTTAAAATTGTAAAAAGGACTATATACTATCTGCTATAAAATGTTCAATAGTTTTATACTTGTAGTTGCTGCCAATACCCTCAGTAGATGAGTTGACTTCAGGTGTCCAAACCAGCAACCCACATCTCATCACTACCTCCCAGAACTGAATGTACTGACTTGACAAGAACAGACAAAAACACCTCATTCCTGTCTGCCCAAAGGTAGAGAACAGGCCTTTCACTCTATAGTCTTCTTGGACACACTCTCATGTACAGCTCCATTAACACTGAATCTTAGATATCTCGTTGAACAGTGTGTGTGTGTGTGTGTGTGTGTGTGTGTGTGTGTGTGTGTGTGCATTCCCTCCTATTTTCAAGGAAGAACTAGGCCTTTAAACATTAACCATACAAATATGAAAAATTAATAAAAAAAATACTAAGTGAAAGCTAGGTGTGGTGGTGCATGCCTTGAATTCCACACTCTGGAGGCAGCAGCATGATGATTTCTGTGAGTTTGTGGCCAGCCTGATCTACAGAGTGAATTCCAGACCAGCCAAGGCTGTGTAATGAGACCCTATCTCAAAAAAACAAAACAAAACAAAACAAAAAACATTAAATGATGGAGTTCAATTAAAAATTAAAGAATCACTGAGAGGACTGAAGTGTGAGGATGTAAAACATCAATATTAATATTCTTACCTGGCTTAAGAGTCTCATACACCTTCATTTTATTCTTTCTGGATTCTTAGTCCTTGTTTTTGCCATACTAATGGAGAAACCCTTTTTGTCTCTCTTCTGATACCATACTTTAGTTTTTCCTACCAGTGGTTTACTCACTCCTAGAATGCCATTTTAGGCATTTTATTTTTGTGTTGTTTTTCTTAGTGCTGACCTTACAAGGTTTATATCTATTTGACTCTAGTACAGTCTAGGCCAGTGGTTCTCAGCCTTCCTAATGCTGTGACCTTTTAATACAGTTCCTCACATGGTGACCCCCAACCAAAAAATTATCTCCATTGCTACTTCATAATTGTAATTTTGCTACTGTTATGGATTGTAATGTAAATAGGTTTGGAGACAGGTTTGCCAAAGGGGTTGTGACCCACAGGCTGAGAATCACTGGTCTAGAAAATGGCACCTGTGTTTCCAAATAGCCTTTTCTGTGGCTTTGATGTAAAACATGGTTGTGAAGTCCAGTTCCAAGGCTTTCTACTACTTTAGCAATTCTGAATTTAAATGCATTATGCAAATTTATATTTTTTATACAAAAATTTATATACGAAAAAATATATTCTACTGGTAGTATTTGTCCTATTAGCTTCTCTCCATGTTAACCTAAATTCTCCCCTACTGCTACTTCTAAGAGAATAGAAGAAATCTGAATAAGACCATATTAACATCATAGTTTCAAAGCTAGAGCTAGGATCCAGGTATTTGGGGTCCCTATGGGTGGGTTTTAGATAGGCTAACCAGGTATGGACAACTATAGTTATCCTTTAGTAAAATCTGTATCCATACTAGACCCAGTAGAGAACAAAAGGTAGGGAAAAAGAGAATAACACACATGGATAATGGGAAAAAGGTTGGGAGTTGCCATGGTAGCCTCAAGCCCCCTATGGAAACAAAGCTCTGCCTTGCCTAGCAGTGGAAGAAGAACACCTTTCTCAGTGAGTCTCAGCAGAGGCAGTGGGTGGTTTTAGATGAACTATATACTCTTATTCCAGGGTCATAGCTGTAGCATTGGGCCTCCTTTATTTATTCAGGCAGAAGCACATCCCTGCTGAGTGTGACAAGGCATCCAGGGACTGTGATGCTTAAGCATAAGAAACCAACTGCTTTCTAAAAATAGGCAATCACAAATCAACCACGTTCAACACATCAAACATTTTACATGCAAACCAGAGCATTTGAATTATAGCCCTTTTACAATAGCTGAATTTACATTTCAGTTGCTTTTGGGAGATAGCTATAAAACCAGAGAAAGGAGCATTACACAATGGTGTTTGTTGGCCTTCAGAGTGTCAGCTAGAGGGTCCCTTCCATTTTAAGTTGCTGGTCAAGTGCTGTGTAGACTGAGTACATTCAGGGATCTCCACCTTCAAGTTACTGTAACTTGAGATCTGTGTGGGGGGTGGTGGCATGTATGATCAAGTGGTTAACTGGTTTGGCTAATTAAATTGTAAAACATGTATTGAAAGTCTATTATGTACTAGTTACTATACAAATGATAAGGATATGGGGATAAATAGTAAGAAAAAAACCCCACCATTTCTGCAAGTTTCTGATAGAGAAGAAGAGTCCTGAAGTGACAATTTCAAAACAGGATGATAAATATTGTAGCCATCACCGAGGAAGTGTATTTATTTACAGAATATCTATACAGGCAAGGAGTGACTGAAGTGACTAAAGAGAAAAGAGATGATGTATCAGCTCATTTTCGAAAGATCTAGTAAGAATTTGTCAGCTGTAAAATATTACAGAGTTTATCATGGAGCAGAAGTTATACAGGCTAGAAATATAAGGCAGTGTGTTACCAGTGATGCATACAATTCAGAATATATATTAGAGGAGGGTATTGGTGTGTGTGTGTGTGTGTGTGTGTGTGTTAGAAACTTTTCAAACACTAGGAAGTGGCTGTGGTCAAGGGACTTTGGGAACCTTGGTATAATTGCAAAGAAGGTAGCCAGTTAAGATGTGATGTATGTTCTACTATATTCATAGATTGGTACCTTGTCCAGTCGACATTAGAGAGGCTTCCTCTGGCAGCAGATGGCAGTTGCAGAGATCCACAGCAGGACATCATGCTGGGAGAGTTTAAATTGGAGGCCTCTATTGGGTCCTTCTCCTCAGAGATGGGGAATCCTGCAGAAGAGGAGGAGGAAATATTGTTCGAGTCAGAGGGAATGGAGGATACCAGAAGAACATGGGTCACCATAACAACTAAGCAGGGCTCATAGGGGCTCATAGAGACTGACGTGGCAAGCATGGGGCCTGCATGGGTCTGCACCAGGTCCTCGGCCTATATGTTGTGGCTGTTAGCTTGGTGTTTTTATGGGACTCCTCACAGTGGGAGCAGGTGTATCTCCAACTCTTGCCTGCTCTTAGGATCAGGTACTTGAGTGGAGCTGTCATTTACTAAAATAGAATTAGAAATGAGTTCATTTGAATAAGATGAATTTTAAAAGCTTGTGGAACATCTGGGAAAGATGGGTAACTAATAACTACTTTTCCTTGCCTTCTTTTGTATGTGTATATGTAATTTCATATTCTGCATAGTTACATTTATGTTGAGGAGGGTATATGTGCATGTGTACATGTACATGTGGAGGTCAAAGGTCCACCTTAGGTGTTACACCTTAGGACCAGTTCATCTTGTATTTTTTGTGACAGAGTCTCTGATTGGGACCTGGGGCTCCAGAATGGGCTTGCTTGGCTATCCAGGGTACACAGAGATTCTTCTGTTTCTGCTCCCCCAGCTCTGGGATTATAGTTGTTCCACCATGCCCAGCTTTTTACCTAGGTGCTAGAGTCCTCCTGCTTATATAGAAGTTACTTTATTAACTGAGATCTCTCTCCAGTTACCTCTCTCCTCTTCTTTTTCCTTCTTTTACTTCATTGTACTGGGAGTTGAATCCAGGACCCTGTGCAGTCTAAGCCGTTCTTCTACCAGTCAGCTATATGGTAACCTACCTAGTGATAGTTCCATTCTTCAGTCAAACCTCGAAAAGGGACACAGACTAAAGACTTAAATTTGGGACTTACGGCTAGAGATGGAGTAGTAGATCACAGCTTTCAGGCAATAAGTTGGTACAACAGTCTTTATTGGTGCTTCTTAAGCCTTAGCATATACACAGATTGTCATGATTTGAATTTTAAATGTTCCCCCGTAGAGTGCTTGAACACTTGGTTACTACACGATAGCCCTGACTTGGGAGTTTATCAAACCTTTGGTATCTGTGATCTGCCTGGATGTACAACTCTGGTGACAGGCTTTGACCATTACATCACATGACATTTATATGAGCTTCTTGTGCCTGTCCAAGCATTCTGCTTTACGATGCAGCAAAATATGAACAAAATATGCAAAAATCTCTTACCACCAAGTACTGTGCCTCTGCAACACTCATGCTTTCTCCACTGTGAAATATAGACTATGGTCTAAAACTGTGAGCCAAAACAAATCTCTCTCTTTGCTAGTGGCCTCTGTCATGTATTCTGTCCTAGCAACGAGAAAACTAACACACAAAGCACCTGGAGAACCTGTTAAAAAATAAAATTTGATTCACTAGATCTGCTGATATTCATCATTTTTAGCATGATTCCAAGCTATCTTGCCTAATAAGTCCCTATAAAACATTAATGGGCAATTGGTGTGGTGGTTTGAATAATGTTTGAGTACTTGGTTCCCAGTTGGTGGAAATGTTTGGGAAGGATTAGGAGGTGTGGCCTTGTTGGAGGAAGTGTGTCACTGGGGGTGAGCTTTGAGGTTTCAAAACACCAATCATTCCCAGCTCACTATCTCAGTGCCTTGTGCTTGTAGATCAGTGTGTTAAGCTCTCACCTACATCTCCAACACCATGCCTTCCTGCCTGCCTGCAACCCTGGTCCCTACTCTGATGCAAGAACTGTTACCCTCTGGAATAATGAGCCTCAAATGAAATGATTTTCTAAAAAACATTTTTTGGTCATGCTGTTGTATCACAGCAATAGAAACGTAACTAAGACACATAGGTAGATGAAAGACACTCACGGAGTAGCAGTCAGAGAGGTCAAAAGGGCACCGTGGCTAAAGGGGGAGGGGGAGAAAGAAATATTATTTTGGCATCAAAGGAAGAAAGTTTCATAAGGAAGGAAATGTTCAAAAAGGTCAGAGGATGCCAGCAAGAAGAGTAGGAACTGGCTGGTAAATGTCATCTGAGATTGGCAATTTGAAGGGAATATTGAATTTTGTATGACAGTTTGTGCCGTGAAGAGGACAGACACAAATTATGGGGGGGGGGGATAAGTAAATGGCAGGTTAAGAGATAGAGATAGTTTGGACTACTTTCTGTAAACAAAACAAAGCAAAACTTGTCTGTCCTGGAAAAAAGACAGATCCAGTGATAAGAAAGACAAAAAGTTGACAAAGTGGTACCATTTTTTAAAGGTAGAAAAAACATGAAGTTTGTGGTAGGTAGAATAATTCCCAAAGGGACTTAGCAGGTATAATTAAATTGAGGCTTGAGATGGAGATGTTGCCCTGCACTACCTAGATATGCAGTGTAGACACAGAAGTCTTTAAAAGAAAACAATGGGAACATGGTCAGAGAAGAGGATGTGACAAAAGAGACTGAAGTAAGTGATGCTATTGCTCTTTAGCGTGACAAGAGGGTTGAGAGCCAAAGTATGTAGGTGTACTTTAAGATCTGGAAAAGGCTAGGGAGAAATTTTTGTCTTAGAGCGTCTTGAAGGAACACAGCACCACAGATATCATGGCTCTGATTCAGTGAGATCTCTGACATCCTGCAGAACTGTAAGATAATAAAGTTGTTGTTGCAGAATATTTGTTTACACTGTGTGAAGGTATGTCACTATGATTGGTTTGATAAAGAACTGAATGGCCAATAGCTAGGCAGGAGAGAATAGGCAGGACTTCTGGGGAGAGAGGGGAACTCGAGATGAATCTAGGTGCGAGAGAGATGCCAGCAAGACACTGAGGACAATCGGTACAGAGGAGAGGTAATCAAGTCACGTGGCAGAACATAGATTAATAGAAACAGGTTAGTTGAAGTTATAAGAGCTAGTTGGAAATAAGCCTAAGCTAAAGGCCAAGTTTCCATAATTAATAATAAGTCTCCATGTTATTATTGGGGGTTGGTGGTCCAAGAAAGTCTGACAGGAAAGTCCAACTACAAGTTGTATTGTTTTCAGCAAATAAATGTTTGTTCATCTGCTGAAGCTATAGTAGACAAAAACAAAACCATCTTTGAGTACGCCAAGAGACAGAATAGCAGGAAAGGAGGAAGTGGCATCTTCTCCTTACTCACAATGAGACTATGGCTCACACCCCTGCCAATAAAAACTAGCAAGAGAAAAGCATAACAATTTTATTTAACCAAAGGTGCATGGTGCACTCAGGCTGTCCAAAGTGAAGACCCAAAGTTCCAGAGCAAACTATTTCAGTGGACACAGAAATGTGATTGAAAGGCAACAGGTCATGAGCTACTAGCAATAGACTGTGGGAAAGGCAGCAAAGGCTGTAGAGCCTCCTACTGAACCTGCAGGTCTAGGGCAGAACCCCTCTGGAAAAGGGCTTTAAGGACTGCCCCCCCAAGAAGAGGTAGGTTGTGACAGGATCATGCTGCAGCAAAAGAAGTCTTTGAGAGTGACTGTCAAGGTGCCATTCTGGGGGGTTGTGTGTTCTGCACTTGACAGAGCCAAATGTGGATATAAAGATGTCTCTCAGTTGGGAAAAGGGGTAACACAGTTGTGGAGATACAAGAAGTTTTCTCCATGCCTTCAGGTTGGGCGGGGAGGCTGTAGAGAAGAGAAGTGCACTAGACTCTCATGTCCACTTCTGTCTGTGACATGGGAGTCATGCACAGCTTACATGAAGAGGAAATGGAATAGCCTGTAGCAAGGCATTGGTTCTCTTGTGCATTTTAAATGCTTTCAAGAAGAATGCTTTGCTTTTATGGGAAGTGTGGGAGGGGCTTCTTTGTAACTAAAGACATCCCTAAACAATTTCCATATTAAACTGAGCTTCTGCTGGATACTGATAGATTGGGGGTCAGGGACCTTGACCTTGAGATTTCTTGGAAGGTTCCAAGGTCTCCTCTGAGCTATTCTTAAACTGAAATAAAAACTGAGAGAGAATCTGGTCCCTTAGCCCCCTTTTATCTTATTCCTCTCTACCTAAATTCTCTCCTCTCATCAGGTGCACGTTAATCAGGAGACCTCTTTTTTTCTTGCAGCTCCCTAAGGCCCTGTCTCACCTATAAGAGAGAACCTGGCTCCAGGATGCAGAGACTGTTCTGGTTTCCATGGAGACCCTGTTTGATGTCAATGGTGGCTCCAGGAGGGAGGGAAACCAGGGTGTTTGTTTTTAAAGGATGGAGAGTCAGGGGGAAGGAGGAGGGATAGGAAAAGGGAGGAAAGGGGATGAGGAGGTTGATCCTGCCTGTGTTCCAGGATTCAAACAGGAGAACAGAAAAGTTCAGCTGGGTTACTCAATCTCCTTGCCCTTCCAGGAGTGCAAAACGGAACCAGCAGCGGGGTGGGGGTGGGGGTAGGGGTAGGGGTAGGGGTGGGGGTGGGGTGAGGCTGTTTGTTTCACATGTGAGAAACACCCTGCAAAGGCCCATTTCTGATATCAGGATGAAGGGGACTGAATTACTTAGGCAGCTGGGAGTCCCTGTCCTTGTGGGTGGCTCCTTCCTAAGCGTTCTCCCTTTTCCCCAAGTCAGTTCTTAAAGGCTCCTACTGATATAAGTCTTTTTCCTTCCTCACACCTTCCCCCACAGGGTAACTAAATACAAACCCTGGCAAAATGCTTTCCAAAGCTTTGGGGCTCCGGATTAACTGCTATTTATTTAGCCAAGTCTCTAGTAAGAGAAAAGGGGCAGGTTGGGGGAGGTAGTCGTCGAGCAGAATACATGCTAAAATTAAATTGCAGGAGGATTCAGATGACGTCAGCGTGGATAAAGGTCTGACCCAGTGAATGTTAAATGTGGCTGAGTGACTAAATCCTCTGAGAGAATCCGTGGCAGAGACCTCTATGAAAGGACCATGCCTGTTGTTTGAAATATTAAGCATGTGGCTCGGCTGATCTCCGGCTGCAACTCCCAGGGCGCTGGTGGAATCTCAGCTTTCTGCTATAATCACTTGAACATTACTTACTGCCCTAGATAACTGTGGTCACGTGAGGCTTACACCAAAAAAGGAAGGCTGAAGAAAAGAAAGAAAGAAAAAGCCATCACAAGCTATCAGTGTGTCTGCCAGTCTTAGGGAAGGAAAACAAGTCAGTTAATAAACACTTTCTGAGGTGTGCTGCAGCCTGAATGTGGTAAAGGAGTGAGAGGTGTTTTTTTTTCCTTCAAGGTACCCATACTCTGATGGGGACAGTGGCAATTTGTAAATGTCCAGAAGAGCTGGATAGCAGTCATTAATGACATGGGAACTCCAAGGAAGTTAATAATGATAATGATAATAATAATAATAATAGAACAGCAATTTATAGAGGTGCCTTGGAGTTTCTTGAAAGACACAAAAGACAGAAATAAAGAAAAAAGGCTATAGAAGGCATTGAATATACTGTTATCACATTTCCTGCTTGATATAAAATGCCTGTTGTATATTTTAAAATGGTTTGCCAGGAGACATTTTGAACTAATTTTCTTACACCTTTTTCTCTCATTTTTCCAGTGGTATATCAGCCACATGTTGGTTTTAGGGGTTTAAGTTGTAATAATCTTGAACGATTTAAAATGAGAATCCATGCTTGGTTCCCAGCACCCACACTGGGTGGCTCACAACAGCCTATAACGTTAGCACAAAAATATACACGGATATTTTGAAATTCATATTGAGGAAGAGCCATGTGAGTACGGAAGACTTTGTAGACTTCTGGGAACTGAGGCAACACTGAAATAAAAAACTGTTCGTGCTGGTGAGAACTTGTCCCTAGAGCGGCGGTGTGGGAGTGAGGAGGTGAGTCCTGGTGAGAACTTGTCCCTAGAGTGGTGGGGCAGCAGTGAGGAGGTGAGTCCTGGTGAGAACTTGTCCCTAGAGTGGTGGTGTGGGAGTGAGGAGGTGAGTCCTGGTGAGAACTTGTCCCTAGAGTGGTGGGGCAGCAGTGAGGAGGTGAGTCCTGGTGAGAACTTGTCCCTAGAGTGGTGGGGCAGCAGTGAGGAGGTGAGTCCGGCAGAGCAATGGAAACATCTTTTCCAATGCCTGTCATGTGTGGTCGGAGCTGAATTCATGCCATGCAGTCATCAGCCTTCTCGTTTTTTTGTAGAATTAGGGAAAGTTCTGGAATAAGTTAAAGTATGTGGAAGGCAACAGCTAATTTTTGGCTTTAGTTTAGGTGGAAATATCTGAAAGAAAAGGAATCAGAGGAAGACAATTCTTTCTAGAAACATAAGAAAAGAAACTCCTATGTGCTCAGATTAGCCATGACTTCTGTGTCACTAAAATGTTAGTTTTGTTTTGTTTTCAGCCCTGTTTGCTAAGGGACATACCTAAAATAAAAACATCTCCCAAGAGTTTTGGCAATGTAGCTGAATAGTAATAATTCTAGATGAAAGACTCATAAAAGCACAGAATACCAAGCGTCAGCTCATTTTAATTGTTTTGATTTTTTTCATTCTTAGTTACATGGCTGACTGCAGATTCTTTGGACTTCCAATTTGCTTTTTTTCAGGCCATGCTGGGCAAGTTTCTAAATCATGGATCTGGCATTCTTATCTCAAGTAGACACCTCCACTCATCCATCCCAATAAACTTAAATGTTCTTACATGTTTTTTTTTTTTTTCCTAACAGTCAATATTCTGTGATGGTTTTTAGAAAAGTGTATAACTGTGAGTGACTAATTGACATCATTAGTAGAAGAAGCAGAGGAGACAAAATAAAAAAAAAAAAAACATAAAGGAGACAATGAGTTCCAAATAATAGAAAGATGGGGAATAAAGCTAAGAAGTAAAGAAGAAGGTAAAGGGTAGAGTGAAATAGATCAGAACACCTGCTTTCTAGACAGTGACCTGCCATTGATGGCTTCTGGCTTTTAGACAGGATTTTTCAGAGTCAGAAGGGATCTGATGACCCTCCTGGAGTGGTACCTCCAGTCTACCTTCTCCTTCACAGACAACAAGGCAAGAGCTAGGAGCACACCAAAGTTGACTAGAGATGACGCCAGCCTTAGGACCAGGCTTCTGACTGCTGCCCAGTGGTAACCTCACCATGTCATTTTCTCTTCAGGAGTGGTTGACTGAATCCAGAGTTCCTTTGGACTTTAAATACCCTTCCATTTTTCACTTAACAGTACATTTACATTTGCTTTGTTTCTTTCTAGCTTATCAAGTGTTTTAGCTTACTTAATACGTGTACCAATTCTGAGAAAAGTAAGTATCAACTCTAAAACGGCCCACATGGGACACACCTAATTTTGATTTAGGATATGTTTTCCCCACAAGTGTATACCAGTTTTCATGGGCAAGTACTGTGGTGAATGAAAAGTGAAAAAATTATGTTCTTCTTACTCTTCCTTATTATACCATCAAGGAACTCATTGTGCTTTTGAAAAAACAAAACCTCATGCCAGCAAGATAGCTCAGGGGTAAAGATGCTTGTCTATAAACCTGATGATCCGAGTTCGATCCCTCATCCCCACATAGTGGAAGCAGAGAAGCAAGCTGTCATCTGATTTCTACATGTAAACTGTGGCACAGGTGTGCCATCCCCCAGACACACAAAATAAATACATAAAATGAAGAATATTTTAAAGAAAATAGGAAGAAAATGGACAACCTGGCAGTAAAGACAAGCAAAAAAAAGGCAGTCATGGCATGGAAACCAAAAAAATAATTGCAAGGTTAGTCAATCCATGATGGCTGAATTTTTACTGTTTTAGTCCCTTAGCACAGAATAATGCTCCTTCCAGTTGCTTTTGTAATGGTTATCCTTGGTACTTCGAGAACGTTCTCTAGGAAGCTGATGAATTGGGTTCCCAGAAGAAGACCTGAGTCTGATGTTGGGGAAAGGATCAGCACCTCCTGACTATGAACTCACTTTCAGAGGCTCAGCCTACTCCAGGCAGGATAGTTTCAATCACTCTGCCATCCAGTCATTGCTGACACATCTTGGCAGCTGGCCTGCCCCTAATGGAATGTGTCCTGCAGCTGGGAATTAGGTCATCAGTAATTCACTTAATAGCATTTTATGAGCTGGGCTCTGACACAAAAGAGCGATCTGGCCTTATGAACAGGAGCTTCCCTTGACGTGAAGAGAAGAAAGGAGTTGATGCCATTGTGAACAATCAGACTCCGTTTCTGGGAAGCGATGAAGAAGGCTCAGAAACATGGGTATTTCTTCAGCCTCTCCCTGTTATTGGGACAGGTATGTGATCTTGGGCAAGTCAATGCTTGTTTCTGGACTTCAGTTCCTCCACAGTTTGATCAGACTTTAACCTCGTATGGAAGACTCAGGATGTGTTAGATCTTTTCATTGATGGTGTTCTAGAAAGAAAGATGGTAGGCTCCCTTTCTGCCTCAAGCATACTCAGACAAGGAAAGCCCTGATTTATATAGTCGGCTAATTTGTTTGGTGTAAGTATTCTCAATGTGGCTGATTTCTAGTGACCAGTGGCAAAACAATGAATGATGAAAATTTCTGAAAATTGACAATTTGGCTTGGATGAGTTCGTCTGAGCCACCTCATATGTGTCAGTGAATAAGGCTCTATATGTACACACAGTGCTACATTCCCCACCTACTACTTGTTCGCTCTGTGTGTGTTCTTTGATTCTATTCCACATACCACACCTTAAAGTCTTCTTAGAAGTACATGGAGAATTCTCCGTAGAAAGTGTCCATCCTCATATAGTTCTTGACCGGAATTCCCATTTTTGCCACCACAGTACTGACTGTGCCCAGGATCTTTAAGAAGTGACTAGACTCCATTTTTCTTCTGACCTGTAGGACTCCACAACTTTCCTGTTATAAAACCCAATATATCTCTCACGGGTTATTCAGAAGGTCCACTGTTAAATAGGGCCTACAAGTTAAAAACAAGTCTCTACAGATATTTCTTCTTTTAACATTTTTACTGATGTGAGAGAAAAATCTCCAGGACCACTATAACTTCAGTGTATAAAAGTTGGAATGATTAGTGCTGAAGTCAACACCTGGAGTGATGATGGAGAAAATAATAAACTAGATTTGGATCATCCTCTCAGGTAAGTAAGGTGTGCAGAAATTATTCAATTGATAGCTCTCCCAAAAGCATTTACTATATAGACTGAGCCCATACTCCAAGCTATTGTGAAACCCAAGAGCAGGCATGAGCTGTGATACAGTCTTCAATTTAAACTTGGGAAGATAAGCTTAACATGCACAAATTAATAAAAATCAGTTAAAACATTTTACAATTAAGTGTTTAATGATGTGACACAAATTATAAATGAAATAGTTCAGAGAAAGTAGTCATTTGAAGCGAGGCTTGTCCAAGCTAATAAAATGACAGCACTATGGCGTAGAAGATGCCCTTGATGTTAGGGCTATGTTCCCATCATCAGGTGAGACACAGGGCAAGTTCTTCCCTGGAGAATAGCACTTAGAACCGCACACGTGAAAATGAATAGGATGGTATCGAAGAGGAAAGCAGTGAAAAGTGAAGAGAAAAGTGCACCTACTGTCCTGAAACCAAGTCCTAGTGTTTGTAAATGGTAGAGGGAGAATGAGATGTCATATACAAATGGTCAGATCACAGATGACAATACAACTGTGACCTACAATTCCCACAGCACCATCCCGGAATCTAAAGCCATAGCCCCTTCAGTGATCACCCAAGAACATTCAGAACTCGGTTAACAACTGTCTTCCTCTTTAAATTGCAATTCTTGTGCCCATCCTCATTGCTCTCAACCCAGGACCAATGAAGAAAAGGCAGATAGACTCCCCAAACCAGTCGTAAATAATGCCATACCACTGATTATGATGCATCTATCTTCCCATGAGCATGCCCTCCAGGCAGAACATACCTGAAACCTTCTCTTCCTTTTATGCTAGCTTTATATTTCCTTGACCTACCTTTGAGTCCCTGCCTAACGTGAGTGACGGTTGGATCCCTTGCTTTGCAGCTTATTGTGAGTAAATTGCTGTTTGTTCTCATCAGAGTGGTCTTTTTAATTCCATAGTGGAAAGGGAGCACACCTTTGTGGTTCTGCTTGTTTCTTGTTGCATGACTTCACACACACACACACACACACACACACACACACTGACAGTTTCTTTCATATTCCTTCCTTTTCTTATTCCTCCTACATTCTACACCCCAAAAGGACTTCTTGACTTTCCTACCAATCTTTGTAGAAAGCCCATATTGACAGATATCTGGTCCCCTAAATCCAGAGCTGAAAGTGCTGTTAACTGTTGAGCATCTCTGTAGTCCCCTAAGCTTTCTTTTTTCCCTTTTCTTAGCAAATGGTCCTTTGCTGAGAAAAATCTACAACAAAAGTGTCAAGTTTTAAAGTATTTGGCCTGATATTTACTGAGTAACAATTAATGATCTCATAGTATATTTAACATATCTAAAATGGATGATCACATGTTTTCTTACCAACACAGAGTAACTGCACTGCTATCATGTTTGGTGATAGATATTTGTGATCAAAATTAAAAAACACAGCTCATTTAAATAGCCATTGCTACATGCTCTCACACGAATCAGGGATTCTATTGGAGCTATCTGAAATTCTGAAAATAATTCATTCATTTCCATCTGTTGGTAACACACCTTGGATGATGACATAATAATTTTGTTATCACTTTACCAGTTCCTGGAGTCTTTTACTTCGTGCTCAGAAAGCCTAAGGGAAATTCTTTTTTGCCTTTACAGGCAGAAATGGATCATTTTAGGTATTTAGAGGAACTTGATACTCTACCTAATTTGTACTAATGGGTACAAAAGTTGGCAGACAGCTGGCAATGAGACTTTATGATTGAATAGCCTTTTCCCCATGGTCATCACATGAAATGATCAAAGAGATGGAGACAGAAAGAAGAACAGGCAAGTTTGGCATGGCTGTGGTGAAATTCTCCATGTTTTCTCATTCAGTCTCTTGGACCTGATTTGTAGACTTAGACATTTGTTTTCCTAGCTCATTCATTCTTAAGTGATGATGCTCTCTCTCTGCCACCCCTCTTTACACATCACTTTGAGCATTACCCTCATTGTACTTTACTTCCAGCAGCTTATGAATCTCCCAATCACTCTTGGAAATGTGTGATGTTGGAAGTCATCTCTTGGAGGTTACTCTGTTTTGTAGCATCTATGATCTTGATAAATGCAACCATAGGGGCTGGGCCTCTCTCACTAAGGAAACTTCTCTTCCTATTGAAGTTACTTCCCTCAGTCATCAATTGCCATACATCTGCAAAATATATTTTGGGACACACTGATAAGTTCAGCTAAGTATTCTGTAACAAATAAATCAAATTGCACAGTGTTTCCATGCAAAATATGTTCATTAACTATTCACCCAACAATCCACTTACTGCTATCCTTTCCTAGCATATGCCTTTTTCCACTTAGCAGTGAGGAACCCAGATTTCTTCTATGTTGTGGCTCTGCCATCCTCTAAGAAGTGGTTCTCAACCTTCTTAATGCTGTCTGTGATTCTTTAATGCAATTCCTCATGTTGTGGTGACCCCCAAACAGAAAATTATTTTCATTGTTACTTCATAACTGTAATTTTGTTACTGGTATGAGTTATAATGTAAATATATGATATATAGGATATCTGAAAAGAGACCCCTTGAAAAGGTCATTCAACCCCCCAAAGGGGTTGTAACCCACAGTTTGAGAACCACTGCTCTAAGTGGGTTTCAGAATATGGATGAAGGATAATATTAACTACTGTTTCTAAACTGAAAGTATCCTAAACCAAATGGTATGTTGTATACCTGTAATTCTAGCATTCAGAGGTCTAGGAGAATAACTGGAAATTCATGTGTTTGAGGCCAACCTGGCTTCATGGGACCCTAAAAGCAATGACAACAACAATATAAACTTCCTTGTCCCTCAAATTTCAAACGGCATGTTCACCTTCTGATTGAGGACTAATGCAAAAGAGTCTAAAATTTTAGACCATCTGTGAGCCAAGATCATAGGTGGAAAACCACAATAAAAACCCCTAGGCTAGAATTAGCAATCACTCCTTCAAGTATGGGTAGATTCTGATCCTTTCTATTCATTACAAATATTGGGATATAAATGGGGAAAAAGAGAAATGCAGCTGATCTGAGATTTCTCACTTTCCTTAGTTTGTTAGTTAAGAAGAGGACTGATAATTCCTATTACAATGACCTTAACCATATCTCTTGGGTGACCTCTTACTGGCTGTTCTCTGATACTATGACAAGGGCTTCGATCAGAAACTCTTTTGGATCAAACCATGTTTGTGCTGAGATGCCTCTAAAGTGAGACAGCTTTATATCAGGTTTGAGACAGGTTTGAAATCACCTCCACCCCTTAAGCCTGATCTTCTAGTCTCAGCTTTTAGATTTTCTTAGGACAGCTTAGGGCTCCACTTCAGTGAATGACAAAATAAGGGTCTAAGAAAATCATCTGTCTCTACTTCTCCCAATTGTGGACCTGCAGGCCTATCACCTACTTTGAATGCTCTGTTGCTGGTCACGGCTCCTCTAGTGATGTAACAGAAAAGACATTGATAGGCAGATTCTCTCTCCCTAAGTTCCAAACAATTCTCCAGAGCTTAATATGCCTTTTCTCATTAGAGAGACATTTCGATATTTAGAAGACAATTGTATCAGATGATATGAAAGACAAATATTATGCTATACTTAGACAAAAATCATTTCTCTTTGTTTCTCATTCCAATAGATTGGATGTAACTGATATTTTCTGAATGAGAAAGAACTTGAATTGTTCGTGTAATGAACAATTTATCCATTTTTACATAAACTTTGAGTGTGCCTTATATTTAAGGTATCAAGAATGTAAGAGCAAATGATTCAGATATAGTCTCTGTAAGATTTATTTTTATTAAGTATGTATGTGGTGGGGTGAGTGGGTGAGTATGTACACATGAGTACAGGTGCTGTCAAAGGGCAGAGGCATCAGATCCCCCTGGGAACTGGAGTTATGTATGATTGTGAGCTACCTGGCGTGGGTCCTGGAACTTGACCTTGGGTTTTCTGCAAGAGCAGTAAGCTCTTTTATCTGAGCATATCTCACACTGAGTCATATCTCCCACCCTTGAATACAGTCATAATCCCAATAAAATACAAAGACTGTCTTGGGGATGTGTACATAATATGGAGCTTTAGAGCAACTCTTTCTCTCAAATGTACCCATTGCATATATCCTCCTTTCTTTGGATCCCTCTACGTTCCATTGTATAGACTTAGGATTAACCAGAGAACTGTTTTCCGGAGCAAATTCCTTCAGTTTTAACTAACCCAGGATATTTAACACACTTAGCCAGCTTCTGAAGTAGTAGATAATGTTATTAAATGGAAGCTGTTATTACTGTTAGTATATGCTCTAGGAAATGGTAGGGGACTGGTCTAGGTGACGATTTTTATATGCTTTTGTCCTTGAAAAAGCTATGAGGCATCAGTGACTCTCATGTGCTTCTGTTGACCTCTTCAATTCATTTCTCTAAATTTTTACCCTAAGCAGTAGTCACCAGTTGCTTCTGGAGAGGGAGGCAATCTGCAGACTGACTTGGGCAAGTGTCACAACGAAGTTCCATCATGACTGAGTTCATGAATTTCCTGAGAATGAACGTCCACAGCAGAAGCAATGACAATGTAGTATGGGGGAATGCCTGTGGCCTTCATGGAGCATGACAGACACTGTTCCTCACCAGTCCCTCTGAAGACTTTGTAGAACACAGAAAAGAATAAAGGAGCAGAGACTGGAAAAACGCTAAGTCTGGCAGATGAAACTGACTGTTTGACTCCTATTTCGACATGCTCCATCTTCCCCTGTATTGTAGCTGCCACTCTACCTAAACAAAGAGAGGCTTTTACATAAATGATTCATGAGGATTACAATCGCAACATGAAGATGCTATGCAGCTGTCACCAGGGACTGGGTCATTGATCAATCTAAGCATTTGGTGAGGGTTCTACTGTGTTCAGAGCTGCACGAGGTACTGTAGAAGGAGGCAGGAAAAATTTATAATGCTGTCTTCATCCTCAAAGAAATTTATAGCTTCCATGTGGGGACAAGACAAACACATGAAAGTTTACAGAACAATTCAACTCAAAACTGTTTGCCACTGAGAATGGCAGCTTAGACGCTAGCCTGCCGGGAGGCATCGAGGGGCGGTGGAGGGGCACAGATTTGCAGGTCAGCAGACCTAGATTCACATCTCTCTGGGCTTTTTAGTGAATTACAAGACCTTAAGTGGTTTCTTTCATCTCAGTTCCAGAGGTTTCACCCATTAAATGGGGAAAATGCTTTCTCGTAGAACTGATTGATTGCACAATGACTTAAAATATAGCAACCGCTTGGATGTGGTAGACTCACAAAATAGGGATGTGTGCTCTATGTTTACATATATACCTATCTGTCCTATGAGAATATCAGAGGTAAGAGTTTTGAAACTGGGCATCTTGTATTCTATTTGACTTCCAACTTCTTTGTCCTTTGCTTAGTATGAAACTTCTTCTTCGTCATCAGGCTTGAAATCTACACATTACCTTTAAACTCCTTTACTTATATATCTAATTTACTTCAAAAATCCATTCATCCCTTTATCTTTCTAATGACCTTTTCTACCCTGGAGTCACGAAAGAGCTATAGGAGTTATGTATGCTCTCCAATAGTCTGCTGAGAGAATGATCATAACTTTAGTTTACTTGGGTTTTATGAAATAGGATCTCATGGCCCAGACTGGCTTCAAATTCTTCATTCTTCTTCCCCTATCTCCCCCTAGTACTGGAATTACAGGCATGTGCCAGGATGCCCAGCAATTTCCATAAATTCTTAAATGGGCCTTTATTAACAGAGTTTTCAGACCCCAGTTATTCTTTTATTTCCCTTTACTATGGTGTAGTTGTGGGTTTAAAAAACGCATTTGCTACCCAAATACAATCACCTCCTAACTCATCATTTCCAATATAGTTTATCCTTTGTACAACTGCCATAGCTATTTGAAATGTAGATCCAATTAGTCTGTTTTTCCCAATCAACATTTTTCAACACTTCTCAATTTTAAAAACTACACTGAAGGTGCTTAACTTGGTTTTCTGGACTGCCTTTGGGATTTCCGTGTTCTGTTACTCCATCTCAAACTCTGTACTCCAGAAAATCACTTTCTGGCTGGTCCTTGAATAGACTGTAAGAATCCAGTTAGGTCTTTTCCAGCACGGAACATAAGGGAAAAGGAAGAATGCACCAGTAGTATAACGTGCAGACTTTCACAAGATTAATTACAAAGTTTTGTTCCAAGATATACTCCTCCTCATAATAACCCAAATTAGAGAGTAGATGCTGAACATGAGCCTGGTGTAGATTTTTTAAAATGATAGAGAAGAAAATGTGTCTTTTGTCACCACTTTCAGATAACCAGCCAAAGGAGTTCTTCAGAATCCAAGCTTGTTGAGCAAAGCTCTGCAGCTAGCGGCTGTTCCTTGCATTCATTTGCAGGTTTGGGAGTCTGTAGTAGGACATGTTTTGGTGTCTACTCCATACTGGAGCTGTTCTCTCTCTCTCTCTCTCTCTCTCTCTCTCTCTCTCTCTCTCTCTCTCTCTCTCTCTCTCCCTTTCTCTCTCTCCCCTCTTCTCTCCTCTCCTCTCTCTCTCCCTCACCTATTTCAGCACACAAGAGTGGACTTTCCTGACCTTCAGTGATCTGAAAGTGGGACAACAGGATCCATTCTGCAGTGATAAAGAAGAGCACAGCAGATAAGATGAAAAGAAGCAGAACAGAGAGAGAATGAACAGAGCCTGATATATTTGCAGTTCTTTATCTCAGGTCTTCCAGTGTTTTAGTTCCCTTCCTTGCTTACATACTTCTACCTCTATAGGTCCACACCCTTCCTATGCTCACTCAAACTAAATTATAGTGGTTTCTTATCCTGACAATTAGTGGGTCCTAATTAATGTGGTAACTCAATTCCAGATTGAGTCCATTACATCTTCTTTCCTCATCTATCAACTGAGTGTCTATTATATGCCAAGCTCTTTTCTGCCAACCTCTATACTGCAGCTTATAAGGATAAGATTATAATGAGATGTTCTCTGCTAGACAAAAACACACAATAAGTAGTTATGTCAATAAATGGAAGGGAAGAAACAGAGTCATTCTAAAAAGGGCATGTTGCCTTAACTAACCTGAGCCAGTGTTTTTTTTTTCCTTTTATTTTATTTTACAATACCATTCAGTTCTATATATCAGCCATGGGTTCCCCTGTTCTCCCCCTCCCACCCCCTTCCCTTCCCCCAGCCCACCCCTCATTCCCACCTCCTCCAGGGCAAAGCCTCCCCCGAGGACTGCGATCAACCTGGTAGACTCAGTCCAGGCAGGTCCAGTCCCCTCCTCCCAGACTGAGCCAAGTGTCCCTGCATAAGCTCCAAGTTTCAAACAGCCAACTCATGCAGTGAGCACAGGACTCGGTCCCACTGCCCAGTTGCCTCCCAAACAGATCAAGCCAATCAACTGTCTCACCTATTCAGAGGGCCTGATCCAGCTGGGGGCCCCTCAGCCTTTGGTTCATAGTTCATGTGTTTCCATTCATTTGGTTTTTTTTTTTCAATAATTGAGTAAAACCGAAATTTATTATAAGTCACAGTCGTCCTAGGGACCTCCATGCTATATATAGCCTCCATGGTTCTATGGGTTGTGGTCTGATTGTTCTTTATTTTATATCTAGAATCCACTTATGAGTGAGTACATACCATGACTGTCTTTCTGGGTTTGGGTTACCTCACTCAGGATGATTTTTTTCTCTGAGCCAGTGTTTTATCAAGTAAGGAAAAGGAGGATCCTCAGGCAGCAGAGACAGGATGGATGCACAAAGGTTGGAAGCAGATAGAGCATGATGCATCCTGGGACAGGCCAGTAAGCTTGTACAGTGTGTCTGTGTTAGAATATACCCATCCAGAAAGGCGTGAAAAGGATTTGAGACCTGGATTACATATAGAGAATATCATTTGCTGCACCATTGTTTCTTCATGGGAGTAAAGGAACCATTGAAAATTCTGTGCAGTCACCTTAAGAGTTTACTCACATTAGTGTATAGAGAGAAACTTTGAGCTGCATATTCTGAATCTTTTCAAGTAAAATCATACAAAATAGCACTTGCTATTGAAAGCATTAGAATTCAGATGAAGTGATACCGGTCTTTCAGGAGTAATCAGTTTTGATACATTCATAAAATTCTGCTCTTCTATAGCAATTGTTTAATTTATCTCTTTAATACTCTCTTTCTCTCTATCTCCCTGTCTCTCTCCTCTCTTCATTCTTCTCTTTCTCTCTTTCCTTTTGTTCCCTCCCAACCTCTCTTTTTGGTCATTTGTGTCATTCTGCATTTTAATATCTTTCATGATTTATCTCTTAATATAATTCTTTTTCTAATTTATTTTATAGTAATTATCATAATTAAACCTTAATAGTAACTACAAAGAAACCAATTTTATTACAATTAAAATTGATATAAGGCTAGAAGGGATATAAAATATTTGTATGGCAAGTCAGGACCCAAGAGATCTCCAGAAAATAGAGTGATTATTGGACTATAAGAAAATACAGGTAACAATGATGAAATGTTTTCTCACTGAGATTCTACAAATTGGATACACTACAATAATAGGGATGATGGTCTCAGCAGGGGAGCTTATAGCTATCAGTAAAGTCAATGGAAGTCAGCAGCCTGCTGTGGCCTTCCCCCAAGCAGCTATGGCCTTAAAAGCTATAGTAGAATATATATGATAGCATGTAAGTATATGAAAATTTAAGCTCTGGCTAAACACAGCTATATATGGAGAGCCACGGGGATCTATCATTCTACAGAAAAAGCTCCCAGGCCCTTCAGTGTGCATATATTGATTGCATACTCCCATTCCAGCCACTGTACAATGTAAGCTTATGGAAGTCGGGGACCATGACTTCCTTAGTGTCCTTTGCAACATAGGGACAGACTTCCTGATAGCCGTTGACTGATGGAACAAAATGATCCATAAATGCTGTGATGATTCAAAATCTACTCAATGATAATTGAGGAAAAGCTGTATTGTATTAAAATATTTGGTAATTTTAAATGAAAAGTTCAAGCTAATGAAAAGAATAATACTGAGCTCATCCATCCTGACTGCAAATCTAGAGCTGACTGTGCAAACCTGAGCCACCCATATCTCAGAATAAAGTGAGCCTGGCACAAAGAACTAGATAATTAAATATTTAGGCCTCTTCAAATCCTGGGAAAGGGGAAGGGAGAAGATATTATATACTTATTCAAATTAGATTTCCTGATTAAAAATATTAACCATAGCATTAGTCAATCCTTAATATCTGTATCCCCAGGCTATCTCTTACTTTTCAGGTTGATGTTAAACACACCTATCTTTCTAGCACTGTAATTATATGGAGTTCAAATCAGGTTATATTGGGCATGGTGTTTCACATCTTTTATTCCAGCACCCAAAATCTGTTAGTTCAAAGGCTAACTTGGTCTGCAGAGCAAGTTCCAGACAGCCAGGGTTATGTAGTGAAATCCTGTCTCAAAAACGTTAAGATTTTGTTTTAGTTACTTTTCTATTGCTGTGATAAGATACCATGACCAAGAAAACTTATAGAAGAAAGAGTTTATTGGGGCTGACAATTTCAGAGGGTAAGTTCATGACCATCATGGCAGGGAGCATGGCAGCAGACAGGCATGGCAGTGGCAAATAGCTGAGAGCTTACATCTGATCCACAAGCAGAGACAGAATAAGTTTTTGAAACCTCAAAGCCAACCCCTAGTGACACACCCCCTCTTAATCTTTCCAAACATTTCTACCTACTGGTAATCAAGCGTTCAAATATATGAGCCCATTGGGACCATCTTTATAAAAGGCCAAGCTCTTTGAATTTGTTCAAATTGCAGATGTCTCTAGCATATTCAAAAAATGGAAATAGCAATAGTTCTACATTGTAGGATTATCATGAAGATGAAGCAGAAAATAAATGTAGGGACCTACAGGGATAGGAAAGTTTTCCTTTTACCCTCAGAGTTTGATAATAGAGTCTATAAATAGAAAGATCAGTGGGGGAGGTTGAAGACTTTTATAGATGAGAAATACAAGCGAACATGAAACATAAGTGAATATCTGTAAATCTAATGAGATCTAGAAGCATCTATCCCTTCTTTATGAGGGTGAAGTGAAGGAGACATGGGCAACTAGGGGCAAGGAACTTACATGGGGAGTGGCTGATAGTTCTAAATAGCCATATTAAGAGCTGATTCACAATAGTTCACAGTTGCCAACTTTGAACGGCATAGCACAAACCTTTTCAAGTAGAATCATAAGAAGTAGCTCTTGCCATTGAAAGTATTCAGATTCAGGTGATATTACGCCTATGTCTTTCCAGAGCAATCAATTTTGATACATGCAAACTGAAGACAAGGGATGGCCCGTGACAAAGCTTGCTGATACTGGCCTCCACTCTCTTCTGTGATGAGATTCCTAGAGAAGGACCCTGTGACAATACACTCCTTCTGGAGTATCTGTCCTTAGGCAGGTAAGGGAAAACCAGAAAAACCTCTTCTCCCCTTGCATTTGCTATTCATGCTGAATTCAGAAGTGGCTTTTTGGTCTTATTTTTTTGTTTTTGTTGAGATGGGTTTTTCTATGTAGCTCAGACTGACTTTGACCTTGTGAGCCTTACGCTTTCTCACCCAGAATGCTAGGATTACAGACATGTATCACCACACCTAACTCACAAGAAGACATTTATTTGAGGTGACATTCCTTGAATTCCTTCAGACATTTTTTAGTATAGTTCTGGGTGTATTTAATACAGAGTTTAATGCATAGTAGTTGTTCTGTGTTCTATTTATTACCTTTGGATCTGTTACTACCCCTGCCTCTTTCCTGACAGTATTCACACTTATACAAAATTGCAGATTTTTAAAATAAAACATACCTTTATAAGTCACGTAATAACCTCCCCCATGCCCCATTTTCCCAGAAGAATGCATATAAACCTGGATTCTTATTCCAAGGGTTGACTGGTTCTGCTGCTGGGGGTTAGAACTAGGAAAGACCTCCTCCTATCATATCACACCAAGAACCACCACTGCGTTCTTTGGTGTGTATACTTATTGAGTATTATCAACCCAGCAATGACCTAAGCCCTGAGGATTAAACAATGATATAGGTCCTTTTGCAAAACTCACAAGAGAGTGAAGTGGGTAGAGAAGTGTAATTGGATTAAGATGCAAAAGAATCATGTGGCTAAAGCAGGTGGGCACCAAGGGGGCTCTCAGATCACTTGGCTTCCTTCGAAATTATGCGTTCTATGAAAAGACACCTACAATCATGGTTTTTAAACAAAATAAACATTGCCACATTTGTGTGTCTTGGTCAGTTAGGTCTCACTCAATACTTCTAACACCACCACATCTTTGGGTCAGAGCTGACTGACATTTATCTATAACATCTTCACTTTCAACATACTTGTGGGCTTTAATTTGAGAGAGAAAATAGATAAAACAATGGACTCAGGACAGAGATTCGTTAATCTTAAACCTGGTTGTACCACTGGCAAGTTATATGGCAATCACTTGTTCGTATTGATTTACTTATCTCTAGTAAGACCTTGTATCTCCCAGAGATATTGAAGGAAAGGTTATTCCCAAATGATATGATGCCTAGAACGCAAAATATTTTCACACTGAGTATTAATTGCTTAGGTCTGTCCATTCTGTCAGATACAATTATACCATTTCCAAATATGCAAATTTACCAGGAAGCAAAGTAACAAAATAGTATTTAAAAGAATTTCCTTTGTGTCTGGGTAAATTAATATGTTTCATTTTTCTGCAGGCAGAGCAAGAGTTTCCTTTCTTGGGTGTATATTCAACCTGTGTGGAGTTTCAGTATTCACATGACAAAAGTTAGCATTTCCAGAAGTCAGGAACACTGACAATACTGATATTTAGGGCCTGTCATCTTGAGTCCTATGATGAATCACTGGACACACCGTATTTATTCACTCATGCATCCATCTGAGAGTGGTACATTGAAATTTTATATGCCAGTTGAAGGCCAGGCACCAACAGTACATGGTTGAATAAACACTATGTCTAGCATTTAGTGAATGAATGACTATATGAATCTATGAATATTTGTCTCTGCCCCATTGAGGCCCTCTCAGCATAGGAAGGGAGGCCAAACTATTGATAGATGGCTCTGAAACCACCAGATAAATGTTTTAACAGAACGATGTTCAAGGTATCATGGAAGGTGAGTTCGTAGCCCTACCCAATATCTGTGCCAGGCCATGCTTCTACTGGCAATATTTAATGGGGCTATTAAAGAATTGCCAACTCAGTCCCCAAACCAATTATGAAAAGTACATTATATCCTGACTCATTTTATTTCAAGATTAAACACTTTTGAGTTATTTATAGCTATGTGGTTCAAAATTCAAGAGTCACAAAAGGGTATACACGAAAAGACACTATCTCAGTCTTGACACCCAGTAGTTCAGCTATTCAGCTCTTCCCTTGGTTGGAAAAGCCAATGTTATCAGCATCAACATTTTAACAGTTTTATATAGATATACACATAGAACTGTTTTAAAATATATAAAACTAATGAGTTGCAATCACATTTTTCCACATTTTTGGTATTGCATTATGTAATAGTAATATATGTGGTAATCAGTATTATTTATGTATACATATCAAGAATATAGATTTGTAAGCACACAAACTCATCAATGTCAACTTTTTCCATAAGTGGTTTTATATATATATATAATTGGTACTGGAAAATACTTTCTGGAAATCATGTCCCATCATATGCATGCCACTTTCAGTTTTTTACTACAATAAAATGGTTTATTACAAATAGTCCCATACACGTTGTCAATGAATGTGATTGCAAAGCTAAGAGCATTGACAGGATTTTGAGGTGGCAACGCTTTCCAGTCCAGCCGGCAACATATGAGAGTGTTTGTTTCTTTACGCTTGTATTAGCTATTCACTAAGCAGATTGGCTTTGTTAATTTATTATACCCCAATTGCTTTTAAATTACTTAATTACGAGACACTTAATTCCATCTATGACCACAGATCCGTTTGAGAAGTTACCAGAATCACTGAGATGTTGTGATAAACTTTTATATCTGATAGAAGGCACACTGGAAGCAATATCACATATTTGATTTGAGAAGCTTCAGAAATAATTTTCTAATTTATGTTTAAACAACCATGTTGAGTTTTGATTTAGGCTGACATTGCATGTCTAGATTCATTTGAGAAATGTGTCATCTTTTTAAAATCAAATGTCCTCAGGAGCATGCCAGCTCACCTTCATTCATGCCCTCTTTTGTTGTGTGGAGGATGATCTTCTATTTTGTCATTCAATTCTTACCAATTCCTTGTGTTATAATCAGTACATACTTAGTGTTTTACCACAACACTAAAGTTGCATGTGGACAGCTGACTCTTCAGTTAACTGGTGAGACATCATCACAATTTAATCCGTGAATCAATTGTTTTTTCTTTCTGATGCTATCAATTGCCTTGTATAGCTTGTTTTACTCATTTTGTGCTAAAACACCCTGTAGCTAAGCCATCCTGCCATCTGTAGATGTGCTGTTAAACATCTCCCCATCATCTACACCTTCAGGGCTGTGCTACATCACAATGGCAGGTGTTTGATTAACATGCACGGGACCTTGGATTCAAGTCCCAGCTACACCAAAAAGGATAAAATAATCCCATGTTTAGACCTAACAGATAATTCAGCAGCTTTATTCCCTGGAGATATGCCTCTTAGAGTCATCTTGCTTCCTACCCCAGTCAATTTTGTTTGCTCCATCCTCTTCAGCTTTTCCTTCCCAGATACTCTGCAGATTGTTTCTGCCTCTGCCTCCTGTCACCCCTGCTTCCTGAGTCCCTTGTCTTCCTCACTCTACGATTCACCTCCTATTTCTGTAGAGGGCAGTGTCTAGTGTTCTGTGATGAAAGCTTTCATTTTTCTCCTGTACTTAATGGAGGGATCATGGTAAACAATTAACTTAGTAAAGATGCTAGTTTAGCAAGGAATTCTAGCTAGGGAAGAATTCTACACCCAACATGTTTTACTAAAACCATGAATATCAGGATTCAATTATCCTGTCTATGTTTGCTAAGAGATCTTCTTTTCTCTATGGTGTGTTTTCCTCTCTAGAAATCCTAACCATCTAGTCTTTTCTCCTGCTCTTTGGAATTTCCATGATGAAAGTGTCCCTTTTTAGATTTCTATGCTGGAGAGCCACTGAACTTGAGACTCTAGCGTTTTGTCTGTGTGCTGGTCCTTTGAGGAACTGTTTCTCTTTCTCTTATTGATTTTCATTTTTGTGGGTCCCCTACACACAAGATTTTGGATTGGATGTAATGAAGTGGACTTGGATTTATGATGCTTCATCATGATTATCAACTTTGTTAAATTGAGAAGACCCAGGATGTGAGCAAAAGCAAAGGTCTGGGAGTGCCCTGAGAGGGGGATGACCTTTCCTGAATATGGATGCTTCTATCCCACAGGCTACAAACAGACTGAAGGGACAAAGAAGAAAGTCTGAAGTATAATCATTATCTTTTGATGCCTCCTGCCCACCGTGATTGGAGTGCTTGCTTTGTTCTGCCATGTGCTTCTGTCATGGCCCAGTAATAATTCTGAAACCATTAGCCAAAGTAAGTAATTGCTTACCTCAGGTATTTTTGTCTGAATAACAAAAGCTCTAACACAAGACACAATTGCCAAATTGTCAAAAAAATCAATTCAGTTCTTTAATTTTAGCATATAGAGGCATCATATCTTATAGTCATATATGGGGTTTCTTTATATCAAAGGTAGGTTAGTAATAGTTTTAAATATATATGTGTGATTTGCATAGTGATCAAATTAGCTAAGTTAGTCTAAACTGAATCAGAGTTAACTCTATCTTTTTCTACCCATTTAACTGTTTTGAGTGTGTTTCCACACATGAAGTTGAGATGTTTATGATATTTAATCACGATAACTCAATGAGAAAATATACACAAAGAACGTGGCACCATGTCAGACATGTAGTAGGTACTCAATAAACAATGTGAAATATTATTGGTGAGAAGGGCTTCTTGGGAGGAGACTGACAGTGCTCAGAATACTTTGCTCATCCAAATTTGATTACACGGAGAACTGCCATCTGTTTCTATAAATGTCCTCTGTTACTCTGTAAGTTATAAACATTCCACAAAAACAGGCCATTTGTTTGACTTTAGAATGGCATGTCTCAAATTCTTACATCCCAGAAAGCCCTTTTCTTTCTGGCCACACTGATAAGGAGTTGAAGAAGTTCTTCACCAACTTTTGTAGTTTAGTCACGCTATTTAGATCCTTGCTTAACCTGTGAAGGAGGATAGATGACCAAGGAAAGCAAAGATGAATCAGAGCAAGAAGAAAGCGGGGCTGGCCAAGCCAGTAGAACAGATAGGGAGAGAACAAAGGCTGGGAGCGGGCCATGAAAGGCTGAGATCAGAAGGAGCCACCGGTGCTGCTTTAGTGCAAAGGTTCTGTCACTGAGATGAGTGGCTTCCCCTGCGACAGTCTCGGGAGAGCAGCCTCCCAGGTCAGCATCATTAGAGATGAAAATGAGAAAACTGATGGAGACAGAGGCACAAATCTGCCAGAGGAATTTGGGTTGCCAAGGCCATTTCATGCTTCAGCTCAAACTAAGTTGTATAGGAGGCTACTGTCTACTCAGTGGTATGTGATGGTTCCTAGGAAAACATCTTACTAATAAGGAAATGTACTCAATTCAGGTCCATAGCACAGCTGCTGAGTGATAGAGTAAGATCTCCAACTAAACACACAAGCTTATCCTTCTGGGATTCTGAGGGTCATTGGCACCCTGACTCCATCCCATGCTGCTTTTGTCCTGTTCTCTCTAGAACCAGAGTTAAGAGGAAGCAAAGACACATGTTAATGGAATGACTTCAGTCTCCTGAAGTTGACATTAGCTTATCTGAAAACCAATCAAGTCCCTAAAGTCCTGAACTTCTGCTAAGGGTTAGGAGGAAACGTGTTAAACCTGGAATGTTTGTAACTGTTTCCTAAACCAGGATTTTCCCCATTGTTCTGGGATAAAACTCCTGATGCCTCAATACGCCACTTCTCATATCTGTACAGCATTTCCTTCTTCTAGCTGGGTTGTTTAACAACCTTGGCTCAAATATCCCATGAGAATCTAGCAGAATCCACAGATTCTCTACCCATAATTTTATGCATGTTGCAATGTTACAGGCTGGTGAGAATTCACCACACATCTGCAGACATCCTCTGTTGAGTTAGATATATATCCAACATATGAATCATTTGAGAAATGGAAAACTTAGATCCTCACACTTGTGTGGCAAGAGCTTTGCCTACTGAGCCAACTCCACAAGGGGCAGATTCTTGCTGTGTTACTTCCATTCAAAACCAGGGCTTCTATCACTATTGAGGAACATATGTTAACAACGTATGAGCTTCCATTCAAGGAAAGTATGCCAAGGTTTGGTAGGTTGTTCTGGAATCAGATGGCATCAGCATGGCCACATTATCATCTAAAGGAAAAGGAAAGTCAATTCCTTGATTCCACTTCCAACTTTCTAATTTCAGGGGGCTCACAGATACTTCCCTCAAATTTATCCCATGTACCTCGGGTTGAGATTGCCTGAACTAAAGGCAGGCATGATAGCCTGAGCCTGTAATCCCTGCAGGAGAATGGAGGCCCACAAATAGAACAAATGGATGGATGCAGGAGAATCAGGAATTCAAGGCCAGCCTGAACCACATGAGGCATGGTCTCAAAAAAATAAAATAGAGGTTCCAGAGTAAGATGACATTGTGATGTTCCTAACCTCTTCAATATTATTATTCTAAGCAAAGCATTTTACCCATCAGTAGCATTCAGAGCAACAAAGCATTTCATTTTACCCTTCAGTAGCATTCAGAGCACAGTGTGGGGGTGGATTTGGGGCAAAACAGGAGACTTTCTTTCCTATAGTTTTCAGACCTGCAATGTAAGATCTTTCTTTTGTTCTATTTGTCTCTCTATCTTAAGGGTAGAGTTGATGAAGACTGGTAGCTCTCAGGAAAAGTTCATAATAATGTCACCTTTTTTTTCACATGAGAGATTATTATGTTCCAGAATAATATTTCTAAAAATCCAAGGTAAAGGTTCCGGGGGAGTCAGTGTGTGCTGACTTCAGCTAGGAGTGGAATGACTGTATTGTGGTTTCTATCCCTACTTAATTGAACCTCCATCTCTGTCTTGGGGAAAGTGAGATATTCTACCCTTCATATTTCATCTGAAATTGTATCTCTGCACATTCCTATTTAACCAGAAATTGGTTTCATGTTCATGGTCATCATCATTAGCAGTCCATCTACTACTGTTCACCCAACATCCAGTGATCCCCTTCCTGACCCATTTAGCAATTCATTCCAGAAATACTGTTTGGTGATGGATCACATTCACTGAGCAGTGACTCTGTGTTGATCATGGAGCTAAGACTTTTCGAATCCCACCTTTTACAATCCAGTTTCAATTGCTTCTTTTCAGGCATCTGGAGGCAGAATTCTGTTTTGTGATGGCATGAAACCATCAGGTCGTGATTTTATGAGAGGCAATGTGTTTTATTGCCTGAAAGTCACTCTAATTGCCAATGCAATTAGTAAGGAAGTGGAGCAAAGGATGAAGGCTAGGCAGCACTTGGATGACAGAATTCCTGTATTTTCGGGGTGTCAGGAGGTAACGTCTTTAATCTGAAATGAGGGATACTGGATACAAAAGGAGATGTGTCAAAAAAATTAAATTTATCTGTGTTCCCAGGGTGTCAGCCTTAGCAATATGTGTTTCCTCCTCATGTTTCCATCTAAATGGGTGTATTTCCCTTGCAAAGAGGCAAGAGGCTCAGACAGGTCAGTCACGTGGCTAATGTGTGGGCAGCTGAGGTTCCAACTAGGCATGACTGTCATCAAAACTAGCTCCTTTCCCACTGCCTCATGATGAAGAAAAGAGGGGGGGAAAGGGCATAGTCCCTGATGGAACCATACCTTTAAGGAAGCAGAATGGACAAGAGCACAGCATCCGAGGCTGGTGGACAGAGCACAGCATCCGAGGCTGGTGACAGAACATACCCTGCTATTCAGATTCCCCAGTTTAGATACCAAGTTGACAAGAGGCTGGTTTAAAAGCCTGATGAGAAAATTAAGTGTTGAAAACTTGAAAAACCAAGGAGACAAACATTCAGGTTACCAGTTGAAAGACTCCTCTTTCTATTGGCAGTTTGCAAAGCTTACTCCTTTGTAATATATGCTGTACATCATTTTGAACACCTAATTATATTTATTTTTCAAAATGTATTTGAGCCTATTTTTTTTTTTAGCTCGAGAGTTTAATCACATCTATCCAAGGGATGTAAGAACCTAAGTAAGCCAGTTTCAGAAAATGTCCTGCCCTTTGCAAATGAAGTCTTTCCAGGGAGGGATACTCTCTCTGTTGTAGATTAGTCTTTAAATCAGAGTGATGAGAAATTATTTTAATTAAGGAATACCCCCAAGTCTTCCCTAACAACTAATTGGCTTGCAAGAAGGAAAAGCTAAAATTGAATGAGGAAAAAAAAAAGGTTCACACTATTTCTAAAATAGCTTGATATATTTGGAAGTGAGATTTCATGTGTGTGTTCTTGTGTAAATGCAGAACGCCAGAAATCCTGTGTGAGAGAATTTTAACTGTGTTGTGGTTTTCACAATCATCAAATATCAGAGGAAGTGTGTGCCATAGTTGTAGAAGTTCTGCATCCCATAATATACCACTATGACTGGTTGTGTGCTTCCTCCTGACGGGGTGTGTGGAAGTAAGGATTTCATATTTTAAAGGAAAAAAATAAGAAACTACAGCTGCTCTGTTTGCTGATAGAGTAAGGAGGCGGATGGTAGAGTCTTGACTATTTTAGGGCTGTAAGTGTGTAGCTAACTGTGCTTGAGAAATATTCCCTTGGGATATTGCTGTTTGAGATAGGTGTATGTAGCCTCTTACCTTCTCTGTAGTCTGTGGTGTTTGGAGGTTTGTCCACAGAACAACAGGTAGTGCCTAATGTTAAAAGCTGGAAAGCAGTTTCCATGGAAACCATATGCAAATTTAGATCTGTGGTCCACTCTGTGCTGCATATGGAAAAAAATGCTCTAATAGAAATGAAAGAATTGAAATAAGATTCGCATTCATGTCTCCTGAGACTTAAAATATTTGTCAGTATTGGATGATGGTGAATAAGTTATGAATTTTCAACCTCAGATTCCAGTCAAATTTACATGGATGGTGATATTAAGAACATTTCTGAGATGCTTGACATTTTCCTCATTCTCCTAAATTTCCTTTTGTCAGCACATGTCTAAGACAGTCTATCTTTGAAGCAGGCAAATTTCTGTAAATGTATGGATAATGAAAATAGTTTAATAAGTGCTTATTATATTCAATTTATAAAATACAAAACATAAATAAATTCACATAGGCAAAAGACTCATAATGATGCTTTTTGGCCCTGGTTCTGGGTTCATCATAACCTCTAACTATTGACCTGGTCCTCAGGGCAATGTAAAGCACTGATTCCCACCCCTAGAGGCGGGAATGGAGTTCATAGTCCCACAATGGGGAAGAATAAGTACCCCAAAGATAAGCCAAGTGCTGTTTTAGTAGCAGAGTGGAATGGAAAGATGACAGCCAATTGTGTCTCAGCAGCACACTTTGCCATGATGAGGAAGGAACAGGGCGGGTATGGTGGTGTTCAGTGAAATGGTGAAAACAAACTATAATAATAATAAAAAAGGTTGTAATAGGCAAACTTCCTCATTCAAGTTATTGAGAAATAGTGACTCTGTTCTTCACATTCACAGTGCCCAGAATTAAATAAAAGAACTGTGCAGATGAGAGCCACACCTCAGATAAATGTGCTCATTCTGCAGGAAAAATTCAGGTATACATACAAAAGCAGAAACGAAGAAATCTCAGTGGACTTACTGTTGCCAGCTTAAGGCACCCACTATTTCTCTAAACATACGTGGTATGTAAAAACAAACGAACAAACAAACAAATCTATTTAGATAAATGCCCTTTTCCCCAGTGATAGGACAAAAATACAAGGCTCCTTTGCTGTCTTGCCAGTGTTACATGGACAGGGACTACGATACAATTGAAATCATCAGTCACAGCAATAATGGCCGCAGCATCACTTTACATTTACCTAATATGTCTGTTTATAAAGCTTATGTTCTCTATGCAGTGGAGATAGCACGGGAGGGAAGAGAGAGGAAAAAAGTCTGAGTTGTACATGGATTGCTATGGAAACAGGCGCTGACCAATCAATTGAGAGTAGTCAGAACATATGCCTCCTCAGACATGATGAATTGACGTCCGGATGTAACAATCCTTTTGGCTCTGATGCCACTTGTAGTGATAGTTTCTCAGCATCCATTAGAAGATAAATGTCTGTTGTGCTTTGAAAAAAAAATCAGACATGTGAGTTCTTACTCTTGAAATTTCCAGCCTTCATGTGCAGGCACATACTGTCTTTCCTCACTCTGAAACAGTTCCTACATTTTTCACACACTGTCTAAACAGGCCCTGTTCTGACCCTCTAATCCTCATGCAAAACAGCTCACATTTCCTCCCTCTGCCTCACTATCCCAACCCACCTCAGCCCAACTATTGTGTAGCAATTTCTAGAATTTCAAGAAATACACAAATAAGAGTTAACTCAAACCTCTGCCTGGTTTTAGAGCTAATTAAAACAAAACAGTTGAAAAAAATATGCCGGATTCAGAACAAAAGAGCCCAGCCATCAGAAACTCATCTTCATATGTCTCTATTGAATTTAGGCAATAAAAAACACCTATAAAGAAATTTAGAGAACCCTTTGAAGGCAGAGTCTCTTATAAACAGGAATACATTCCATTTCACAATAGTCTGCTGGTTGTGAGACAGCCCCGTTTGTTTGGGAAAATGTTTGAGTTTCTTTCAAGGTGTGAGCCTTGGATCTGCAGAAGATGTCAGGCTCCTTTGGCCTTAAATGAATTCCTTATGGAGCAAATTTTCTCTATGAGAGCTTCTGTGAGGAGAAAGGGATATGGGCTCTGATGATAAAGACAAAGCCAGGCCTTCCCGCCCTTGCTACAATTATTGCAGGAAAAGATTGAAAGGACAGTCCTTCCACTGGGCAGATTAAACAATATATAATGCCTGCTGACATTTAAACCCATCTCCAGATCACACAGTAAATTCAGGAGGATGATTGAACACTAGCCTTAGAACACATAATGTACAACTGATTCACTGGGTGACCAATGTGCTGATTTGATAATACCTTGAAGCTCTTAATGTCTGCCCTCACTCAAGAATTGAGCATTCTAAAAAAAATTTGTATGCAAACTGCAAACTGATGCCCCTTCCCACTCAGCCATCATTTTGAGGTAGAGTCTTGCATATCCTGGCTGACCTTGAATTTGCAATGTAAGCGAGAGCATGATCTTGAACTTCTGATTCTCCTGTCTCTATCTCCATAGAACTGGATCATAGCCAAACCACCACACCTTGCTTAATGTGGTGCTGGTGATGAACTCAGGGCTTAGTATACCTGGAAAAATGCTCTAATAATTTAACTACGTCCTCAGCCTCAAACTGAGGTTTTCAAAACCCTGATACTTATCTCCATGATTTTTTGGTAATATTTCTGGGAGCTTAGGGTTTGCCAATGGACAAGAAAGACTTCTTGGGCTCATTGTAAATGTCTTTTCTCAGGGGAGTAACAGCAGGAACCAATACATTACACAAACTATATTAGAAAGCATTTGTTCCTGTTGAGATGGCCGGTGTCTTCTAATTATAAAATGTTCGCCTTCCTCAGTTTCTTCAGCCCTTTTGGTTCAGTCGAACCTAGTCCCTTTATTTTCTGTTCCTGCAGCCCATAGATAAAGACATGCATTTGAAATGTCTTTCAAGCTTGACCTTGTACTGGGTATTTGGATCCAGCAGAGCATGTGGCACAGCTACTCATAACTTTCTTCCCCTTTAACCAGTTCTTCTCTTTTATCTGTACCACAAACAACTGGAGTTGGTTTCTACAATTTCATCCACAGATGACTATCTCTGCATCTTGTCACAGTAATTCACTGCTTTAAAAAATACCTAATGAACATTTACCCTCTTCTAAACATGTCATGGAGGGTTGGAAATTCAAGAATACATAAGGAATGCATGATGATTACAACAGAGTGGAGAAAGCAGAGATATAGTCCAAGGGAAATGGACAAAAGTGAATACCTTGTAATGATTTCCATGCATGAGTCAAACAAGAAGAGGAAACTAAGAACAAAGGAGACAGACCTATTGTTGAATGTGACGGTTGAGTAGACTCTCAGATGAAACGCTTAGAAATTGAACTGTGAAAAGAAAACAGTCTCGTGAGTTTTCAGAGGAAAGATGTTCCAGGTGAAGAGGACAACATGAGCTAAGATGGGAAAACATTGCTGACATTTTTAACTAAATGAAAATGAGCACAGTACACAGTGCTGTGAAGCAAATTCAGAGAGAAGCATAGTAGTAATAAAGTAGGGGTGGGTGGGTTGGATCTTATAATTAATTCTAGGTATACTTGGAAAGCATTGAATTATTTAAAGCAAAAGATTGATGCAACCTGATTTATGTTTTGCTATTACTCTTGCTATTAAGAAGAAAGTAAAATTAACTAAGAGTCTGTTGAAGTACAATGGACGCTAGCAGTTCAGGCAGCTAATGGAAGTGGATGTTGATGGGAGTGGGTTGATGTGCTATGTAGCTATCCTTCAGTATCCACAGGAAATTGGCTCTAGGAATCCCTGTAGATATCCAAATCTGTAGATGCTCAACTACTTCATAAAAATGTTTACAAACTTTTCACATATTTCATATCCTTTAAATAATTTTTATATTATTTATGATACTTGATGCAACATAAATAGTATGCAAATAATTGCATCCTGGGAAAAGGGATCATTGATTGAGGAATTATCTACATCAGATTGACCTGTGGTCGTGTCTGTCAGGCATTTTCTTGATTGATGATTGGTGTGGCGGGCCTAGCCTGCTGTGGGCAGTGTTGACTATGGGGAGTTATTCCTGGGTTGCATAAGAAAGTTGACCAAAGTGTGAACAGAGGAGCATGCTAGTAAGAAGCATTCCTTCATGGTCTCTGCCCTCAGACTCTTACTTGACTTTCTCCCCTGTCTTCCCAGATGCTGGACTGTAGCCTATATGCTAAACAGATACTTTCCTCCACAAATTGCTTTTGGTCGTGATGTTTACCACAATAACAGAGAAGTAAACTAAATACTGTATACAGACATTTGCTCCAATATTTGAAGCATAACACATACAAGTAGAATTGATCATTCCTCTCAGTATATCTCACTTCCAATGCTATTATCCTAGTTTGAGTTAATGTTGACACTTGTCTACCTAGAGTAGCAGTGTAGTAGATCCTGTCTGTAACAACTTCTCTTGAAACCCTTCTCTCATCCTAACATCCATGGCATTCTACACCAGACATCTTTGAAATGCCTGGATTTCATTCACCTACTCCATCTAAATTCAATCCATTTCGTGAGTTATGTTAAAATTCTGTATCTTTCCTCTAGTTACCCTCATCTTTTGTCATACAAATAGTCAACTTTGACTCAAAACCTAAATGTGATCATCTCTGCTTCCTGAAATATTTTCCCCGATACCTATAATTCAAATATACAAACACTTTACATTTGGAATCCTACTTGATTTCTGGTGTTACTCTTTCCAACATTCTCTACACATGACGTTGCTCCTTTCATAATGAATCTCCTGTCATTTTCAAAATGCTATTACCATATATTTTCAACATTTTCTTTGTACAATGTCTAGAATCTTCTTCCCCACTTGCCAAATTCTTATTTGTCTTTCGGGACCTCATTCCAGGGTTTTCTTCTTCAGATACCCTTCCGCACTTCTTCACACACTGGGACTTAATGGGTCTCTGTTACCGTCACTCTCTGCTGCAGCAGAGACTGCATTTTATACTTATGTATCCATGTGCTATTTACCTAATTAGACCTTCATCTGAGAGTGTGGCCATGGGACCGGGAGTATTAGAATCTTCTAATATCTTATTTAAAATGTGGATTCCTGGCTTACTCCTGTAATGTCTGAATCAGAGCATCTTTTAGTGAATCCTGAGACTCTTGATTCTAGCTCACCTTAAGTAATTTTTATAAATACTAAACTTCAAGAATTGGGGAAGCAAGGTATCAGCCCCTTAGGGCAAGATCATATTGCACTTTTCTGTTATCTCCACCAATTAATACACAGGCCATGCTCAACATACTTTCTTTAATAGATAGTGATTTCAAACTAACATATATTATTTATCTAACATACCATTATTCATCTAACACATAATTAACTTTGATTAGTACTATGTTATTAGCAAGTTTCTAACGGTTTGATGTTTCACACATGCTGTGTGGAGGATTTAAGAACATGATACAGCATTTCAAAGGGAAAATTAGGCTTTCATTCCTTCACACAGTCTTTTAAAAAGAGAAAAAGTAAAAGCAAAGGAAAGGCATTATCTGCATTAGCAAAGATATGTATGAGCATACTTTAAATACTAGAAATACTTCAAAACACAACCCCAGAAAATTTCCTGGGGGTTAAACCTTCCCCCCAAACAGTGTCAAGTATAGTCAGGATTGCTATTGCATTCACATGGTGTCTCTCTTGTTTTTTTCTGACTCAGTGGGTGCTCACATGGGCATGCTCTGCGTCTCTTTAATGCTACTTTTCCTTTATTCATCATTTCTTACTAAAAGTGATGACCTATATATTTTAAAAATAAAAGTGCTTCCTTTCTCTGGAATTGGCTTGGCTTGGCCTAATTCCGTAACCAGATTCTTGCTTTCATCTTTATGTCCAGCCCAGTTCCTTGCCTCTGCCACCCCCACCCCCCCCATTCCGCTAAAGGCCCCTGTCATCACAGTCCACCATGACTAATCAGCTGAATTCCTGAGTTGCTCAGAGAGCCGATGGAAGGTAGAGGCTGCAGGAAAAGTCCTAGTGACAGAAACTAGGGAATAGAAACCTCAGGAAAAAAAGACTATGGCCACAGGGTTTGCTCACTATGCTTTAGAGCATTTTGGCCCAGTGGTTAAGGAAGCCTGAAGCAATAGTAAAGAACACACGCACACACACACACACACACACACACAGAGAGAGAGAGAGAGAGAGAGAGAGAGAGAGAGAGAGAGAGAGAGAGAGAGAGAGAGAGAGAGAATGTCATGACCTCACCAACTTGGAAATTCACTTTCCAGGCCATTGCATTAGAATCAATCAAATATCTACACAGGGTAAACTACACAATAGTCACTAAAAGTACAAATATGTTTAGTCTTTCAGGACTAAAAGTACCCAGGGTTCATATTCTACTCGCACAAGAAATTAGGATAAAAATCTAAACTAAATCTTCAGAAAAATGGTCCTCCAACTCTCTAACATCCTTCCCTCTCCTGCCGTAGTATTTTGCATCTTTATGTAGCAAGCTCTTCCCTCTTTCTTCCAACCCACAAAGGTTAAAGATACGAGACAAAGTATTCATGTCCTTGGACAATCCAAGTAATCAAGCTTCAAGGGCAATCAAAGAATCTGTATAGAGGCTCTTACTGAGAACACCACCTGCCCAGAGCCTTTTCTTTAGCAATACAGCTTGGCTTTACTAATAACATTAACATCATTTCAAGCGTTGAAATCATCAAGGAAGGAGGAAAGAAAATCTACTAGATTCTCATGTGTTAAATATTCTCACTTTGTATGTTACTCATATATTATTTTCACAAAACCATAATATAGATAATATATATTATTCTCAAATTTATACAGAATAAAGTGAGACTCAAATATATATTGGACACAAAGCTATCTATTGCCTGGAAGGACAAAACATAGTTACTAGTGATTACTGACAAAGTCTGATACAGGTTGACTGAATTGACTGATACATAATTGATTGATTACAGTTGACTGCATTTCCTTAAACTAAATTCTCATGTTGATCCCATTTTTCACTATTTCTGGCTCCTATTTTTAAATGAAAGGATTGTTCTAATAGTTTCTCAGCCAAGGCTTGGTCATCTGATTCTATTCTAAAGCCATTCTGGAGAAAGATTTTTTTAAATGGAAGATCACTTGGGTAGATTACTATCAGCAATTAAAAACATCTGGACTACCAGATGGCCAGTTCTCCTTTTATTATAATCAATTTCATTAGATTAATGACCCAATGATCTTCTTGAAAACACACTTAGGGTTGAGATTTCCTTTGAACTATATGTTCATAACAGGCAGAATTCTGTAGTCAAATGGAACCATTAGACTGTATGTGTTATAAAAGGGGATTTATTGGGTTAACTTACATGATAGGGCTGGTTAGTTCAACAATGATTGTCTGCATGTTGGAGAGGCAGAGAGCCCAGTAGCTTTTAGTTTAGAAAGCATGCTGCAGCAGCCATTCATCTGGCAGCAGAAACCTGGGATCTCCTCTGAGCAGCACCAGTATTGAAGAGGCTGGAGTTAGATGCAGTAGAGGGTGGCAGAACCAGCAGTAGATGCACTCACTCAAAAAAAAAAAAAAAAAAAGCTACCTTTTTCTCAGAACTTTTCCTAGCTAGGCCACTCATCGGAAGGTACTGCCTACTTTGGAGTGCATTATCCTTTTTCAGTTAGTTCTCTCTGAAAATTTCTCACAGACATACCCAAGATGTGTCTCTGGCTGATTCCAAATACTGTCAAGTTGATAATCAAAATTAACCATCTCAATGTTATCCACAAATATAAACACAAATTTTGTACTTCATTTATTCATTTGACAAATACTTACTGGGTCCCTCTTCCTTAGCAATGAATATACAAGAATAAATAAAAGGGAGAAATCCCAGATCTCTAAGAACTTACATTCAGTGAGGAACTAATACTCAAAATGATAATAAATAGGCCACAGAAGCTGGTAGAGTAGTTAAAGCACTTGCTACATGAGCAGAAGAGGTACAAGTCATAATGTAGAGCTCTGGGTTTGAGAGACTCTGTCTGTATGAATAAAGAAGAAGAGAATGGAGAATGATTTCAATTGTCAGTCTCAGGCCTACACACACACACACACACACACACACACACACACACACACACTGCATACACATGAAACAAGTGGAAAAATAAAAAGAAACAATAATGGGTAACATTTTATATAATTAGAAACACCAGAAAATAGAAACTGACTATAGGATGATAGGTGTTGAAAGGGTGAGAGAAGGCCTAGGATGGTGGTACCCTGCACAGGAATAGAAAGCTTCTCCAAAAGCTTCAGGTTGTTGAATGAGAATCTTAACATCAGGAGCTGACTACCTCCTATAAGATTTGTTATTCAGGAAGCACTCCCTCCCCTCAAGGCTGCAAAACAAGACAAGCAATTGTGACTGCTGTGGGTTTCCTGCCAGAACTAGATGGTAAGAACTATGGTTGAAGAGAACACATGCTGTGGTCATAAGGCATAAATAAATCCAGGTGAATCAGTCTGGAAGCTTCCTACCTGCTAGCTAGCCAAGGTGCTATGCATGCTCCTGGGGAAGAATTGTTATCAATAGCTTTACTCAGATGTGGATCCCTCATACAGCACTATTGATCACCCACTGGTGTAATAGTGGTGTGTCACTTATGGAGGTAACCAACCACTTTCTGATTTGGATTTGAGACTCATTCCACAGGAAGGAATTCATATCTAGTACTGTCAGCCCATTCAAAACCCGATGGCTGGGGAGGTCATTGGTCCTCCTTGAGAAGTTGAAGTGGCTACTGTTGATTTGCTAAATGGACACAGTATACCATCTAAATAATCATGTTTATAATCTGTCTATAGATTCAAGTTGCTGTCAGCTTTGGTCAGAAGAGTTTCTTTTAGCAGTTATTAGTAATAATTGCAGAAATTTATAACTGGTCACAGTGCTAAGATAAATGACTATTCAGCCATCAATGAGACATCTGTATTAGCTCTTCCAAGGCATAGGGAACATCTGAAAGGAATTAAGGGAGACTCACAAGGGTCCATCCCTCCCTAAGGTCTTATAGACAATTATGATGGGGAGAGGAAGGGAAGTGATCACCATCAGTGATGTAGCTACTGGTGAGGTATTCATGCTCTTGTAAGTAATCTCTAACAGAACTTTGTAAGTCATTAAAAAAAAGTGAAGAGGAACTAGGTGAGAAGAAGAAGAGAATCTGCTGGGATAGGATGGGAAGCAGGTGAGAGAGGTAATAGGGGTTGAATAGGATTGAAATATCTTATATGTGTATGTGTATGTATTTATATGTGTACGGAAAATGTCAGAATGAAACTTATGTGTATGATCATATATGTCAATAAAATCATTAAAAATAAAAAAGGAGAGGGAAAGGTGGACATGGGAGATTAAAGATAAGGAGGAAAATACTATTGTTAGCTAGAAGGAAAATTGTTCTTGTTCTATGAAGAGAAAACAAATAGCACAAAGGCATTCAGGTGAGCTGTGCTAGAAAGTCTGAGTAATAGTTGAGTGGAGCAATGTGGAAAATAGAAAGTCAGAGGAAGCTAGGGGTCCTGAAGCTACTGTAAACCCCCTTCTATTATTTGGAATGAAAGGAGAAGCAATTGTAGGATTTTAAGCAGAGTGATAGGACTGGACTTCTATTTTGAAATGGTTATTTAGGTGTTGTGAAAGAAACATGGTGGGAAAATTGCTGAAGCGGGGAGGTCAGAGCAATCTGTTCAGGCGGCCACAACAAACTACCAATAATGGAATGGCTTACAAATGACAGAAATCGGTTTCTCCAAGTTTGTGAGACAGGAAAAACTAAGATAAAGGTACAAGTATATTGGTGTCTGGTGAGAACCCACATCCAGATGCCAAGACAGCCATCTTCCCTCTTACATGGTGGAAGACATAGAGCCCTCTCTGAAGCTCCTGGAGAGCTAATCTCATGTGGTCTAAGTATAAGAGATGAAGATAAGTACCCTAGGGAAGCAGGACCAAGTGAAGTGTCTGTGCTGCATGAAAAATCTCCAAGACTCATTCTTGAATTAGTCTTAGCACTGATACTGTGCTTTGGAATTTGTTTTAAGATATGAGGAACAACATTTTTGTAAGCTAATAGGAATGAATAATAGTTGATCCTCTAGTACTGGGGAAAACTGTTTGGGTAACATAAAAATGGGAGGTTGGCCTTAAGACCACAGACCATGGGGGGAAAAAAAGAGAAAGGCAGAGATGATTGGCATGGGCTTTTCATCAGCTGGTGGAAAGAATGGGATACTGTGATACCTTGATGTAAGCTTGAGGAAACTATCCTCATTATGTCTGGGGTTTGTCAGTAAACTGAAGCAAGGTCATAAGATGAGCCCGATGAGAGAGGACAGTAGTGGAGGCTTTAGAAAGAGACAGAAGAGGACATACACTATGCAGATGATGCTTGGTGTGGAGTTGCTTGATTTATGAGGTTTCAACTCTTCAAGGAATGAAAGTAATACATATTCAGTAGAATTGTCACATTGAATTTTTGGTATTTGTCTTCTCTTGGTGACACACAGTATGGTACTGTTGATATCCCAAAGAAAAAAGAACCCATAGTCTGTACAATGTGCTGTGTTGCCAGACTCTCATTTCAATAAATGAATTAGAATTTAAAAAGTACCTTTTTATAACCCCCCCTCCTTGAAAAGCATCTTTTTGAGCTACAATATTTTCAGCTTATAAAGAGTTTGTCTGCTCATGAGCCAAGGAACATCTATAACTGCCATAGGAAGTAACAGAATAAGTTAGATGATGGTGGAGTGCTGTGGATGTCTTTCTCTATGCTGTGACTATGTGTTGCTCTGATTGGTTGATAAATGAAGCCTTTAATCCCAACTTTAATCAGAAGGCAGAGGCAGGTGGATCTCCATGAGTTTAAGCCAGCCTGGCCTACAGAGTTAGTTCCAGGACATCCAGGGCTACACAGAGAAACCCTGTCTCAAATAAACCAAAACCAACAAAACAAACAACAGCAGCAAAAATGTGAGAGAATGGACAAGGCTGAGAAGGAGAGGTCTTTAAGAATGAGGAGGAAGCATTTTCTGTATTTCTCTCCAGTCATAGCCAGCTGCATGCATGCAGATGAGGAGGAGAGGGGGGTGAGAGTCAACCAAAACTGAATGTTTGTTAAATCCCTATCATGACAAAGAGACAGGAACAGGAAGGGAGAAAGCAGAAATGCATTCAAGCATGTGCATTTTGTCAACATACAGTGAAACTGAAGTCATTCTAGACAGAGACTAGAGAAAGGCTCTGGAAGGGTGGTTTGATCAGACAATGTCTGGAGGATGCCATAAGCGTGGTTCTGGAGGCAGTGCTCAGCAAATGGAGGCGATGGCAACAGCAGACTGAGCAGTCACGACCTGAGACTGCAAAAGGTTTTAATAACACTGCAATCAGTGTTTTATTTATCAACCAAATCAGAGCAACACATTCACAGCATACACAGCGATATCCACAGCATAAGTCTAAAACTGTCTTGAAACTTTTGAGGCACATTTTTGGATTTTACTTCTTTCTTTTTTTCCTTCCTTCCTTTTCCTTCCTTCCTTCCTTCCTTCTTCTTTTTTTTTGGTTCCTGTTTCCTGTATCCTGTTTACATGCCTCTCCTGAATTCTCTTTTTCTCCATCTCTTGCTGTTACTTTATTTTCAAGACAGGGTTTCTCTGTGTAGCTTTGGAGCCTGTCAGAGATCCACCTGCCTCTGCCTCCCGAGTGATGGGATTAAAGGTGTGTGCCACCACCACCCACCACCCAACTTATTTTCTTTTCTGCTTTTTAACTGTTTTTCTCAATGCTCTAAAGTTCTCTTTGCACCCCCCCACACTCCATAATTCCCATGTCAAATATCTCAAGACTCACTAATGAGAGAGTAAAGATCTTGTTATGGCTATAAGTAGAAAGATGCATAGGGGTTGAAAAAAAGGAAGAGAGAGAGAGAAACAAGCTAGCATATCTAATTTGTAGAACTTTTGACAGAGGCATGGTATATTTGCATTTTGGACGCTGTGGAAAGTTGCATGCATGAGTCTCAATAGCCAAGCATTACCTGAATAGATACAAAATGCTCTGTGATGTGTGCAAATGGGTAGAGGAAATTTGATTACATATTCTGAAAATGTACTCAGAGCTTCTAAAATGGACGCCTTTCCTCAGAATAGCAACAATAATCATGATTACGGTGGCATCTACTGCAATAACAACAAATGAAAAATCAATTCCTTTCATGACTGAATCAAGCTCTTAGACTTTTGCTATAACATAGACCTGCTTAATAATCAGTAAAACCTATTATTATCTACTTTATCAATGCTGTACATAGCAGAGCACTTGCCAATTAGCATTGAAAAATATTTAGGGTATAGACAGTGACCTTAATTGCAAAACATTATTTTATGAGAAGACAAAGGACATGATCAAGGGACAGCCAATAAATACACATATCTTAACACTGAGTCTGGTGAGGAGTGGATTTTGATAATGGAAATCAAATATATGTAAAAAAGAGAATGTATTTTTAAATTGTAATCTGCTTTATAGAGTGACTATAACTAGGCATTTAAATTAAACTTTTTCTAGGTCATAAGACTTTAACTTAGTTAACCTGATATTCTTTAGTAGCAATATTAAGACAAATTCAAGAGTAATCAGTGGATCTCTCAAGTGACACTAGAAGGTTTTTCTGTTATTTTCTTACAGGAAAAAACAAACAACAAAACCTTCATTCTCACTGATAATTTTCTGTATCATTTCCTGTTTGTTACATGCACAAATCATTATGGCAACATCATTTGTTGGATTGTTAATGGTAGCCTTTCTGGGCTTCATTCTTACATTTCTAGCTATATTCTCAACAGAGCTGATATTACATAGAATTAAGTTTTATCAATACTTACTTGTTAGATCTGGATGACTGGAAATCAGTTGTCTTATTTCAATAGTATATAATTCCCATCATGGTGCATACATATCTATCTGTACTCAAGGACTTCTTTCCCCAAATGTGGGAGATTAAACATAATAAGAATATTCTGTGAAAGTCATGTGCTAATGTGTAGTGATGGGATCCAGCGAACCGTAGACACCTTGCATTGTCTGTGTCCTTGCTGACAACATGATATTTAGATTACCTGTGTCTCACTCAGGGTCTGCTTGTAAATGCCCACTCTCACTTAAAGAATCTGCCCCAGGTCAGATGTACTGAATCAGAATCTGCATGTTCATAGGATCCCAGGTGGTTTGTATGCACTTTAGAACTTGAGAAACTTGGATCTAGTTATTTCTTTATAGATGTGGAGAAAGCATTACATAGAAACAATACAATAGACATTACATTCGTTGGTTTATTTAAATGTATTTATGTGTACCTTTTTCCTATGCTTTCTGTCCTCTGAATTAGGGACACAACAAGGAATGATTGTGACTCTGTACATGTGAAGATTACAGTTGCACAAATACTTTTCTCGGGCCCAGAGCTGAATCAGTCAATACAGGGTTTCAAAAGATGTGGAGTTTATTTGTCTAATATTTATATGCTAGTGCTATAAGAGTTATGAGAGGTTTACAGATGTGCATAGAGTATATTCAGACAGTTTATGTATAATGGTGAGACTTATTTCCATCCCTTACAATTTGGTTAATGTCAACATGATCAGCTAAGTCAACATGATTTACATTCGTGAGCAATTTGGAAGGAATAGAAATATAATACTGTGATATGAATTATGAATAGCATTGCAATTAGGAAAGGGACAGCACACTCCCTAAAAGACCCACTGAGTTATCCTTCAGGATGAAAACTGTGATCCTTATTGAAATATATGGGACATTCAAGGTGGACTTCAGGAAGGAAGCAATTCCAAACGGAGTATTTAGAAAAGTCTAAAAGGGTGAAGGGAGATATGACTGTTTAGGAGGCATTGTGTTTCTTTACAAGGAAAAAAGTAACATCTGTGAGAAATTTATGTGGGAATACCTTTTCCCAATTATCATTTCAAGAGCAACCCAATCAACAGAAAAGCATCTAAAGCATAGAGGAATAAAATAGAACCAGAACCCACTTCCTAACACAGGCCACGAGAAGCTCTGGCCCACATCTCCAAGGAATGTACGGGAAGACCAAGCACAATGGGAAAGCAGAGATGAGATGTAGAGATCAGAGTACCTGGGGTTTCGTTCGCAATACTTTGTAATATTGGTCACTGTAGCCCTCTTCCTTCCCTGGTGAGGAAACAAATTATTGCATCTAATTTTGTTCTGGAAAGCATATGTAGGTCTCACACAGTGTTTCATACTCCTCTGTAGACGCTCTCAATTGTACATACCCAGCACAACTGCTTGTCTCACAGAGGGGAAATCAAACAATGTGTATGGTTGCTTGAAAAGTCCTACAGGGTGCCTACCGTGACCGCAACTTCTGAGTTTTCCAAGATAACCACCTTCAAATGTTTTGCCACATACTCTCCTTAAGCACAGCTTTTGCATTTTAGAATGAGACAAGGGGAAATTGAAGTTTGAAATGATACGGATGTGAATTTAAGTCATTGTACGATTCACCTGTCTTCTCTGAGACTTGAATTTCCTGGTTTGAAAACAAAGTTAGAACTTACTTGGTAGGAATTGTAAAGATCATGGAAAGCATGTAGGAAGCCCAGGAAGGAATACTACATGAAAGGTAGATTACATGCCCGTACTGCCTAATTTTATGTTAACTTGACACAAGTTATAGTCATAAGAGGGGCGGGAACCTCAATTGAGAAGTTGTCTCAATAAGACTGGGCAGCAGGTAAGCCTACAGGGTATTTCCTTAATTAGTGATGTGGAAAGGCTCAGTTACCCCTTGTCTGTTAGTCCTGGGTGCTATAAGAAAGCAGGCTGAGCAAGCCCTATCAAGCAAGCCAGTAAGCAACATTCTTCAGGGCCTCTGTATCAGTTCCTGCTTCCAGTTTCCTGTCCTGTTTGAGTTCCTGCCTTGGCTTCCGTCAGTAGACTGTGATATGTAAGCCAAAAAATCCTTTTACATCCCAAGTTGCTTTTGGTCATGGTGTTTCATCACAGCAATAGTAACCCTAACTAAGATGGACATATATGAAATCAATCATATATGCTTCATATATATATGTGTGTGTGTGTGTGTGTGTGTGTGTGTGTGTGGTGTTTATGTGTGTGTGTCTTCTGTTAGCCTCATTATCTACATTGTAACTGTCCATTTTGTTGTACTTAGTACCCACTCTCCTTCACAGATGCTTCTGCTCGCTTTCAGCATCATTCCTTCCACTCTTATTTTTTAATGTATGAGTGTCTCATAAAAATCAAATGTAGTGGGAATGGAGAGATGGCTCAGTGGTTAACAGCACTGGTTGCTCTTTCATAGGACCTGGGTTCAATTCCCAGCACCCACATGGCAGCTCAAAACTGACTGTAACTCCAGTTCCAGGGGATCTGGCACCCTTGCACAGACATACATGCACATAAAACACCAATGCACATTAAAATGAAAATAAATAAATAAAACGATTTTTAAAAATCATATGTTTCAAAGGAAGATAATACATACAATGGGGTGAAGGGAAAGCTGTCAATGTAGCATATATTTCCATCTATGCCTATTTGTTACCACCCGTGCCTTGAAAGAATTAAGATCTAAGCATAATTAGATCAACTTCATTCTTTCTCTAGTTCTCTTTTTATGGGGCAGGGAAGTGAAATGATATTTATAGCAGGTCCTCTATAAATGTAATGTGAATGGCTGAATGATGATACTGTCTTCAGGTACTAATTCATAAAGTAAATTTAATCTGTCACCATAATATGCATAGAGTGATGAAAATATTTTTAGTTGTACAAGTACATTGTAAAGTGAGATGTATCAAGTACATGCATACAAACAACTACTATGTATGATGTCAATCAGAGTCCACTACTGGAATTTATAGTCCAGTGTCTTGGGACAGCCACCTTGGTACTACCTGGAAGCTCACTGATGACGCAGACCTACTGACTCAGGATCTGCCTGATTCAGTTGAGAATCACTCATGTTGAGAAGCACTCATCCTGGGAATTTCCCAGGAACTGCCTCAGAGAATACCATTCTCAGGTCCAGAGATCTGATAGAGCCTTGATTCCTATAAGCAGGTGAGCCAGTAGTCAGTAAGATGGCAGGCAGGCATGGAAAAAGAAGCCCAAGGCAGGTCACCAACATGACATTCTGTTTCATTATTATGAGGTTTTTTCCTTCTTATTTATTCTTTTATACAATGCATCCCAACCACAATTTCCCCTCCTTCCACTCCTTCCACTTCCCATGAGAAAAAAGCAGGTCTCCCAGGGATATTAACCAAACACAGAATAACAAGATCTAATAAGACTAGACACAAACCCTCATATCAAGGATAGGTGGGGCAACCCAGTAGGAGAATAAGGTGTCCCAAGAGCAGGCAAAAGAGTCAGAGACACCTCCACTCCCACTATTAGGAGTCCCAAAAAACCCCAAGTTAAACAACCACAACATATATGCAGAGGACCTAGAGCAGATCCATGCAGGCTCTGTGATTGCCATTTCATTTTATCAGTGGTTTATTTTGGCTTATAATTTCCATTCCAAAACAGTTCACAGAAACTAGAATTTTCTTTTAAAAGGTAGGCTGTAAAATTCTAATCCCCACCCACCTTTCTGAACCCCCCTTACCTGAGGATAGGCAACAAAGAAGTCCTCATTCCAAAGGGGTCCTTCCCTGTAACCTAGAAGGAAGGGGCGTACACAGAGACCAAGAAGAATGCTGATCCAGGCAGGCCTTGCTGGTATCTATGCCGAGTGTAGTAGCATAGGGTTATAGTTACTTTGGCCATGGCCATGCAGTATATGTGTTGCTCTAACATTCAAGGAGAAGGATAGACAAAGTTTATAGAGATCCAAATAGCTGAATATCTGAAGGCTCAGAAGAAGGTAGCAATAACTCATCAACATACTGGGAGGGTGACACACTCAAGCTCCTGGGGACAGACGATCCTGTGCTCACAAGGCTTCCTGGTCCTGTCTTGTGTTTCTCTTTATCTGGTTGCATGTTGTTAGCTAGAAAATACCTTTTCTTCAATTTACAGTGTGACAAAAAAAATATTCCTTTGTAATAAACCAATACATGGAAGAACGGTGTTTCTCCAAGTTTTCTGAGCAGCTCTAGCCAAATAATCAGACTTGAGGGCATAGAAGATAAATAGTAGGAAAGGGAGAAAAGATACATCACACTGATATATTTACTTTCATTCCACAGTAAGCATCATTTTTCCACAACAAATGCAACTTTCATGAGAGCCTTGACCATACAGAATAGAACACGAATGACAGAGGGGTGGATAGTATGTCTTGAGAGACATCTCATTAGGTAACAACCCATGGTGTTCAAGCGTGAGGACCTGAGTTTAGTTCCTAGCACATGTCAAAAGCCATGCATGGTCACATGCATGTCTGTAACCCCAGTGCTGTCTGGGGTGAAGACATGAGAATCACTGGGGCTTGCTGGCCCTCCATCTAGTTCCAGTTACAATAAGAGACCCTGTCTCAAGGAAATAAGTCAGAGAGTGCACACATAGGCATGGACACTCTCATATACACATGAGCATACACCTCACAAACATATATCATACACACACACATACATATATTCATATACAGAAAAAAAAGTAAGCAGAAAATTCTTTGAAGGGAATGGGCACTGACTATAGACAAATTTCTAAACAGTCTGATTAAACAAAAAAAACCCATGAAACCAAATATAGGGGTGAAAGCCTTAGAGATCAGGGAAATAGTGATAGCCACCAACCTTACCTCTCCAGCTCTGAGTTACTTCCGTCTAACCTGTGCCTTTTTTGCCTTACCTTTCTGCCCTCTCATTGGCTCTTAGCCCAGCTACCTCACTTCTTTGTTAGTGCCTGTCTATACAGACCTCCAAGTCTCTATGGTTGGTACTGGGATTAAAGGCATGTGTCACCATGCTTGATTGTTCCCTAGTGTGTCCTTGAACATACAGAGACCCTGGTTGCCACGTGATTGGATTAAGGACATGTGCTAGCACTGCCTGACTTCTTTGTTACTTAAAAATGGCTGGCTTTTCCCCCTTGATCTCCAGGTACGCTTTATTTATTAACATACAAATAAAATATCACCACATTTCAGCACAACTAAACTATCACCACAACTGACCACAATAATATGGAAAATAATGATGTAGGTAAGGAGATAAAGGGAAAATGTATGAGTTATTGGAAAATCTTTTTGAAGTTAGTTGGTCAGAAGTCCTGAAAGTCTAGACTTACAATGACTTCTAATATGGGCACGATCTTGAGGTCTGAGCTCTCAACACCAGGTAGACAGTATTGCATCTTAATTGAATTCGAAGACTGACAGCTGTATCTCTTACAGAGCTGCTTTTGAGGTTGAGGAAGCCTTGTGTATAGGATAGATCAGTGGAGGATTCTGGGTAGGCTGTCAATAACTTCTGGTTTCCACACTCATAACCATCCTCAGAGATGCATGCTACACACTTGTGTACTCTCCTACAAGATCGCTTGTGTGATCCTAGACATGGAATCATAGCTAAGCTTTTGAACACTTAAAAGTTACAGGTGAACTGAGCACATTGCACACACTGCTTTCTGGATGGGAGGAGGGGGCTTTTCTCACACAAAAGGGTTTCTCAGAAGTCCTTTTGTCCTTGACTTAAAATAAAAATAAAACAAAGAAACCATATCCTGTCCAGGCAGTGGTTGTGCATACCTTTAATCCCAGGCAGAAGCAGGTGGATCTCTGAGTTTGAGGGCAGCCTGGTCTACAGAGAAAATTCTGGAGCAGTCAGGGGTACACAGAGAAACCCTGTCTCTAAACAAGCAAGCAAGCAAGCAAGCAAGCAAACAAACAAACAAAAAACACACCTGGACAAATACTATACTCTCTAATATATGAATATGTGTATAGAACTTTTCAATCTACTTCCACACAAATATACTTAATTTTAAAATGGGTAGACTGATATTTATGCCAGGCCTAATTCATGGCTGTATTTATGACTTCATTACACTTTTTAGTGGCTTCACCAATACCCTGTTTTTTCACTCAGCTTCTTTCTGTGTTTTTTTGGATTGCTTCTCACTTCCGGAAAGCTCTCTTGCTAGTCTAATGTCTGGTATATATACTTGGTAAACAAAGAAGGACTGAAGGCTGAGGTCTACGTAGAAGAATATCTGGTGTAATGGGAGAAAGCTTAGAATTTATAATCAGAAGTCTATTTCAGGTTCCTTCAGAGGACTGCTGAAATTCCTGTCAAGGGTGTCTTGACTGCCTGGAAATTGGATGTCATTGAGGATTTTCTTTGCCCTCTCTTGTTGCCTTGGCAACAGGTTGGTGATGCAGCAGCTGAAATCCACTGTCTCCCTGGAGATGCTGGTGTGGGCAGGTGGCAAACCACTGGTAATGGCTGCAGTGAATACCAAACTCGACCGAATCTTTTCATTTTAGCTTTCACAAGTGAATTATAGGAAGGTACCTACATAACAGAAGGGCTTTACAATATACTTATTGACAGAATCATCAGTGAGGGAAGTGTTCTTTGAGCTTTTTTGAAATAGCTTCCCTGTGCACATACCATTAAACAGGGAGTCCTAACATGCACATGTTTTAAGTAATTACATACATCAATTCTGTGCTAAAGTACTATACTGAAAAAAGTGTTCTGGGTTAATATAAAGTCTGAGAGAAGGGGGAAAGGGGTCAGACATATGGTCATTTTTGGGCAGACACGTTTAACAATCCCTCTCCATGCTTCCAATGATTTTGTGAAACAATTCTTGCCTGCAATTTGCAAAGAAAGCATGTAGGGACTGCAAATACACCTCACCTGTCTGTGTTCTTGCCTGTTACACTTAAGAAAGGGGTAACCAGGGAAAAAAATAGGTGAGCTAGGAGGAAAGAACCAAAATGAAACTGAGGGTACAGACAGAGCTGTTAAATACAGACGGCATGACAGCTGGGAGACATATGGACCTTACACCAAAGGGTAGAGAGTTCAGACACTCAGGACTTTGTATAAACATGATGACCAGACGATAGTCAAGTAATAAAACCAGAAGGAGTTTAGTGCAACAGGTGAGCAGGGAGCCAGAATCATGCAGATTCATTTCAAAGGCATATTTGAAAACGGAGCCACTTTTTAAAAACATCATTGAATCTGACCATTTGTTGGATTTACATGGAGAATAAATCCATATAAAGGATGACTGTGAATGTATTTCACCTGAAGGATACACAGAGGCAAAGACAACTAAGAAACGGCCAGGATGAGAGTTGCGTTGTCTCTGGATCACAGATGGGCAAGGCTATGGCAAAGAAGACAGGGAGGGGAAAATGAGGATGTCACTGGATAGAAGTGCTGGTCATATACTCTCCAAGCAAATAAAGTCCCAATTGTAGGCATCTCGACCAAAAAAAAAATGCAGCCAACACATACACTCGATCTATAATAATATCATGCCTCATTCTAAGAATCATGGTGAAAACTTATGAATTTTGCATTACCTACATTATCACTTGCAAGTCTTCTGAGTGTCACGTTCCTTGTGAAGTCCAGAAAAGAAATGCTCAGGTAACTTGGTTTTCTTCCTTTTGCTGCTAACAATCTGTTCAAGTACTAAAGAATAAATATCTTGGGGGAAAGACTTTTTTTTTTTGTACAGCATTTTTAAAGAACACACACACTGACCTCACTTTTTGATCCCCCCACTGACATGAGCAGCACAGCTCACATAAATCAAAGTGGTTGCTTGGAGTTAAGGCCAGAATGCAAGATGCCAGAATACGAGGAATAAGAAAGGGAGGTGGATCCTCTCATGGATACAGTAACTGGCTCATGGCACTGGCTTCACAGTGAGGTGGAGCACATTGGAAGAACACAGAAACAAAATAAAGGCAGAGATGCTGGGCTTAATCCAGCTTTTAGTTACCTTGCTCCTGCATGTCGCTCACCCACATTCGTCTCAGTACATTGAAGGTAGGCTGACATGCTTGATGTCCATCTCCCACACATAGCCACGTTGCTTCAAATAATTTCTTGCATTCCCAGCATCAATTTTCTATTTGATTTCTGGAGATAGTGGCTTGACCTAATTTAGGCATCCTTTCAGAGTAAGGCTCTGGCCTATGATTCTAATTACAATAGATACCTTCCATGATGGTTAATCTTAGTTGCTAGCTTGACAGCAGATATGTGTCTAAGAGACTGGGAAATCCTATTTCTTGGTGGTGTCTTTGAAGACCTTTATGTGGGGGAGAAGACCCACCTGAATGTGCATGGCATCACCCCATAGGCCACCCTGGGGAAGTGAGAAGAAAAGGAAGAAGCCAGTTGGAGAAGGCATTCTCCTCCTCTGCACTGACTGGTGGGCTGGCAGGATGTGAACTACTCTATTCTGCCACACCCTCCCCACCATGGTGGCTAAATCCTGTGAAACTGACTCTGCACAAATCCTTCTCCTTGTAAATTGTTTCTCTCAGGACTTTGGCCACAATTGTGAAAAGCTAACTAACCTATCATCTAAAAAGAACAATTGTCTTTTAAATCAAATGAAGGCTCTTTGCATATTCCAAACTACCTTTTATAAATGTGGCCTGTTTCTGAATTTGTTTCTTCCTATACATCTATCGTTATCTCTTTCACTAATCCAGTGACCTATATGGAGTTTGTTGAAAGGGAATCACTCTAGACTCAGAGTGGTCAGGTGTGTTTTCACAAAAAGCTGAGGCCAGCATCTTGAGATGGTCCCAAGCCTTAGCAGCAGCAGTGTGTGATGACAGAGCTTGACATTTATCCCAGCAGAACAGAGCATAGCCTGTAGGATGATGAGTCAGGAATTCGAAACTTCTATAAGACATTAGAAATAAATTCTGGGCACTCAATCACAAAGGAAGGACACAGCATAGGTGATGCTTATGAGCTCAACAGGTCTTGGCCAGAAATCCAGGCAGAAAACAGGCGTTCAGAACCAAACAGACAGGCAGTCTGAGATGGGGTGAGGAAGCCATCAGTCTTTTGGGGTCATAGCAGAGTTGCTCTTCATGGGAATTTTCAGAAATTTTGGTTAGAAGAAAATCCCTGGGCAAGCACCTCAGAGCAGGCAGGCTTAAGGAGCCCATTCACATGATTGGAGAGAAAGAAAGAACAGCAGTGGAAGACAGATGCACTCACTCAGTGCCTGTTTGGTGAGCTAACTGAGATACATCACCAAGATCAGACAGCATCCATCTGGAAATGTTTAAGACATTTGGGGTTATGGCTCTAGGACTCATGTCTAAAACAACTTGTGTGGAAAATCATCGTTGTGAGATTATTTTCCCCACTGCTCAAGATCCTCTTTACCTCTGGAGGAAAACAATCCGCACCCCAAAATAACCTTACAGATCCACCTGGCCTCTTGCAAACTTGTATATTTTCAACCTCAAAGAAACTCTCTGGGAAGAGATGCTTGCAAATTAGAACTGCAGGGGGTCAATGCGAGTCATATCCAGGAAGCACCTGGGATGTGCACACTGACTTTAGGCTGCTGTTCTGCACTACTGCCAGAGGTTGCAGAACCCCAGGATATAGAGTTAGGGGCAGGGGGATTTAAGGGCAGAAGCTAGGTCATGTGGAAGTGCTTGAGTACAGAGCTTGTCCCACGAATAGCTAGATGCTTAGCTCTCTCCCAGGCTTATTAATTTAGACATGACTTGCACCTTCAGCTTCTCTTTCCTAAAGCTCAAGTTGACTTTATGCCAGAAATGGGTAGATGAGCACATTCTGTGTGGGAAAAACTCCATGGAGGAAGTGAAAACAAATGAAAGACAAGGTATCAATTCCAAGCCAGACCAGTAGCTGGAGAGATGGCTCAGTGGTTTAGAACACTGTTCTTCCAAAGGACCTGGGTTTGATTCCCAGCACCCAGGTGTCAGCTTTCAGCTGTCTGTATCTCTAGTCCCAGGGGATCCAATACCCTCTTCCGCCTCTGTGGCCACCAGGCACACTTATGGTGCATTGTTATATATGGAGGCAAAACATCCATACACATAAAAGTTACAGACAGACCCCTAAACCTTCCATAAGGAAGGAGAGAGCAGGGTGAAAATGTTGACGAGTGTTCAGTCTTGGAGTTGGAGGAATACTGTAACACATGAAGCATCCGCGATATTTTTGTGTGCCAACTCTCTAATGCTTTTAGTGTGTCTTCCTCCCGTGGAAGACTACATTTGGCCTTGAACCCAATTAGTAAAATTTGCTTGTTTTGCTGTTTTTATATTATGTCCAAGCTGACAAACCAACTCAGTTTCAATTACCTAAAGAAATCTTTATTTTTTTTCCCTATTCACTTATTTATAAGGAGAAGGAGATGTGCATGGCCATAGAACATGTGTGGAGGTCATGATACAACTCGCAGGCATTGGTTCTCTCTTTCCAACATGTGGGTCCCAGGGATCGAACTCTGGTTGGGAGGCTTCACCGCAAGTACTTTCTGCCCACTGAGTCATCTTGTTGGCCCCCAAAGTTAAATTTTAACATAATGTTAAAGAAGTGCAACTTTTAGAAGCAGGAGATACGCAGAGGATTAATTATTAAACGATACTTTTTCTAAGCCTTCAATGAGCTGACATGATTTTCTGATTTATGAGAGAAGAGACTTAACTTTTAAGTCCTTTTGGTCAACAACACCAGAATTTTTAAATACCTTTGCACTTACAGAAATGTTAAGGAGGGATGTGTGTGTTATTCTTCTGAAAAACAAATTCTGCAAAGGGAGCTCTCATCTAAATGCTGATGCTTCTCAGTGAGAAGCCAGGAGTGAATTGTAATGTGATTCCAAGCCAGAGAAATATTGCTTCACAGGCTCCTCAGAGGCCAGGCCAGGGTTGAGAGTATATTTATTCTCTCTGTAGAGGTTTGGACTATATCACATCCAGATTGTTTATTCTTGCTTATATACTGGTGAGTGTTTATGTGAGGGTCTGCATTTGATATATGTGTGTGTGCCCTTGGGATCTCTATCCAGATCACTTATCTGAGTTCTAGAATGTGGGAAGAACTACAGACTGGAGACTTAAAAACAGAAATGTTCAAGGAGATAGATAACTATTGAAAGCCAATGGTAACTCCTGCTATTAAGGAGTCTGAAGCAGGAGGATCGCAAGTTTAAGACCTTCCTGGGCTGTGAAATAAACTTACCTTGTTTGAGACCCTATATTCAAGTAATTTTAAAAACAAGTAACCAAACAAACAAGAACAAGTTCCAAAAGGCTACGTATAATATGTTTTCCCTTGCATGGAAGGCTGAGAATCGGCAGATCTATAAAATAGCAGGTACTAGGAAACATGGTGGGGGAAGAAACAGGAAATGACTTCACAGGAAGTGGCTTCAGAGGAATTCAACAATTAAATTGTGACTATGCTTCTGCAATTTGGTTCATATATTGAAAAGAACAAACTGCATGATTTGAACCAGCTAATTGTAGAAACTGTGAGTTAAATCTTCATTTTTAAAGCATAAATGGCTCAGAATTTGAGAAATGTACTTGAATTGATACAAACTGCTGTGATGCACTGAGTAGCAGTCTGGGCACTGAAAACAGACTTTCTGGACTCAACCATCAATCCTGACTTTTAATAGCTATGACAGAGGACAAGTCAGTTCACTCTTATGTGCCTCAATTTTCTCACTATAAATAGGGAAAATAATCGTATGCAATTACGTGTGTGTGTGTGTGTGTGTGTGTGTGTGTGTGTGTGTGTGTGTACAGCATATGTGTGGAAGTCAGAGCACAATTTGTAAGAGCCAGTCCTTTTCTTCTACCGTGTGGTTCTGGGGAATGGAACTCAAGCCATCAAGCGTGGTGGCAAGTGCCTTTACCAATGAGCTGTTTCACGGGTCCAGTGAGATCTTTTTTAAAAAAATTAAACAAATTTATAATACAAGAGCTCTGAACAGTGCTTGACACTTAGTTGGTACCATAGGAAACATTTGCTATTGATCTAATTGCCATCTTTACTGAAATGTTACCTTGTTGGTGTCTGAGAACAAGGTCACACTCCAGCACTAGAAGGTGATAATTCTCTTAGAGTTGCTATTGCCACTGGCAGTCATCTTGGCAAACTGCTGACCTCTGGAAAGGTAATAGAATCTGGGGAAGTAGGGCATAACTCCTCATCAAGTCTAGCTCCTTCTGTCTGAGCCATGTGGCTGTTGGCACCAACATTCTGTCAATTATAGACTTATTTGAACAGCATCCAGTTGATAGAGTTTTATTAGCGCTTACCTAGACAAAGACCTGAAAACCAAGGGGTGGATAGTGATGCAGATTACCAAGGATCTTCTAACAAGACTAGAAATGTGCCCTGGGTGACCTTTGAGCTATGAAAATAGGCACACCCAGAAGCAGTTGTGTTTTTGTAATTCTCTTTTTTTGTGAATGAGCTTCCATGAAAATCCTATAAAATGATATAGGCTGGACTCGACACTCTGTCACAGGAAATGAAGAGGAGAGTGCATGATATTTCCAATGGTGTGCTACATAGGATGGCAGCCTCTGGTGTGCTACACAGGATGGCAGCCTCTGGCAGAGAGCCATAGCATCACAAAGCAAGATCAGCAAGAGGTAATAGGTCATTTGATAGACACCAGCAAACCCAAAACACTAATGATAAGGGTAAGAGGCCCAGCATAATAGAGGAACCTAGATGAACACCACTGTCCATCCAGATGAGAAGAGAATAAGGTCATAAGGTAAGGGAATGATATCCACTGCCCAAGTAAGAGTGACTTAGGACCATCATGGACTGGGGTCTTAGGTTCTGTGACCTAGAGCATGCTTTTAGACTTAATGAGGCTTAATGTTTACTTACTGTGCATCAAACTCCATCACAGCCAAAGTATTAACTGAGTCTAAAGCATCTGAAATCATTTCCACATCATCATCCACATGAAGAAGCTTCTTGGATCCTCTAGGGTCATGTCTCCCCAGCAACATCCTGTGTTTGCTTCTATCTGTGTTTCAGTTTTCAGTCCCAAACAATGAGTCATGGGCTCCTTGAATACAAGGATGTGATGTTTTAAAATGTTGTCTTCCCTTTTCTTTATTTTTCCCTTTTTTTTCTCGTTAATTTCTGGGTCCTTACTACTTCACCAAATTCTTTACACTTGTGCCAAGCACTCAGGAAGTCTCTACTGAATGTGTGAACCATGAGTTGTGGATGATTTGTGTATGAAAGTATTATTGGTCAGTGTGATAGTTAATTGGACTGTCAACTTGATGAGGTTTAGAATCAGCATGGAAACAAGACTCTGGACATGCCTGTGAGGAATTATCTAGATGAGGTTGGTTGAGATGGGAAGATCTACCTTAAAAGTGAGGAATACCAATCCAATGGGCTGAAGTTCCAGCCTAAATGAAAGGGGGGAGGTAAGGTGAGCATCAACATTCATTGCTCTTTTTCCTGACTGTGCACATAATGTGACAAGTTACCTTCTGCCCCTGAAGCCATATGCCTCTGGCATGAAGGACTATATCCGTGGAATTATAAGCCAAGATAAAAATCTCCTTCCTTCTGTCCTGAAGTTGCTTCTGTCAGGCATTTTGTATGTAGCAACAAGGCAGATGTCTAAAACAGTTAGATCCAGTCAGACCATGGATTTAATATGAGATAAAAATCACATGCCTTCGCTCCTGTCCCATCTTGAGATCTACGGAGCTGTCCATTCCAAAGTTCCCATCTCTACCCAGTTCAGCCCTTCCCCTTGTCTCCTCAATTCCCTTCCTGTAAGTCATTACTTTGTACCCCTCACAGTTCCTTTGTCCTTCTAAGAATCCCTCAGTTACGTTTAGTTTAGTTTTGTTTTGTGTTCTTACAAAACATCCATCCTCCTCATTTCTTAATAAACCCAGCACCTTTGTGTGTGTGTGTATACTTGGGTGTGAAGTCGATGTGTTTGTGCACATGCATGTACAGGTGTACACACTTGAGTTCACACTTGTGGGGGTGTGCATACACCAGTGTGAGAATGCTTGTGAAGATCAGAGACACAAGATTGGTGTCTTCCTCAATTTCTATACATCTTACTTTTGAGATAGGGTCTGTCACTGAACCTCTAGCTCATTGGTTTACAGAGACTGGCTAGGAAGCCCATGGGATTCCCTGTTCCGAACTCCCTAGTGCTGGGACTAGAGGTGCGTGCCATTGTGCCCACTCTTTTACACAAGTGCTAGGAATCAAACCTAGGTCCTCATGCAAGCCCTTCACTGACTGAGGATGTCCTAGCCCCACACAGAACACTTGACCTCTTGTACTCTTCTGTCTCAGTTTGACTGGCTGATTCTTCTTTCAATTAACATCTCAATATAGATGGTTCTAAATCAGACACGTTAATTTCTTCTCCTCTCTTTCTCTTTCTTCTCTCATGGGCAAACTGGGTGTATAAACTGGAGAGAATGAAAAGCTCAGCTGGGGCATTTAAGTTAGAAGCTGAACTGGAAAAGGATGATGATGCTCTGATAACAATCTATGATCCAGGGGCTCGGTGAGTGGCAGGTACAGAGTATAGGTTGTTAAGGAACCTTTAATTGGGTTTTAATGCTGAAAAGTAATTGGCAGCATGTCTAAAATGAGTGAGTGCTGGTAGATTTTGTGTCTGGGAGAGCAAGATGTAGCTGACCCGGGGGACAAAGTATTCCCATTAGTTGTTTTTCTCTCTATGGACACAAAATACAGGAGAAAAGCAAATTAAGAAAACAGAGAAGGATTTGTTCTGGCTTACAGTCTAACAATACAGCGAGTCACCAGTCACATTGGGGAAGGCATGCCATTAGGAGAGTGAGGTCACAGGTCACATGGTGTCCATGTTCAGGGGACAGAGAGGCAGATGCTGATGCTTTGCTTTCTTTCTCCTTTTATTTAGTTCGGGGGCCCTAGCCCACCGGCATGGTGGCACCCACACCCAGGTGTCTGTCTTCCTCAGTTAAGCCTTTCTGGAAATGGTCCTCATGGTCCGATCCGGAGGTATGTTTCCATGGTGATTTTAAATCCCATCACATTCACAATGTCTGTAATCCCAGCCTCCAGGTAAACACAAACAGCTAGATCCTGGGTGCTTGCTGCCCAGCCAGTCTAGATGAAACAGCGAAGTCTGGTTTCAATGAGACACCTGCTGCAGAAACTAAGGTTGAAAGCAATTGAGAAGGACATTGGATGTTGGCCTCTGGCCTCTACACACATGTGTACCGGCACACACAGGCACGCGTGCACACACACACACACACACAGAAAGAGGCACACACATATCTGTCTGGGTCCCTGTGCTGTACATCAACTGGACAGAAGCTAAAGTTATTTTAGAAGAGGTAGCCTCAGCTGAAGCTGAGAAAACATCCTCCCTTGTGGTCAAGCCTTGAGCACCACTTTCTTGATCGATGATTGATGTGGGAGGACACAGCTCACTGAGAGTGGTGCCACCACCCTTGGGATGGTGGTCCTGGGTTCTATGAGAAAGCAAGGCTGAGCAAGGAGGAAGCCAGTAAGCAGCAGTCCTCCAGGGCTTCTGCATTAGCTCCTTCCTCCAGGTTCCTGCCCTGTTTGAGTTCCTGCATTGACAGCCTTTGATGAAGAACAGTGATATGGAAGTGTGAGCCAAATCAACCCTTTCCTCTCCAACTTGCTTTTAGTCATGGTGTTTCAGCACAGCAACTAAAACCCTAAGACAGTCCCAGATACATCATTTATCATGTGTGTAATAGAAAGCTCTTAAGCTCCTTGAGATGATTTTTTTGCCTAATCCATAAAATGAAAAAAATAATATCTCACTGGCAATAATAATATTTAAGTCAAATATTGGGCAATAAATTGATTTTTGGCAAAAAATTGAAAAGGTATAAGCCACAAAAGACAATGGCTATCTGGAAGAATTTAGGCTCAGCTTTTCAAAAGGCTAGATCCAGAGTCAGTAGAGTACATCTAACATTCTGTAATAACTACATGCCGATAACCTGGATGAAAATCCACCAAGTCATCCAAAGAAATCTAAGAACTGTGTAGTTACATTGTTTGGCTTTATAGTGTCTCAAATGTTGTATCGTTTCCTTAACAGGAGATGGATAAACCATAAAACAGAAAGATCATCAACTTATCCAAGTCACAGAGACCAGTATTATGCCTTGCTGAGAACGACATTTCCCAACTTACAACTATCCCTGGAGTCCTCCACTGTATTACAGAGCTCCCTTACTGTTGAAAAGAGGCATCTTCTTAGCCAAAACACCTCGCCATCCTTAAGTTCCTACTTATTTTGTTGTTGTTATTTTTGCTTTGTTCCAATTTTAACAATTTCATTTAACGGAACCAGAATAATATTTGATCCCCAACTCATCTTTGCTGCCCCAGATGTTCTGCTCAAACTATACTTTGTTTGTCCTTGCATTGGAAACTACCGTTTTCTTTCTTCTAAAAACAAAGAAAAATCAAGGTGAAATAACAGAAACCTTCTCAGGCTTCAGCAGCTGTAAGCCCCGCGGTAGCCTGAAGGGTAATGGAAGACGGTAGCCGGACACTGGCAGAGGGTGCTCTTCAGAGCTTCCTCGTCCTGCATGAATGGAGACTTTCCCAGCAGCTAGACTGTCAAAGCCGGTGGTATTCCTTCAGGCAAGAATGTGTATTGAGCTCCCCTCCCCAGTCTCATTCTTTTGCTTACTTGTTGATGTTTTGTTAATTTTGTTTTTGTTTTTGTTTTGAGGGGCACTCTTGCTACACATGTCCTGCTCACCTCAAATTCACTATGTAATCATAATATTTAAAATGACAACTTCACATTGTATAATCACCTGAGCAGAGTCTCAAGGTTGGTCAGTGAACATCTCAGTGTACTGTTACTTGATGTAGGATGACACATCACATTGCAGGTGCATCATTCCTTAAATAGAATGTCCTGAACTACAGAGGAGAGGAGAAAGGTGGATGAAAGGGAGCAAGTAGTGTTGGTTCATTCATCTCTCTCAGCTCTTGACTATGGATATGATACTTTAAGATGCTGCCTTGAATTCTCACCCATGATAGACGAGAATTATAAACTCAAGTATACCTTTCTCCCTATGGGGAGTAGATGAAGTCCCGAGTGAATGTGTATTGTTGACATAAGCATGGCCATATATAAGAACCCCAGTGTCTCAGACCCATGGAATGACAAAGCTTTCCCTGAGCCAGGCTTAGCAGAATGGATATTGACAGTATATGCAATAACTATGAACCCTAGCTTTCTCCTCCAGAATGACTGCAGCCTGAGATCCCTCCCTATGTGGGGAGGGTATTAGCTAACCTGTTTCCTTCTTTAGGTGTGTGCAAAATCCAAGCTGGGGTTCCTGGCTGCTGGTGCATCTCCAGCCCAGTGCAAGGCCTATCTGGTTCCAGTTTTGCCTTGCTTATGCCTATCATTTCTTCATTCCCCAATGCTCCAGTCAAGTCAAGTCAAAGCTGTGCAGAACATTGCACCTCCTCTAAACTGCTTTTGGTCTGGATTTTTTTTTTTGTGGGGGTGGGGTGGGTTTTGAGACAGAGTTTCTCTGTATAACAGCCCTGGCTGTCCTACAACTTATTCTGTAGACCAGGCTGGCTTAACTCACAGAAATCTGCCTGCTTCTGCCTCCCAAGTGCTGGGATTAAAGGTGTGCACCACCACTGGCCGGCTCTGGCCTGGACGTTTTATCATAGCAATAGACATGAAACTACGATAGTAGCCTAGGCTAGCCTTGAACTCATAATCCTCCTGCCCTGCCTCCTGAGTGTTGGAATCATGTTTGCTGATATGCTTAGAAAGGAATTGTCTTTCTTTTCCTAAAAATTCTGATGCCAATAAAACTACAAATGTTCTTGAAACTAATAATTACTTCATAATAATAATAATAATTTTATTTACCATAAACTTTTTATGGTTCCAAGTCATGCTAATTATTTTATGTGACTTTTATTATTTGCTCATTTTTAAACTCCTTTGAAAGAGGCATCAATATGAGCTTCATTTTATAGCTAAAGAAAAACTGAAGTTAAAAAAGTTCACACTGACCAAAGTCTGTGGAATCTAACCTTCACTTGTTAGACTGTAGCAAGAATTTTCCATTTTTTCTCACAGGGATAAGAAAAGCCAGCGTCTATAGACTCTCCAGAATGGAGAGGATGCTTGAATCAGACCCAAAGTATTATTAACAGGTAAGTGTTTGCAGCACTTGGAGAAACAGGTGAAGCAGGAGTCCAGGACAATATGCTGTGCTCTTCAGAATTCTGCTATAAACCAGCCTCAAAAGTGGAGTTTATATTAACTAGGCTATCTATGGGTATTTTTTTTGTACTGCCTCTCTCCAAAGACTTAGGGTACTACCTTAAGTTTGACTTGTCTGTCTTCAAAGCATTTTCTCTGCTGTGGAATAGAGAAAGCAAAGAGATCCTTAACGGTTTCCAATAGAAAATGTTTTCACATAGCAATAAAGCAATATTGAAATTTGTAGTGATATGTGGGGTGGAAAGAAAAGCATTGATGGTGAATGCACTTTCTTTTAGGATTTCTGAAGTGTATGTCTAGTGCATGTAACACCTAAGATCTTTGATTTTTTTTTAATATTTCCAAGAAGCCCTCTCAACACCAGTGTAATTTAGATATTTAGATAGCAATAGAAACCCCCAGGCTTCCTTCCCATGGGAGATGAATGGATTTAGACAACCACAGATGGTTAAAAGGGACAATTGTCACTTCACGTAGGCAGCTAGAATTTCATCTTGAGTGTTCTTCGAGAGGAAATAAAAACAAGAAAAGCACTTAGAGTTAAGACTCCAGAGGAGAATAAGAATGTATGGCCCCAAATTTTCTATGGATTCAGTTTGAAAAGTAGATGAAGAAACTTCTTCATCTTCCCATCTCCTGCTGAAACATCAACATATTCTGGCAACCTCACGTTTCAGTGGTTCCCCATAGTGGCACTATTTGGAAATCTAGAAGTTTCAGGTTCTCATGCTTTGCCCATGGTTTGATAAACCTCCGACATTCACATGCTTCATACTCTTGAATCGTTGGGTAATCATTGCACACAGAGACCTGAAGACTTCCCTTCTCTGAACTGGAAAAGAACCCTGCTTTGGAATATTGTGAAGGTGATAGGTCTACCTGCCCTTGTTCCCAACTTGTTGTTTTACTCTCTCTCTCTTTCTCTCTCTCTCTCTCTCTCTCTCTCTCTCTCTCTCTCTCTCTCTCTCTTGGCAGATCAAATGATAGTTTGTTTTTAGGAGAAAGAGGTTTATTTTAGCTCAAAATTACAGGTTATAGTTCATCATTTTGGGAAAGTCAAGGCAAAAACTTCAAACAATAGCTATACACATCATATCTACAATCAAGAGCAGTGAGAAAGTAGTACATAGATTTTTATTTGATTGATTGTTTGTACTCAGATCAATTCCTCTACTCTCTCATGCAGTTCAGGAGCCCCTTTCACCTAAGGAATGATGCCACCCACAGTGGGATAGGTCTTTCCACATCAATTAGGTTAATTAGGTCAATACCCCCTATAAAAAGCTGTCGACCAACCCAATGTACACAATTCATCATTGAGCAAGTTATAGTTCTTAACTTCTCCATCACTAAAATAAACACATATTGATCACCCCTATGATAAAGGCTAGGGAAAGAAAGGCATATAAAGTAAGTTGAACAATACAGATTGAACATGGTCTCCACATGTTCTTCAGAATTATCAAACATCTAGAATAATCAAACATCTATGGTTTGCCAACTGGTCTCCTGTGTTGTGTAACCTAACAGAGCTCGTGATATAAATGTAAAGAATCTGTTTCTCAAAGTGCCCACAGACTTTTACCTCACTTTTCTGGAGTGCTTATCAAAAATTACTGAGTCTCAGGATGTATTCTATAATACAACAGAACTGTAACCCCTGAGTTACAGCACATTTGTATCTGGCTTTTAATAAGCTCCCTCGGTGATTTTTATGCACAATGAAATTTAAAATCTATTTCTCTGGACTGTAAGACCTCCAGGATAGGAATGGAAATATATTTGTCACTGTAGCCCTGCCAGTTTTAAGTATAATAAGTGGCCATAGGATACCGGTTGAGTAAACAAAGGCATAAAGAGAAATGACTCTGCTTTGATCTCCTTTGTAGCATATCTTCATAATCAAGGGCCTTGGTGGCCTGTGTGCAGAATGAGTAGAGAAAGCTTTAAGCTATGCCTCCTGATGGGAAAGGAGCTTTTCTGTATCAGAAATGCCCCTTTCAAAATGATCCAGAAGGACTTTTAAGAAAAGCCCCTCGGGAGCTAATTAAGAAGCCAGAGGCAGACAGTCGGCTGAATTAGATCATTGGTAAACCACTGAACTCAAGGACAGAAATTGCAGACCTGGAATCGCCATGAAAACCCCAAGGCAGAGGGTGTATAGGCCGATAGCAGAAGTCAGATAAGAGATCATAGGCAGTAAACAAGCAGCTAGCAGGGCTCAGGCACTCATGTGTCTAGTCGATGGGAAGCATTAAGCTTCTAGAGGCAAATAGGAATATGAGACACTTCTGAGTCTTTTGAACCATGGTTAGTGGGGTTGGGGGATATGGGAGTAGTAGGGGGACACCAATGGAGCAGAAATGCCTGAGCAGTAAAGTGTAAAACTAAACCCAGTTGGTGACCTGATTTTAAAAAGATTTTTTTTTTTTTTTTTTTTACACTATTTGTGGATTTCATCCATTGAAACAAACACCTGAGGCTTCCTCAGGGCAAGATGGAAATAGTCCTCCCTAAAGAGGTAATTGTCATAAATTGCTTCTTGTGATGATCATATAATTACGTTTTTGTTCTGATGTACTTGGTTTAAGTCACGTTGTAGCGTAGTCCCTCCTGGTGAATGGTGTTCTGTGCTGTTTTCCTACAATCTGTCTGCGTTTTAGTACTTTACAGAAATTCTTTTCCAGCTTAGGTAGAACTTTTAGACTAACCAATTTAGCAAGAAAAACGTGGGAGATGCTCCCAAGAGCTAGTCGTGTGGCTGCTGAAAGTTTACCGATGAGTTGTGCAGATGGCAGGGGACCCGTGATGGTGATGTGGTGCCTATTGCTTCATCCAGAGCCGCACATGCCATTCTGGGAGGCTAGCCAGAGTGAGTGATGTAATGGCTCTGAAACAAATGAGGGAATCCCTGTTCCAGTCTCCTTCCCCGGCACACTCATGGATCATCCTTGACCTCGGTCCTCTAAACCCTCGATAGCATGCATGAAAGAAACCCTAGAAAGTGAGAGGGAATCCCCAAAACTCCTTTAAGAGGCAAACCTTCTGGTCCAGCCTTGCAGAAACCATACAGATGACAGTCGAAGCTTGCCAAACAACAGAGCAACAAATCCCTCTTAGAGAAAGGGCAATTAAAAAGTTAAAAGGGAAATGGGGAAGCCTTAATCATGAAAGACCGAGAATATCTTCTGCTTCCTTTAAAATGTTAGTCATCTGCGTTGTTGTGTCCGGCTTCAGTGTCCTCAGGACTAGAAGCCCTAAGATAAGAGTGAGTCGCTGGAAACCGATTTCACTCAGTGCAGCCCGGAACCAAGACTGCTGGGTTTGCACTCAGTTCTCCCTTCGAGTTTACCTAGTGCTCAAAATGTTGGTTCCTTCTTCTGAGGCAGGGGCTCTTAGGATTCACAGCTCTCCTAGAGATGTGAGAGTGGCAGATAAGGAATCAGAAAGTGAGTTTGGAGAGCTGGGAGACCAGCATCTGCAAGACCCTTCAACACCTAGGACAACTTCCTAATTCTCGCTCCTCTTTTATGTAACTTAAGAAAGATTTCCTGCTGAATCACATGCACTTGTACATAGGAGAAAAGTATGGGGGTGTTATGCAAGAGATGCACAAAGGAAAATATTCACTTGAGATACAGACATGACATTCACCCCAACCTTTAGACAACTTTTCATTAGCTGACACTATTGAATATCAGTCACTGGTCTATACATTTTCCAAGAATTCTCTCATCCCATCTTTACAATGACCTTTTGTTGTAGGTCTTCCTTTGGGACATTACCTTTCTTTCACATATGAGAAGACAGGACTAGTAAGGTCAATTAAACTCCTAAGAGTGCAAACCCAGGAAGCAGCAGAAGCAGGATTTGTCCCAGGCTGTCAGACACAGAACTGGGGATCCTAATGAATTAAAATACTGTGCTGTCTTCAAAATGGTAACTGTGAGTCATAGTCACAGGCAAAATATCCTTGTATTTAGTATCATTAGGTTTTCTGACTGAGAGCAATATGTTATACCTACTAAAATTTAGACAAATGAGAAAATATATAAAAATCCAGCATTCTCCTCGTACTAACAAGTCCTCTTCAAACTCAACCACCAGTGGTGATTTCTTTTCATCTATCAAGTATCTATAAAAATTAAAATAAAGGATAGGGTAAAAACATCCTTCACCTTCCATGATTAAAATAACTTCAGTGGTAGATTACTTGCTTGCCATGCATAGGTTTAATCTCTAATACGACAAAATAAGAATGAAAATTAAAATACAGGCTTTGATTCAATCTGTCTCCTAAACTTTTATTACAGCCTAGTGAAAAATGAAAGAGTATATAGTCTAGATAACAAGAGAATTAATATATCAAATTTGTTCGTGATATTATTCAACATTTTCCTTAAGTCATTTGAATGATTCTGCATGAAGTCATAATGATAAGAGCTTTGGGGCAGATTGCTTATTTTCTTGATTTTCAGAAAGAATATTTTTACATTTTGATGATAGTCTACACTGGTGGCTGCCTTGTAATCACTGTGAGCAATTAATGTGGAATTCTCTACTTTCCCTTCCACCCTATAAGAAGTCACCACTAAATTTTGGTGCATGTTAGATTTTAACATAGAAGAAATGTTGCTGCATTTTATACTTATGTTAAGATTTAGAATATAATGTCTTCCTTTTAAACATTAGATTTGCCCAGCCTAGCCCTTAGTCATAACAGAAGAATTACTGAAGAGCTCTTAAAATTTGTGTTTTAAAACTATACTTGTAAGCTATATTTTAACTACCATTTCTAGGAAAGACCGAGACTTATTCCAGAGCCGATGCAGAGAAAATACACGGTGAGTTTAAGCTGTGATTCAAAGCAAGGAAGTGGCTGACAAAATGATCCAGACCTGTTTAAAGGACACAGTGCTCAACACAGAAAGACTAGCTTGCCAACCACGTAACAACGTATAATGGTAGTATTGTAGTGCTTTATTATAATATGTTGAATAAAGAGGCAACAGGTTCATTGTTAACAATAAGGAAATAATAAGAAAGGACGTAATATGGTAGAATGTTGCCTCCAAAGTGTATTGTATGAAAAAAATTCAATTTAGAAATCATTGTTAAATAGTCATAATGATTGGGTAAGAATCATTATGGGATGTTTTCATGGCTGGTGGAAGTTTGATGAGAAAACTTTTCTTGTCAATATAAATGGGAGAATAGCAACTTCACGGTGGACCAACTAGACATACAGTGCTTCAACCAAATGACCAGCATTAATGTCAGCAGTAATGCCACAGCCTGGCATTTGGTGTCTCTTGATGTAACCCATGTGGAAAGATCCACTTCTGTACTATTTCTAATGGGAATTTGCCAACTGCCAAGGATCCTGGATAAATATAAGGCTAACTCCAAATACTTCACCTACACTGAAAATATCACTGTCAAGGAAGACAATTAATACTGTTCTGGGTTAAAGGACAAAAGCATGATTTGTAACCTAATGGACTATGTTATCCTGGATTGTATTCTGAGTTAGGTATGGGGCAGGGGGTAGGTGCCATAATGAACAATAATGGGATAATTGGCAGTGTTGGCTAATAAACCTTATAAAAGATAATATGTCATATTGAATTAGAAAATAGTACTATGTTTATGCATGAGTGTATTCTTATTCTCAGGAAATACTGAAGCACTGGAAAATAAGAGGCACAAATTTCATAAGCCCTTTTTAAATGGCTTGGAATAATTTTGTATCATAGGGAGAAGCAGATAGGTAGGTATGAAATATGTTGGCAAATCTGTATTTGGAAAACACAGAAGCTGCTTTTATTATGATTAGTCATTTTCTATAAATTTGAAACTATGATAAACTAAGTTTAAAATCTTTATAACTATTGTTATTCACACTGAAGGGATGTGTGTGTGTGTGTGTGTGTGTGTGTGTGTGTGTGTCCCCACATGCACCTGTGCATGCCTACTCATGTAGAATTCAGAGGTTCATACAAGTATGTTCCTTTAACACTCTCCACTGTATTTCTTGAGACAGAGTCTCTCACTGAACCTGGAATGAGCCACTTTGCTGGCTAGAAAGCTCCTAGTATCTACCTGTCTGTTTACCCAGAGTAGAGATTACATCTGGTCTTTTCTTTCTATATGAATGCTGGGGATCAAACAGCCATGTTTTTTTTTTTTTTTTTTTTTTTTTTGTTGATTTGGTTTGGTTTTGGATTTTTCTTTCTTTCTTTTTTTCGAGACAGGGTTTCTCTGTAGTTTTGTTGCCTGTACTGGATCTTGCTCTGTAGACCAGGCTGGCCTCGAATTCACAGAGATCCATCTTTTTCTGTTTCCTGAGTGCTGGGACTAAAGGTGTGTGCCACCACCACCTGGCTGGTTTGGGGTTTTCCGAGACAGGGTTTCTCTGTGCAGCCCTGGCTGTCTGAGAACTCACTCTATAGACCAGGTTGGCCTTGAATTTACAAAGGTCCACCTGCCTCTGCCTCCTGAGTACTGGGATTAAAAGCATGCACCACCAAACCCATCTTTGAATGTGATTTTATTTGTTTGTTTCTTTGTGGTGCTAGGAGTTGGCATTGAGTCCATAGACCAAGTGCATTTTAAAGAGCTCTTTACTACTTAACTACATTCCTAGCCCCTTTGAATGTAATCTTTTCTTAAAAAGTATATTTTTATAGGTGTATATGTAGATATGTGTTCAACTGTGTGCAGATGGAAGCCAGGGTATGTCAGTGTGCTAACTCCTCTCCCTCACTCCCTTGAGACAAGGTCTTTCACTGGACTAGAGAAAGGCTGGCAACCATCAGGCCTCAAACATCCTCTTGTATCTGTCCACCCTAGCCCTGGAGCTATAGATACATATGGCCATGCCTGGACCTTATTAGTGTTGGAGATTACAACTCATATCCTCACACTTGTGCAGCCAGTATACTTGCCAACTAAGAAATCTCCTTGATCTTTGAATATGTTTTTAAGAGCTATTTTTAGTGGGTTTGTCAATGTGTCTTTAATAGAGGACAAGCTGGAAATAAATCATTAATAAACACACTATTTCTGAATTGATATGCAGCCTTACATTTCAGAAGACATTTTTTTTGAGACAGCATCTCAAGTATGTCCAATTGACCTCAATTTCAGACTTGTGATAGAGACAACGATGACCCTGACCTTCTGATTCTGCCCATTGTTGGGATTACAAGGGTACTAGGATGTTGAGCATGCTAAGCAAGTACTCTAGCAACTGAGGTATATTCTGTCCCCCTCAGAGAACATTTCTGTGTAAAGGACTCACTAGATGAAAAAAAGCCTGTTCGGAAGGAGGCTTTCACAGAGGACGTTGGAATCTTACATGCTTGTTTTAATACCATGTTGTAGAATTAGAAGCTAAAATGGCACCATTTTGAAATGTAAAGACTGTAAAGAGTAAACAGGAGAGCTGGATAGAATATGGCACGAATGCTGGGAAAAATGGAGTGAGCTCTCTGTAGAGGCCTTTGATGACAAGCCAATACTCTGAAAAGCAGAAACTGAGTGTGAATCCTGGAATGTTTTCTCTAAGGAAAGTTTCTAGATGGATTAAATTAAATGCGCATCTACAGCAGTTGAGAGTTCTATGTTGGCTACAAGGAGGGAACAAGAGTGACATGGATATGAGGAGCCAGGGGACAGGAAGAGAAACTCAAAACATACTTTATTAATTAAAAAAATCAAAATTATTTGACATATTATATACAGACATGAAAACATATAAAAAAGAGTTACATATTTATTGTAGTCAGCAGGTTTCTCTGGTCCCATCCGGCCCTCAGTCCCACAGCCACTTATAAAATAATTACTCAGAGGCTTATATTAATTACCAATTGCACAGCATATGGCAGGCTTCTTGCTGGCTAGCTCTTATAACTTAAATTAATCCATTTCTATTAATCTATGTTTTATCAAATGCTCAATGGCTTACTGGTCTGCTGGCATGTTGTTCCTTGGGTGGCAAGCTGATGTCTTTCTGCCTCTCCTTTCTCTTCCTGTCTGTCTGCTTGGATTTTTGCCTGCCTCTAAGCTGCCTTGCCATAGGCCAATGCAGCTTTATTTATCAACCAATCAGAGCAACACACATTCACAGCATACAGAAAGACATCCCATATCTTATTATATCTTATATATATCTTATATATATATATATATATCTTATATATATATATCTTATATAATATATCTCATTATAGCATATATTTATAGTTTTCTGTCCCTTAATTGTTTATATTCCTCGAAATAGCCTACCTATCTTATATACTTCCTCCTGATGAACCACTTAACTCTGCTTTCAATGTACAGTTCAACATGGGCTTTGTAGGCTCTCAACTCAACATGACTCTGATTATGGTCCATAAAGTCATATAAAGACATCGTCAACTAAGAGAAAGTATATTAATATGCAAATTTCAAATGGTATTCTTTGGAATCCAATTTCATAGAAGATAGTTGCAGCTGGTGTAATTACCTTTGCCTATCAAATTGTTCTGTGGATCTGAGATGTTGAGCAAATTTCATATGACATGTCAAGTCAACTCCAGCTCATTTATTAAGGTGTCTTAAAGCTATTCCAGAGGATTTCAAGGCATCTTGGTGGTGTAAGTGTATAGTAACCAGCCCAGATAGAGGGTGGTAAAGTTTGTGCTCTTCCAAAACTTGCCCTCACATTGGCCAGGTCATTGGCAGCTACTGCTGATGGACAAGATCCTCCATGCTCTGTTCAGTGCACATCTCAGGGCCACACTCACTGTCAGTCAGATCTCGTAAGGCAAATGCTAATTTCAGAAGATTTCTCTCTCCACTCTCACTAGCCAATGATTATGACTGGTATCCATGGAGACTGTGAAGAAACCAACTTCCTTGTTTTCAACAAGTGACTAAGTTGTAGAAATGTGTCCCCCTTCTACTGTCTTGGTAAAGTCGAACTAGTATTCCGACTTGAGTGTCATGAGATAGGAATGCCAAGATAGAGCTGGCAAGGTGACTTAGTTGGTAAGAGTGCTTGCCTTATGAACCCACATCAGAAGAAGATAACTAACTTCTGACTCCCAAAAATTATCCAGGACCTCTTCATGTATTCTATGGCATGCATGCCCCCATGCTCACACATTACACACACACACACACACACACACACACACACACACACACACACACACACGAATAACATTGATAAATTTTTAATTGATAAATAAATTTAGTTGATAAATAAATATTAATTTATTTGAGAATTTCACCCTATATTTTGATCATATTCACTCTCAAAGTCTCTCCTTAACTCCTCTCAGACATATATCCCCCCTTAGCTCCCAACTTTAAACAAACAAACAAATGAACAAACAAACAAACAAAAACATTGATTCCAGATTTTGCTGCTGATAAATTCCTGGGTTGAGGACTATTCATTGGAATATGGTCAGCCTAATAGGATCCACACTCTGAAAAGAAACTGACTCTCTATATAAAATTAATTAGTTAATTAAAAGAGTCTCATACAACCAGAAACAGTCCTAAGCTAGGGGTTGGGCTCATGAACCTTCCCACTCCATGCTAGGATACTGAGTGTCTTGATCTTATGCAAGTATTGTGCAGTGCAGAGGTCCTAAAGACACTGTTTTGTTTCCGTCCTCCCTGGCCTCTGGCCATTGCAGTTTTCTACCTCATCTTCCTTGATGGTCCCTGAGCCTGAGAGAGTGGGTGATAAAAATGTCTCAATTATGGCCGAGCACTCCACTAATGCTTATTCTTCTCTGTACCTTAGCCAGTTGTGAAATTCAGTATTATACATTGTCCGTTGCACAAACAGAACAAACAAAACAACAACAACACCTTTCTCTGACGAGGTCTGAGAGTGACTTAAATCCAATCAGAAATTGATTGGTTACCCCCATCTCATTCATTACACTATTGTACCTATGGGCATATCTGGCCACACTGGTCCTTATTGCAGTTCACAGAATTGGAAGCTAGGTAAGACCAATGGTTACTTTTTACTCCAGCAGCCTAGCCAGTACCCTCTGGTACTAGGAGAGCTAGCTGGCAGGGATGAAGCTTTGGGTTAGTACCAACTTGACTGTGCAATGTCCTGTGACCAATGTCTGCTGTGTTTTTAGCAATCGTGTCTTACCACCAAGTCGATGCGGGCAAGCAATAGCAATGGTGATAGCTTGTGTTGTTTTGGAGATCTTTGAAACATCTCTGTCCAACAGCTTAAGGGGAGATATCCCATATCTGGAGCTAGGATTTTTATTTGGGGACCTACGGTTCTGAGAAGAGTATAATTCCATTTGTAAGGTGACTGAAGTTCAACTCTGCTATATGAATATATATGTAAATATGAAAGAGTATACATTATAAAATACATTTCCAGATACCTTTGGTATTTGTCATCAACCAACTGCCTCCTCAGAGCCTACCTTCCCATCTCTTTCCCCATTTAAACTTCTCTCCTCATTGTCCCCTGCTTCCTTCCTTCATAATAAGAAAATAAAATGTAAAAGAATGCCAAGATAATTGGTAGAATAATGAGGCTGACCTTGCCACAAGCATTCATTAGGCCTGGATGAGAAAGCCCCAAATCATCAACCCATTAAGTAGTTATTAAGTCCTAAGTGTGTAGACATCATGTACTATCTGTTCCAGGAAAAACACAACTGAATAAAGGGGTTTGTTATTGTTGTTGTTGTTCTCTTGCCTGTCAGCTCCCTCTGGGAAGGTAATATATTCACAGAGGTAGCTATCACACAGTCCATCAATGGGAGAGGGAGAGGGAAAAGTGAGGACAGTGAGCCATCTCTTCTTGCGATATGGCTCTAGACCACACCCATTGTTAAGGAAATGCAGGAAACTTGGATGAAACCATTCCCAAAACACAGATATGAGAGCGTCAAGTTCTGCTCCATCTCGGGTTTCCTATTTTTCTGATGTGAATGGGAAGACTCCTGGTCTGAGTTCTTAATGCAAATGTGGAGCAGAGGAAACAGTGTGGGACAAGCTTGGAGAATGAGGTCTCATTAATTACAACTATGACACTTGATCTTTCACTCACTGAATTTTATAATTGTAAAAATGAGGAAATTACTACATGCCTTGCATCTTATACCTGATGGGTTGGTTAGAAGACTCATGTGATCCTGTGTGAAAGTACTTTGAAAATAATTAAGTGCCATAAAATTATAGAGGGTTATTAATTGTGACTCACATTGATTAAGTACTTATGTGCTGGGTATTATGCGGACATTTTACATTCCCTTAGCTCAGTTAATGCTTCTGAAACCTTTATAGGTTGTGGTGGTATTGTGTTCCCCAAAATATTGTGTATTCTAATAAATTTATCTGGGGTCAGAGAACAGACAGCCACTAGATACAAAGGCTAGAAAATGGTGGCACTCACACCTTTAATCCTAGCATTCCAGAGATAGAAATCCCTCTGGATCTCTGTGAGTTCAAGGCCACATTGGAAATAGTCAAGCATGGTGACACACGCCTTTAATCCCAGAAAGCCAGCCTTTAATCCCAGGGAGTGGTGGTAGAAAGCAGAAAGATATATAAGGTGTGAGGACCAGAAACTAGAAGATTTTGGCTGGTTAATCATTCAGGCTTTTGAGCAGTAATTCAGCTGAGACCCATTCCAGATGAGGACTCAGAGGCCTCCAGTCTGAGGAGACAAGACCAGCTGAGGATCCGGCGAGGTGAGATAGCTGTGGCTTGTTCTGTCTCTCTGATCTACCAGCATGGACCCCAATAACTCACCTCAGGCTTGATTTTATTAATAAGAACTTTTAAGATTCCTGCTACATCAGGTAGATACATATGATCATTCACATTTTAGAGAGAGAAAAACAGGTTTACAGTGGTCATCTGCCTCAGTATTGTTTCCAAAAGAGATTTCAGTTTGGATCAACCCTGTTGACCTACAGTGCCTGCCTACTCAGTTTCACCAGCTCTGCTATTGCAGGAGATACCAAATACATGTGTGGCCAGTGTCTATAGATGGGCTGCACATCCAATAATCTTCTCAATGGTGCCCTCATGCATGTGGTTTAAACCAAGTCCTTTGCTAGTGAAAGAGGAAATGCAAAGTCTTGAAGGGGAAAAACATTTCTAAGGAGACTCAAAGATCCCTCTGCCTCATGTATGCACAGTCACGTACACTTCAGCCCTGGGTATTTAACCAAACTAATTTGAAACTAATATTCACAGCTTGCTACAATGGCACTGATTAATCTGTTAGCTGGCCGTGGCAACAAGCTGAGGAATTGTTAGTTCAACTGCTCTCTTCCTGCCCAGGAGTCCAGTGAATCTGCCTTGCTTTGTCCTCACTGTCATGGGTTTGCTGAAGCACCCAAATCAAGAAACCAAACACTTTAGGACAAAAATTTGAGGCTGGACCAAAAGAAGTGGGGAGATCGCAACTGATGTTGGGAAGTGTGTGTGTGTGTGTGTGTGTGTGTGTGTGTGTGTGTGTGTGTGTGTGTTCATTTGCTACTATAACTCCATAATTTCCTAGTAAAAGCCTTAGACTGAGAGCAAGGGGCACGATGATATTTAAGAATAGAACCTGACCCCGGATCCCCCACTTCCACAGAGCATGACCAAGTAGAAGTGAAATGAGAGAACAGAGAGAAGGTGACAGTTGGTGAGGGGCTTTGTATTTGCTGTTGCAGTGGACCTGTACCAGCTTCAAAGGGCGCTGGGTGACCCCAAGCTTTCCCTACACAGTGCTTCCTCTATCTCACCTGTGACTTCTGTTCCCCTGAAGGCTTTATCAGGAACTAGCAACCTGCTAAATTGTATGCAGCTTGTAGAAGCAGATGATAGAGGATCTCATCACTATGCAAAGCTTGAAGCACTCTGGGATCTCTCCAACATCCTGGGATCCTCCTCCTCATAAACATACCCTGGAGCCTATTGCCCAAACCACACCAGTCACTCAACACTCAGCATCTTATTTAGTCCCTGGAATGCTCTTAGAAATGAAATAAACGTTACTGCTCCATTTTTAAGGAAATTCCAGAAGTTGCAGTGGGTCATGCAGATCCACAGAAATGATGTAAGTTAGGTCTCCACTGGTCCAGTTCCAGAACTAGAGACCTAGTTCTAGCGCTCACAATTGGACTTCCATATATTGGGTATATTTCAAGGCTAGCAGGAGGACTTTGGCTTTAGTCACCTCAGGATGAGAGCTTTTCTGTATCCCCTGTGTATACGCATGAAGGATGGTCATCATTGCTTTCTCTCAGTTTCTTTACCCCAGTCATTACCTCTCTGCATTCCATGTTCACCTCTTACTTTCCCTCTTAGTTTTCTGATTCTCTTGTCACCCTACTGAGCAATGACTTCCCACACATGTTAGGAACTTGGTCATTTGACTCTCTCCTGAAGATTCGTATTTTAAGAGAAAGTAGAATGAGGCACTGATAGAAATGTACCAACCCTTTAAGTAAGAGTAGATCACTGTGTTTTCTAAAGGGGGAGAAAATGATATTTCAGGGACCACAGGCTGGGATCCTGGCACATGCCAGTGAATGTAAGAATTCACAAACATTTCAACTAAGCTCAGAGGAACATGTGTGGATTTCTGATTCTGCAGGAGACTGGCCCAAATAACCCTATATGAGGTTTTAGAAAGAGGAATGCTCCTGAGTCTTGAGAAACAAACAACTTCTTGCATCACTGAGACCCAGGCCAGGTATGCTTTGTCCCAGGAAAGGTGGTAAATCAGAGCACAGGGTCTTCTAGGCAATGTCATCTCATGCTCAGTTGTAACCTCTGTCTAGCACATGTCACCCAGTCCATGGTGGCTTCCAAAGTTCCACAAGCTTGGGAATTCTGTAGTTCTCAAACAAGCAGATCCTCTACTGTGAGCCTTGTGGTGATAAGGAAACATCCTTTCTGACCTCCCATTTTGAGTGTAGAAATGCAGACTGCAACAGATCTGCAGAGAGGAGGGGGTGAGCTAGAGAACATCACCATGGCAACGTCTTTTCCCAGCATCATTTTTCTCCGGACCAAGCCCATCTCTGAAGCAACCTTTTCTAGAGCTATAGCCCTGTGAAGAAAGGGCCATGCATTTGCAAACCCCTCATGTATCATACTCAAGTGATTTCTCCTTCCCCCTTCAATTCACAAACCTCTGCTGTGAATCTGAGCATTTATTTACTATTCTGTTAGGCAGAAGCTTCTTGGTTTCCTTTTCACTAGCCAACTGCCCTGCTCTCAGGCCTAACTAATGAGAATGTAATAAACTATTAGAGCTTGGATTTTTAATTGTTTTTCTCTTGTTATGTTTTCAGAGCCTACGTATGCCTGACACACAGTAGGTGCTTAGTTAATATTCATTTAATGAGGAAATTTGAGAAGGGAGGAATACATACATAGGTTTATATGGAAGTAGGCAGCTTTAGTATGTTCAGATACCCATCAGTATGTGGCCTGATGTTACTGAAGAGAAACTGTATGGACTGGTTTTGTGTGTCAACTTGACACAAGCTAGAGTCATCAGAGAGGAAGGATCCTCAGTTGAGGAAATGCCTCCATTAGATCCAACTTTAAGACATTTTCTCATTTAGTGATCAATGAGGGCAGGCCCAGCCCAATGTGGGTTGTGCCATCCCTGGGCTGGTTGATGGTCCTGGGTTCTCTAAGAAAGCAGGCTGAACAAGTCATGTGAAGCAAGTCAGTAAGCAGCACCCCTACATGACTTCTGTACCAGTTCCTGTTTCCAGGATCATGTCCTGTTTGAGTTTCTGTCCTTACTTCCTTTGGTGATGAATAGTGTGGTCGTTTGGATAGGAATGGCCTTCATAGACTCATGTGTTGGAGTGTTTGGCCCATAGGGAGTGACATTGTTAGGAGGTATGGCCTTATTAGAGCAGATATGTGCTTCTTGGATGAAATGTGTCACTGTGGGCGTGGGTCTTCAGGTCTTAAATGTTCAAGCTACACCCAGTGTGGCACAGTCTCCTGATGCCTGAGGATCAAGAAGTAAAACTCTCAACTCCTTCTCCAGCACCAGGTCTGCCTGCAAGCCGCCATGCTCCTCACCATGACAGTAATAGACTAAACTTGTGACACTGTAAACCAGCCCCAATTAAATGCTTTCCTTTATGAGTTGCCATGGTCATGTTGTCTCTTCACAGCAATAAAAATGTAAGACAAACAGCAATGTGGATGTGTAAGCCAAATAAACTCTTTCTTCCCCAATTTGATTTTTGGTTGTTGTGTTTTGTCCCAGCAAAAGAAACCCTGACAAAGACAACAACTGAATTCCTATTCTTTGACTGTACATTGGATTATATCTGCAGCTTGTTCCTTACTAAAGTCAATGAAAAGGGAAGAGTTACCCTACCTGGGAAGTCAATGTTCTCATCCTCAAACTTTTTGTTTCTTTTTTGAGACAGAGTTTCTCTGTGTAGCCCAGGCTGGCCTCAAACTCACAGAGATTTGCCTGCCTCTGCCTCCTAAGTGCTGGGATTAAAGGCGTAAAGTAAACTACCATGGCCTGGCTGATCCTTAAACTTTTAACCCAGATCATATTTATTATATTGTTGTGGTTAATATAGATTCTCTGCTTGCTAGCACTTGGACTCAACTAAGAAAACACCTTTGGGCAGGTCTGTGACCATATTTACTGGATGGATTGACTGTGGAGGGAAGAGTCTCCCCCAGACTAGGCAGCACCTTCTGGCAGAAGACAAATAGAAAGACTTCTGAGAAGAAAATGGGCTGCTCTTGCCTGCCCATCTTTTTGTTTTATTTGGTTTGTTTTTGAGACAAGGTCTCACTGTGTAGCTCTAGCTATCCAGCAACTTACTAGGTAGACCAGGCTGGCCTCGAACTCACAGAGATCCTCCTGCCTCTGCCTTCTTGCACTTTGCTGATTGTTGTATGTAATCTATTTCTGTTACTGCTGCTGCAATTAGCATTAATGTTACCTAGATCTCACAGCTCACTCTCCTTTATTTTAAAATGATGTTGCTATTCTATTTTTAATCATGTGCAGATTTGTATCTGAGTATGGGTTTGTGCATGTAAGCACAATGCCTGCAGAATTCAGAAGAGGCCTTTAGATCCTTTGGAGAGGGACTTCCAGCTGGCTGTGAGCTGCCTAACATGGGCTGGGACCTGAAGCCAGATTCTCTGTGAGAGTAGTAGATGCTCTTAAGCCCTGATCTGTCAACTCAGTCCTCTGTCTTTCCTTTCAAAAGGATGGTTCTTGAACTTACACAGGGAAGCAAACATGGCCACTTATTTAAGTGCAACAATCCTGAAATGGTGAAATTTGGATAAGGAGCATATGCAAATTTTCTTTATTACTCACATAACTTTTCTGTGAGTTTTAAACTCTCAAAAAAAAAAAAAAATAGATGGAAAACATGCAGGTTTCTGTATTCAAAGCTCCAAAACACTGGTGCAGTTAGTCTTAGGTAAGTGCTTCAAGTAACTTTTAAATATCTTATATGTGGATCCAGTTTTGAAAAACTTGCAGAAAACTTCAAAACCATTGTCATAGACGTAAATCTGGAATAAAGAGATGCATAGTAAGGAAATGGTATAAGCAGATGTTAATTTGCATAAGCTGTATGTCTTAGTTAGGGTTTCTATTGCTGTGAAGAGACACCGTGACCACAGCAACTCTTAAGTGGAAAACGTTTAATTGTGGTGGCTTGCTTACAGTTCAGAGGTTCAGTCTATTAACATCATAGCAAGACATGGCAGCATGCAGGTCAGACATAGTGCTAGAGAAGGAGCTTAGAGTTCTTACATCTTGACACACAGGTAACAGGAAGTGGTCTGAGACACTGGGTACAGCTTGAGTGTACAAGAGACCTTAAAGCCCACCTCCACAATGACATACTTCCTCCAATGTGGCCACACCCACTCCAACAAAGCCACATCTTATAGTAGTGCCATTTTGTGGTGATATAGTGTGTACCCTAACAAACTTGCCTGAGGATCAGAGGACAGAGCCAACCACTAGATAAGACATAGAGGTCAGGCAGTGGTAGCACCCATCCTTAATCCTATCACTCGGGAGGCAGAGATCTGTCTGGATCTCTGTGGGTTCAAGGCCACACTGGAAACCGAGCCAGGCAGTGGTGGCATACATCTTTAATCCTGGTACTGGGGAGCACACACACCTTTAATCACAGCAAGTGATGTCTGGGCAGAGAAAGGTATATAAGGCGCGAGGAAACAGGAACTCATTCTCCTTAGGGTGAGGATTTCTTAGAGGTAAGAACTGGTGGCTGGCTGTTCTGCTTCTCTGATCTTTCAGCTTCCACCCTGATATCTGGCTCTGCGTTTTTTATTAAAAGATCATTTAAGATTTGAACAACACCTCACCCTTTGGGGTTCATTTTCTTTCAAGCCACCACATAGTGGGTAGGGGATGCTGGCTCACAACCATCTAAAGTGGGTAATATGACAGGTGAGTAATACTCTGCTAAAGCCTCTCAAGGAACTACCTTTCAGCTTGGCTTTTTCTATGGACTTTGAAAGGCCAATGCCATCTTGAAATAGCAAAATGTGGAGCTGTCAGGTAGAAATCTGCATGGGCCTTCTTTTCATTTTAGAGACTCTCATTCATACAGATGACCTTAATTGTGGAAGTCTTTGCCATAGTGTTAGGCTTATGCCGCTTTTTCCTTCAATCAAGTAACTATTCACAAATAACCGATTTCACAAAATTATCAGAACAGGGAACAAGCAAAGCGGACTGTTATAAGCAGCCCATGTTTCGTGTGGGTAATTACTGAGGACTTCCTCTTCTCAGAATGTCAATGTCACCAGAAGAGTCTCCTTAGGAAAAAAGGAACAGGAACAATAAAGATAATGAACAAGGAAATTTAAAGTAGGATGAAATCTCATAGAACCCAGGAGATAGCTACAGAAGGCCTAACAGCGATAGGCACATCAATTAAACAGAAGCTTGCTGGAAGCACAAATGCCATTTAATCCTGAACTGAGATATGTTTCTGAAGATGGGTATGTCTCTATGTTGTCAAATGGCTGGTTGAAAAATAAAAAACATGGAATCAAATTATGGCTGTTCTGCCTATATCTCTCTTTATGTCTTTGATATTTCTCTCTATCGTACTCTATGTATACCTTTTTTTTTGCCATATTCCACAGGCTAGCCCTCAAAATAAAAAGAAACAAGATGACATATGTTTCATGATGATGACTATACAAGATTGACAGGCCATAAGGAGCCCACTTATATATATTCAGCTCTTGAGCAGTTCCTTCATATGCAAATATGAGTGGACTAATGAAGGGTTAGCAAGCATGACCACAGCAGTAATTGTCACTGTTGGTAACCTGGAAAATAGAAATTATAACCTTGAGTCTGAAAATGTCTCTAAAGAGACTCCTAGGCAGAATACTAATGTGACAACCTGTGTCTTAGGGTTTCTATTGCTACAGAACAACACTATCCAAACCAAGTTGGGGAGGAAAGGATTAATTTGCTTATGCTTCCACAACATGGTCCATCATAAAAAGTCAGGGAAGGAACTCAAGGCAGGAATTTAAATGCAAGAATTGGATCAGAAGCTATGGAGGAACCTGGCTTAGTGGATCATTTCTCCTAGCTCACTCAGCTCACCTTCTTGTACAAGCCAGAACCACCTGCTCAGGGGTGGTACTACCCACAGTGTATTGGGCCTTCCCACGTTGGTCATTAATCAAGACAATACCTCCACAGACTAATCTTATAAATAGCATTTTCTCAATAAAAATTTCCTCTTCCAAGTTATATCTAGGTTTGTGTCAAGTTGACCAAGACCACCTGTCACAATGTGTTCTAAGTCACCTCTGACAAGATTTTGAAGAGAATTAGGGAGAAACTGAAGAGATTCGCTGATGAGTTTTCAACCTCCATTTGGAGGAAATATTTCCCACTGAAAATGTTCTGGTTTATACAATATGACTGTTTCTCATTTCCAGTGTCTCCAGCTGGTAAAACATTCTTAAGAAAAACACAATCCCACTATACTATACAAGGAAAATGAAGTTGCCTCTGATTCATCCCCACACAGTTCTGAGGAATGCTACATTGATGTTGTTTGAAGTTGGAGGTTTGCAAACTGCAGTCTTCCAGGCATATTTGGCCTGATACTTGTTTTTGAGTAAAGTTTTATTGAAACACTGCCATACACATTTGTTTACAAACCGTCTATGGCTGCTTTTGCAGTACAGTCACAGAGGCCATATGACTCACAGTTATCTGTTTTCACACAGTCTTCACAGAAACTATTTGGTGGCCCCATGTTAAGCAGGTTACTCTAGCAACAGTTTGTTATGGAGAAGATAAGTGAGAGCAGCATTTAGAGAGAAGTATAACTTTTTACTAGCACTGAGTGAATGCTAAAGCAAAAGAGAAATATGGGAATAGGAAAGTAAAGATAGAAGAGGAGGAAAATGGCTAGGGATGGTGATGGGGTGTCAGAATGAGATTTGATGGGAAGAATAGAATGAGGGGGTGAGAAGCAACTACTAGGTCTTCTGCAGAGTGGGTATGTGGTCATGGTGATGGAACTGTGTCATTTCTGGGTAGTAGCTATGTTGTCCTGTGTTTGTCTTGCATATGGTCAGGGTTGATTTGCTACAGTCGATGAAAGGAACAGTGCCATTTCATAAAACATTCATTTTCCCCACCTTTGAGCCTCAGAACTATGCTGTTGGTATTATTTTTAAGTGTGCAATGCATTTCATTAAAATGCTAATGACTCTAAACTACCTTCAGTTAGTAACAGTCACATGGTGTTTCTGGCCAGAGATGCAAACAGAAATCACTGGTGGAATTTCACAGAAAATCTTTTTTTAAAAGGACAGACAGGTGGCTCTTTACTCTCTTTTGTCATTTCCCTTGTTCTCCTGTCTGGAACATGAATATTATGGTCATCATGCAACAGCAATGATGGAAGCAGTGTGCTGAGGATGAGGCACAATGTGGATATAGGTTTATATGATAGCTATTGCATGGCTGTGCCAACCTTAGGGGTCCAGCTACATATCTCAAGCAAAACGAATCCTTTCCTATTTATACCATAATGTTGTGGGCACATTTACATCTAAATTAATCATAATTAGTATGTACATATTATATTATTACATTTGTAATCTTTGTCTTTTCTAAGTTTTCTCAGAAGTCAAGGTGGTAGAAATTTAAAACAGTTGGTCACATGATATCTACAGGCAAGTGCAGGAAGAGAATAGTTGCATGCATACCTACTCTTGCTCAGTGCACTTTCTACACTTACACAGTCCAGGATTTCCTGCTGAGGCAATGGTGTCACCCACAATGGGAGGGCCTTTTCACCTCCGCCAATGGAATCAAGGCAACCCCCCATAGTCATGCCACATGCTGACCTGATCTAGACAACACTTCATTGAGAGTCTCTTGCTAGGTGATCCTAGACTATGTCAAAAGTTGACAGTTCAAGCTAAACATCACATAACCCCTGCATTGATAAGTGAGAAGGGATAAATGCATTCTTCTGAAATTTTGACTTTAGGGAGTGAGATATATAAACTACACTTAATTACTGGAAAATTATATCAGATTGATTAAGCTAATGCATCCTAAATTGGCCCTAAATTACACATTCCTTATAATCTACTTGGGATAGTTGGAAGATTTTTCATGTTGGAGTACAGAAAAAACTATGCTATGATGAAATCAAGAATCTTGCACCTATTTTGCCTTTACAAAAAGCTGTACATTGACTGATTTCTGTAAGTACTTTCAAACTAATCTTTTCCCTCTAGGACAGTGGTTCTCAACCTTCCTAATGCTGTGACCCTTTAATACAGTTCCTTGTGTTTTGGTGACCCCAGCCATAAAATTATTTCATTGCTACTTCATAACTGTAATTTTGCTACTGTTATGAAGTTGTTTTTTATTAAGAATCTTTTAATTCATTTTAGATACCAATCACAGATCTCCCTGTCCCCTCCTCCTACCCCTCCAGCTTTTCCCCGACCAGCTCACTCCACATTCCCTCTTATAAGAAGTTAAGGCTTTTCATGGGGAGTTAGCAGAGCCTGTTACATTCAGTAGAGGCAGGTCCAAGCCCCCCCCTCTGCCTCAAGGCACTGAGAGGTGTCTCACAATATGTAGTGGGCTCCAAAAAGCCAGCTCATGAACCAGGGATGGATTCTGATCCTACTGTCAGTGGGTCCCTTAAGCAGATCTAGCTACACAACTATTTTGCAGAGGGCCTAGTCCAGACCTGATATTCAGGATATCTGACAAGTGACCCCCAAAGGGGTTGTGATTCACAGATTGAGAACTGCTACTCTAGGATATTTTCTCTGAAGCCAACCAGTCTCTAATTGTCCAACATCAGCTTGCCACTGAACAGTTCAAGGCAATTCCAGGTTAGGGGCTCTGCTCCATCCTCCTTCAGATATGCCAGTTCCAAGTCTCCAGGAACACCAGCTCTGCTGAACTTGTAGTTCTCACAGCTCCCTCATACAGCTTGGTAATTTTCTAGAATGAGTCAGTGAAGTTAAGAGAAATACTTGCCTTGTGTTTACTACACTATTGTAAAAGACACAGTTAAGGGGCAGCCCAATAGAAGGGTTGGATAAGGTATGGGAAGACAGAGGGTTGGTGATGTGTGCCCTCTCTGACCATGGTTAAAGGTCCAGCAAGTGGGTGTGTTTAGTGACTGCATGCTTTCCACATCCCCTTGTTAGTCAGCTATGGTAGCTAACCTCTGCTCTCCCTTGCAGAGCTCAGGAGGTTGGGCAGAGAGTTTTCAGTCTCCACTTGCAGCCTTCTTGTTACTGATGAAGAGCCCTCATCATTGGACTTGCTAAGGCAGCATACTTTGCTATCTTATTTAAATAAACTCATCTGTGCTTAAAGAAGCTTGTTAGACATCACAAAAGCCACTCCCACCAGGCAAGAAATAAAATTCCAAGGGTTTTAGGGGGTTTTGTGCCAGAGACGGGATGAAGCCCAAAGTAGTTCTTTTAAAAAAATAATTTTAATTTATTTTTAACATATACAGACATGCACAGAATTTGACATATTTGACATTGTGTACTTCCTTGGGCCCCCTCTACTTCACAGAAGTAAACGTATGTCTGGGATATAAATATGACCAAGATTCTGTGGCTAGGTAACTCAGAGGCCATGAAGTGAACATATTACCAATATTTCAATAAATAGAAATATATCAAACTGCGTTCTAAATACTTATTTCTCTACCCTCAGATCAATGCCATTTTCAGTCCTTATCAGAGAAGCATCATTTTTGTATAGATGGTGGTTAATACAGAGACTCAGAACTGGCCAAAGTGCAGAGAACAGTGGGGTCTAGGACAGACTCTAAGGGCCAGAAGACAGGGAGGGCTGGATCAAGTATTTTAACAACATCTCATTCCCCATTTCCTTTCTCCATCTAGAGACCATAGAAATAACAAACACATGAAGTCCACATTTCTCCAGATGGGAGTAAGAAGTGTATTAACTTCATAAAATGACCAGCTCATAAGCCTCAAAAAGGAAGCAGCAGTAAGCAATTTTAAACTGTGGAGATAACTATTGAGTGTTGAAAATCATGTCTTCTAGACTGGATGACATTTCCATCACACATTCTCCTGAAAATTCAAGATTCTCTTAGGCAGATGAGAAACATTTCATATAAAGGAAAGTACAAAGACCTTTTAACCTAGGTGGACGACCATTTAGAGAAGCGAGTTCCTTCAGCAATAGATGCATTAAAATTCGATAATCTGTTTATGGAGTTCTTATCAACCTGCTATTTTTGGCACCTCTGAACACTTCATGCCATGGTAGACACTGCAGCCTTTCTGCCTCTTCTGTCAGACAAGGACATTCATAGTCCTTTTAAATTATGGAGATGACTCTTCAGGTTAATGTCTAAGGATCAGAGGAAATTTGCACATGAGGCAAAAGTCTAAGTCAGCTAGGCTAGGAATTCTACTTTCTATAAAAAAACAAGCCAGAAGCAGGCCAGGCCTTTGAAGATGAAAGGTTTTCAGAGACAGGGTATAATAGAACGAGCCTACCAGACCCTAAAGACCTGGTTGGCTCGCCTCAAGTTTTCTAACCTTCATTTTACCTCCCCCAGAGATCAATTGAGCCATGCTCTGTTTGTTCTCAACTTCCTCACCTTAGATGCTGCAGGGCACTCTGCTGCTGACAGGCACTGGCACCCTTCTCCAGATGCCACCCGGCCACTAGCCATGTGGTGAGATCCCCTCATAGGGCGTTGGAAGGGCCCTGACCCGGTCCTTATATGGGGACGAGGTTTGGCCTGCATTCTTGACCAGATACACTCTGCTCCCAGATGGTTACCAGAATGCCTGGTTAGAGCTGTAAATATACCTGATCTGCCCAGGAGAGATAGCCCCTCTCCTGAGGAAACTTTTTCTGTTTTAAATGCTGTCCCTCCGGCTAGCAATCCAGGCTGTGGTCCTCACCCACAGCAATCCCCACCAGCCCTTTAGCTCTGTTATCACTCTGCTCAGAGTTCCTGTGGGGGGACAGTGGGAACTTTACAGCAAACTGTGTTTGAGACCTTTCACACAGCGTACAAGTCCCATAGTCAATCACGTTCTGGGCTGAACAGGGACACTGCTTGTCACAAATCCAGTCTGACAGCAGGGGTCACGTTTCCAAGGACAGTGCTGAACTTCCATCCAAAGTGTCAGAAAGGCTTGTCGGACTTGCTGGCCTTGGTGTCACAGGTGGTCATAGCCATGTTGGGCCAGCTTGACACAGCCTGTGGCTGGCAGGTAGCACAGCAAACAGGGTAGCACCAGAGATGCCACTCAGGGCACTTAGGTCCCTTCCACCTAGACTAACCTATTATTCCTCAGATCAATTCCTAGATCTCTAGGAAGAGAAGCCTCGCTGAGATGACTGCCTTGACGGGAGCCTGTTACTACCATCACCTTAGCAGTCCTTCTGGGGGTTGGAGCAGAGGAAACAGGCACAGAAATTGCCTCTCTGGTCCTGTTCAACTAACATTACTCTGAGCTTCACCTGTCCATAGATGAGGATATTGTCCAATTTGAACAGGGAATTTCTGCTCTCGAGTCATCCCTTTCCTCCCTAGCTGAGGTAGTTTTACAGAACAGGAGAGGCCTGGATCTCCTCTTTTTACAACAGGGTGGCCTTTGCACTGTGCTCAAAGAGGAATGTTGCTTCTTTACAGACCACACTGGGGTAGTCAGAGATAGTATGGTAAAGGTTAGAAAAGGACTAGGAAAAGAGAAAAAGAAAAGGAGAACAAGAGCTTCGGTGGTTCTAGAATTAGTTTTCCAAACTCCCCTTGGCTAACGACCCTTCTTTCCTCCCTCCTAGGACCTGTTGTAGGCCTGCTCGTGGTCTTTGCCTTTGGGCCATGAGCACTTTCCTGGTTCACTTGGTTCGTCCAAAGCCAAATAACAGACCTGCCGGCCATGCAGATCCAGGTTCATTACCACTGCTTTGATATGCAGGGCTCCAGGGTTGAAATTTCCCCTGATGAAAGATGTCCCACACAGACCCCTTCACTCGGGGGAGGCTGCACCTGTGTGTGGGGAAAAGGCTCACTCAAGGCATGATTGGAGTGCAGCTGGGACTGCACAGGCTGGGGACCATGGTACCCCAAAATCCCAAGAGCCTGGATTATATGCCCTGTTGCATAGCGGTTGTGCAGTAGCAGCCTTGCGCTTACCCATTTCCACTCCCTCAAAAAACTGCACGGTCCATTGATTCCCGCACTATGGGGACGCCTGTGGTGCTTGAGTCTGGAGAGACATTCCCTCTGGGACCTTTCTTCACAACTTTTAGAGGGATAGGGCCTCTGTAATCCTCCATGCAAAGCCTGTTTCAGCGCCCTCCTTGTAGACCATTCGAACCTGGTTTATGTTGGCCCTTAGATTTATTACTAAGAAGGGGGAGATGTCAGGGACAAGGACAGAATCTCTAGTTAGTGGAAAAATACAGACCCCCATAAGACAGGGAACTAGATCAGCTTACAGTCAGGTTGCCTAGCAACAGGACATTGAGTCAGAGCCCTTGACCCTCTCACCCTGTAAACATCCTATACAAACATCCTGTTAGTTTGCCCCACCTTATGCAGATGACAGCTTCTTGCTCCCCCCCCCCACACCCTGCAGGAACTATATAAATCCTTGTGGAAGGAAATAAAGTTGCACCTTGATCAGAATCTAGACTTGGTATGTTTTCCTTTGTATCTCCTGTCCCTACATTCCCTCCTTAGGGTGGTCGAGAACCTGTTGTAGCCCTGCAGGTGGGGCAAATGACATTTGTTAAGTCTTCTTCCATAGAGCTGTCCTGATCAGGGCCAGGGTCTTCCTGAAATGCTTCCTTATGTGCACAGAGTTACCCACCCTTTGGGCTGTTTGGCTAGAAATTTAACTCTCTTATTTCAAGCACTCAAATAGCAACTGTTTGACTTAACCTCTAACACACATTGGTATGTCCATTATATTTCCTTATAATTAGTCCCTTGATCCAATTGGTTGCCCATGACCTCATATGACCTTATCTACTATTAAATCATGTGGCCCAGCATAGAGCAAATGCATGCTTATATCTGTAGCCCAGTTATTGCAGGGAGGGTCCTACTAGTACTCTGCAAAATGCTGCTGCCAGAAAACCAAATGCACTGAGGTACATTGGGGCACACACAGAGAAGCAAGGCAACACTTAAGTATTGGTGATTTTTTTTAAATAGTTATTTAGGGAAAAACAGATGATTCTGGCCCTTTTTCTTTATAAATAAATTTATGTTATTAATATGAAACATTCTCTTCAATTGTAAGGTTTTGGGTGTTAGCAAGACATTGTAGAACTCATCCCCCAGGACCCGCATGTACTAAGCCACTTAGTCTGTTCTAATAATTTCATTAAAGAAATCGGCAAACAAAATTATTTCCTCCCCCAAATAAACACACACACACACACACACACTGACTATTCATTTATCAAAGCATTAACTTCTAGCTAAACAGTGTTTTATAGACCAAGCCCAGAAAACAACACAAAGCACTGGCCAGACATTGGAAGTTAAGAAGATTTTAAGTGGAGAATGATAGACAGGTCTGTCTGCAAGATACGAGCATGACATGTCCAGAATAAATGTTCTTAATATTTGCATATGGATTATAGTCAATCTAAAAATATATATGCATGTGCATGCCTGTGTTCAGCATATACTTACATAAATGTGAAAAATGCCATCTGCATTTGTTAAACCTTTGCCTATATGTAAAATAATGTACACTAACATTTGCTTTTGAGGAAAAGCAAGGCAAGCTGGAAAGCTCACATAAATGTGACAGAGAAAGCTGAAACACAGAAGAAAATATGTTTCCTAATTTTGCAACATACTTGTGTAAGTCTCTGAAATGAACAATGAGTTCAAAATGAAGACTAATGGCTTTACAGATCTGTTGCTAATAATGTAAATTAAGAAAATCAAAGTAGTTAGAAGCTAACAGCGATGGCGAGCCTAGAGATAACAACAGGAAAATTGAGTGTTTCTAGGCAATCAGAACAGGAAAAAAACAAAAAACAAAAAACAACCAAATCATAAAATGCATAGAAACTGAAACCAGTGTGTGTTTGGCAATTGTATGCGTGGTTGCTTCATAGAACTGATCAAACCAAACACTGCCAATTTGTTTTAGTTTGTTTCCTGCCCTCATAATGGATGGATACTGAGAAGTTGATTGTATCATTGTTCAGTTGGCTGGATTTGGTCATTAAGATGGATGAAATGATTGGATAAAGTATTCCATGGTCTGATGATCTTGCTCACTTTAATAATAATAATATCGATTATAGAAAGATCTGACCACCATGAATTCTCTTCCTCTTCAGTTGATATACTATTATATAATCTATACATTTTTCTAGTGGCTATTTTCATGTTATCCCTGTTTACAAAATAGTCTCAGAGAAATAGGTTGTGGCTAAAGAAAATATAAACTTAACACAGATCAACAACATAACTATATTAACACACACAAATCTGTAAACAAGTTGTAAGTAATAAATTCATGAATACCACCTACCACTGAGATGCTGTTTTGAAAAGGCTACAAGATAAATTTTTCCTACAGAATTATCAAATTAAGCTTATGATTCCTGACAGAATTTCTCCCATAATCCACCCCCAGTACTCAGGTCAAAAATTTAAACATAAATTGGATTGTAGCAACTGCAGAATATAGTGATATAGTGCCCTATCTTCACATTGCATTCATAGTGGTACAAGCCACCAGCCTTAGCCCTGTCTCCTGCCATAGAAGAATGCTCAATGAGGCTGGGAAATAAATCTGGAGCCCAAGACCTGAGGCCTCAAAGTTTAGCTATGGCTGATGAACTTTCTTCATGTTTTATGGCTGTCTTTTGCTGTTCTTCAGAACCAAATACTGAAATTACAGGGTGAACCTTGGATGCCTGGGGAGCCAGTGCCTTAGTTCTGCCCCGATCCTGGCTCTGTCTGTGTTTGCATTTGCCTAACTTCTTCTGTCTTGATCACAACCAATCATCCTGAAACAGGTCTCAGAGTGACAGGCTCTATTGCAGTACATTTGGCCAGTCCCTAGGCCCCACCTGGCACCTGTCACTCCACCCCAGGAGACAGAGCCTTGCCCAAACTCAGCCTTCTGTCAGGGCTTCTGCAGCATATGGGCACATCCCCTAGAACCATGACCGCCACCTGCCTGGCTCCCAAGGGCTCACCCACTGCTGTGCCCTGTCCTTCCACATTGCACCTAATGCTCAAGATTGCCTGAACCATGCTTGTGTTTTCTCTGAGTCCCTGCCCTCTCCTGAACTATCTCTCCATTATCATTTCCACAGCTCTTGTCCCACTTCTCCAGTATATCCAATACTAATGTTTCTCATGCAAAACCAACTTAGGCCTAGATCTAGCAGAGGAAATATCAGAGTAAGTTCAAGGAAACTATAATTGTTAGCATTGTCTCAGTGGTGAATTTAATAATGCTGTGACCCTAAAGGCTTAGCCCTGTAATCCTAACTAGTCATTTTGACTTTCTGTATCTGTTATCTGAACTGTAAAATGAAGGGTGTTAGAGCATGATGCCCCAAACTCCCTGTAGTTATAATTTCCTTTGACTGCACAAAAAACCTGAGGCTTTGGCTTAGAGATGTGAAGACATTGTAAACTGAGGATGCAAACAGTTGGTTAGAAATGTTTGCACCAGGGTGACTCAAAAGTCAACGTTCTACTTTCCAATTTGGTTCTAATTAGTTTTACATTCATGATCTGGGTAGGGAAGTAGGCAGCATGCTGGTGATATACATTTATATTAAAATTTGTACTCACAGCTATATTAGAACGTTGGTTACAAAAATATCAATGAATGTACTAGAGAAGAAAAATGATTCAAAACAGGTGTTTCTTAGACCTCTAAAGACTGTAGAAATCATGTGCAAACTATCCAGGAACAACTTTGGTAAAAATTTTTAGTTAAGAAAGCAATGGAGTAATATAAATTAATGGTCAACACTATTAGAAAATATAGAACAATGGTTAGGTGTAGAACTGATCTAGTTCTCTATAAGGAAGATGGGAGCTGCTTTTGAAATCTTCTTTTCTCTTTACACACACACACACACACACACACACACACACACACACACACGAAAAAACAAAGACAGAGACATAGAGGCAAAGAGACAAGAGACTAGCTTTTCCAGTCTCCTGTTGTCTACCTTGGTTGTTCAGCTCAACTCAGTTCTGTGAGTTCTGACAGGATTTTGTGAAAGCTATTAGTTTCAAAGAAAAGACAGCATTCATAGCACCTGACAATGCCTGGAACCATAGCAGCCTTTTTTACCACCAGAGGCAACACACCCATAGGACTGGGTTGTAAGAAGCAAAAAGAACCAACACAAATGAAAACATTAACAAGGACCAAGTAGATGAAAAAAAAAGAGAGAGTCTGGGTCTCTAATGATGCTGTCCATGAAATGAAATGGATAAATGCCATGTTACCCACTCACATACTTTTATTATGTAATCAAGTTTAGCTCATCTATTAAGATATCATTAGCTGGGTTTAGTTCCTTATAACTCTATAACGTTTGTAGGCATACCCCCCGATTTTCTACACATATGCACATTGAAATTACTTTGCCTGCCAATGCGAAGCCTTATGTAATTGGAAGAATATTTATACTTTTACTTATAGAGGTAGAGAGCTACATTTAGGCAAATTTAATTTGTATTTTTCAAAAATTAAAGAAATGACTCACTGGGTAAAGGTGCTTGCCATACAAGCACAACTACCAGATTTCAATGCCTAGTTGGGTGAAACTCTAGATCTGATAGCACCATTAAGATTGCAGCATTCGGCCGGGCGATGATGGCGCACGCCTTTAATCCCAGCACTCGGGAGGCAGAGCCAGGCGGATCTCTGTGAGTTCGAGGCCAGCCTGGGCTACCAAGTGAGTTCCAGGAAAGGCGCAAAGCTACGCAGAGAAACCCTGTCTCGAACAACCAAAAAAAAAAAAAAAAAAAAGAATTGCAGCATTCTCACCTGGAGCTGGGAGGCAAAGACAGGAGAATGGACAAAAAGCAGCTAAGGGAGATATCTATAACAGCAAGGGAGAGAGAGAGACCTGCCTCAACAACATAGACGGTGAGAATTGACTCCTCAGAATTATCCTCCAGTATCTCTCTCCTTCTCTCCCTCTCTCCATGCATGCACAAGCACACACACACACACACACACACACACACACACACACACAAGCACGCACACACACAGAATAAATAAATGAACAAACATTATTTAGACATGAAATACAAGAAATTGAGAGTCATCCATTTAGTGAAGGTTTATTAAGTCATGTAAGTATGCTCCAGGCCCTGTTCTGGGAAACTGGAGACATGAAGATAAACAAGACTGAATTCCTTCCCTTAAGAAAACTTGATGGTGTCTCAGTTTCTGTACTGAGAAATGGTGGAAACAGGTGGGTGAATAAGCACTGTTGATAGCAATGTGGTGAGAAGTGCCTGTGTGAGAAAGAAGACCAGGTGACCTGAGGAGAGTGGTCACAGCAGAGTCAATTTCACCTGTTATTTGGAAGAATAAGAATTCGATCACTAAACAATGAGGGAATCATCCAGTGAATTGAAGCCACTGTACACAGAGGCATGGAGATAATGAAAGTGTAGATGTCTGGGAAGAGGGCAGAAATTAGATGTGCAGGGCTGATACTGGAGAGAGAGGTAGGCAAGCTGTGTGGGGATGAGACATTTGGGGGATTTCCTGTAATTAAATGAATTGCTGTGGGGCTTGAAGGAGACAATGACCATGATCAGGGAGGTCTGCTTAAAAAGATGGTTCTGTCTCTAAGTAGAAGATTGAAGTAAGAGGCTGTACCAGGGAAGCAGTTAGAAAAGTCTTCTTTAAAAACCTGCTTTGCTCGACTATCCCATTCCCTTATATTCTCATCCCCCAGTAATCAAATCTGTGAATAGCCTAACTTTCATCTTAGAGCCGAGAGATCCAGGAGTCCAGTCGAAGAGAGAGAAGAGGAATTCTATGAGCAAGGGACATCAAGATTATGATGGGGAAACCTAGAGACAACCAAACCAAACTAGTGGGAACTCATGAACTTTAGACCAACAGCTGTGGAGCCTCCACAGGACTGGACTAGGCCCTCTGCATAAGTGAGACAGTTGTATAGCTTGATCTGCTCAAGGGGGGCTCTAGAAGTATGATAAGGATCCATCCCTTGTGCATGAGCTGGCTTTTTGGAGCCTACTACCTATGGTGGGACACCTTGCACAGCCTTGAGGCAAGGGGAAGGGCTTGGACCTGCCTCTACTGAATGTACCAGGTTCTGCTGACTCCCCATGGGAAGACTTACCTTCTTATAGGAGGGGATTGGGAAGTGGGTTGGGAAGGGGAGGCTAGAGGGGTGAGAGATGGGAAGAGGGGGATTGGTGATTGGTATGTAAAATGAATACAAAATTTCTTAATAGAAAAACCTGCTTTGTAATAAGAACTATAAATCTTGACAGTTAAAGGATTTCATGACTTAGTGAATGGAGGTAGAGAAAAATCAAGAGACTTTGGGGATGTTTTGGCCTGGGCAAGTGGGCAGGTGGTGGCCCTCTACACCAGAATAGGAGTTACAGGAAGAGGTGCATATTGTGGCAAGAGGATTCAGGGGGAAGATAAGATGTTCATTTTGGGAGAATGAATCATGAATATGGAGAACTGCATTTGAAGCAAGATTCCAATAATGTCTGGGCTGAAAATAGAGGTTTAGGAGTCATACACAAAGCTGCGGTGGTGGAGGAATTGTGGGCACTGCTAAAAGGACCCAAGCAAGTGGTGGCAGAAAGAGAAGCCTGACGAGAAGGAGAAGGCATTCAGAGATGGAAATCAAAATGAGAAGCTAGATGTCACTGAAACAAAGACACCAGGGAAGTAAAGGAAAATGAAATCCAACAAGACTAGTGAGTGTAAAAGCTGCAGAGAACACTTGAAAGGTAAGAAATGAAAAGGTGTGTGTGTGTGTGTGTGTGTGTGTGTGTGTGTGTGTGTGTGACTATGAAATTCCCAGTGACTTATTGCACTCACTAATTCAATGAATAAAAAAAGCAAATTGCTGTGAGCTGAGGTTCAAAAAAGAGGAAGTAAAGATGGCAGGCAGGGGGGCACAATGAGATAGATATTTGGGGTTGAAAGAGAGCATTTTTTAAATAAAGAGATGGAAGAGGATACAGTGTTCTTAGAAGATGAGGCTAAATGTTTAGTTGAGAGGGAAAGGTGTCATGTCGATGTGCCAGGGAATAGAAGAACCAGGGTCTCTGTGGAATGAAAGGATGCTTTTCCAATTGTGGAGGAGAAGCCTCTGCCTCCAGTTGGCCAGGTCCTGATGCTGCTGAACAGGAAGGTGGCAAATGAGCAAGTGGCTGATGTCTCTGCCTGAATACATTTACTTTGCGAGTGGGAACAAGGTCATGGTGTTCGTCATTTGTGGAGAAATAGCAGAGGGCAGATTTCCCTCTGGTAAGGCCAAAGAGCAGAGAAAACTTGAAATGTGAACTCTTTCTAATAGAAGGAGAAAACAGAATAGAAAAAGCAGAGGTGCCAGGCATTGCTTTGATGCTGTGTTTCTAAGGGAAAGCTGGGGGAGTAGACAAAGAGGTTAAGAGACAAAGCAGAGGGACAGTTGGTGGATCCTGGGGGAAAGGGACCGGTTCTGCAGAGGGGCAGCATAATCCTCTTCTCTGGCATGAGGTGGTAGTGACAGTTTCTGGACTTAGTCTCACACTTCATTAACGAAATCTCCAGAGTAAAAGGACAAGGTAGAGAAATTTGGAGTGGGTACTGAGTTAATTGAGCAGACAAATATTTTGGTGATGAATGTTCTGGGCCTTGTATGGAGAGAGTTCTATTTTCATGGCCATTGATACTGTCCTTGGCTCTGTCTTAGCAGATTCTTTTTTCTTATTAGAATAAGAAAATGCTTCCTTCATCAGATGTGGGGATAACCCAAAGCTGGAAAGGACAGAAATGACAGAGATGTGTGGTGACAGAATTGGGATCTGAGGAGTTATTGACAAGGTGGAATAATCAGTTGAGTTTACAAGATGAAAATAGAACACAATGCATATATAGTATTTTACTCAAGGGAAAGAAAAAAAATCAAACAGATCTTAACAATAGGGGCAGAGAAGTTCAGGGTTGTAGAAAGGACACTTCGTTTTTCAGTGTGTCATGTCAAAATACAGATTGGAGCACACTGGTGCTGTCCTAGACACTGGTGCTGTGTGAACTTCTGTGAATCAACTGTTAAGTTTTCAGTAATCTGAAGGCCAGTGTTAAATGCAGTCATTATTAAAAACCAAATTGTAAAAACTGGAAATTAAAGCTATATTAAAATGAGTACTAATTACATCCATTTCTAATTATTTATCTATGCCCTTTTTGCGAAACAGGTTCTCTTTGTACTTTTGAAATGCGGAAATGCTACAAATATACATGTCGCATCCCTGACAGCCAGTTGTTAACTATTTACTAGTATTAAGTGTGTTGATGGGACACATGCAGAAAACTCACCCCTACACACAGACATACCCACACATACACACAAACACTACAAGTTCTCACAGTTCTCGGATATATGCATTAAAATGTAGTACTTAAACTTACAATGATGATTTGTTCACTCTCCCAACCAAATTCATTCTCACTTCAAATATTACTTATGGATGCTACATTTAAAAAGTCAGAAATAGGGGCTAGATGAGTAGCTCAGTGGTTGAGGGCACTTACTGTTCTTGTAGAGGACCCAATTTTGGTTTCCAGCACCCATGTTAGGCAGCCCACAACAACCTGGGACTCCAGCTTCAGGGTTGTCTGGTACCTCTGACCTCTGAGGGCACCTGCACTCATGTGCACATCCCCACATTCAGAAACACAAATGCATGCAATTAATAGTAAAGAAGTGTAATCAATAAGTAGTATACTATCTTAGAAAGCAATAGAAAAGCATCTCAGAGTCACATCCAGTGAACTCTAAAGGGGCGTGGCATGAAGAAAGCTCAGGGTATTTTGACTGTATGAAAACACTTGCTGAAATAATATGTCGATAGATTTATTCTTGGTGGTCAGAAGTCCTGCAAACAGGACTCACAGGATAATCACATGGATAGGCAAATAGCCCAACAATAATCCAAAGTTAAAGATGAAAACCTTTGGAAGTTTTCTTTAGTGTAAGATATTTTAACCTTTAACAGTGTCCAGTAGGGAGATGAACCAGCATCTTATAGATGATGCTATCTGACCTGGAATCTTTGAAGTTAAGCAGCATGCAAGGTAGGCCTGAAGGCATGCAGCAGGGACCAATTTCTGTGAAGCTAATTATTTCATGGCTGATTAAAAGGGAGCCCACGTCCTCATTGTCATTCAGACCATTAAACACATCCATTTTGATGGAAGCCTAGAAGATGACAATTTACTAACATTCGGCAAGGAGACTCCTAATATAGCCAATATCAGAAATGAGGTAGATAAAACTTCAATGAGAGCTCCCTGAGATTCAAAAAATGACAATAAAACTTTGGAGAGATTAGCTGGCAGTAGGGAGATAAACAAGGTGACATTTTTGAACTTTAGTTTGAATATTCTAGTCTTCCAATGCTTCAAATAAGCTAAAGAAAATGGATTAAAAGGTCTAAGCTAAAGCCAATACACCACTTTCTATAATCATCATTTAAATGTGCATTTGAAAGATTATGTTGTGGGTGGATATGTAGAGGAGCTGCAGACAGCTTTCAAGAATTAATGCTTGATAATTTTGTCTTGGAAATGCAGAAGGGTATCTTTGTCAGCAAATAGTTTTAAGATGCCTGAATGGTTGCCATATTTTGATGGAACTTTAAGGAAGCTTTGGGATTTTGAGATGAAGTGAGGAGTAAAAGACTTGCCTCTAAAGACCTTGGATGCGCAGAACTAAAAACCATCAAAAGAACTGTGCAGAAAAAAGAAACAAATAGGTACTAAAACAACTTTAAAGAAAAAAACCAAGCGAGCAGTAATAGGAACATTTACCCCAATGCCTTAAAATGAAAAAGATGGAGAAGTTTGAGGAAATACTGTGGGCAGAGCCCATTGGCTACCTGGGGTCGGCTTCATAAGCTCTCTAGGAAGGATCTTATTGTAAAGGGAAAGGGGAGGCTTAGCTTTCAAGCACGAAAGGGTGAAGGTTGCTAAGACCTGATAGGATAGTGTTAGGTTGGGACAAGAGTACAAGTAGAAAAATAAGCCAAAAGACCACACAATTCCCTCTGGATGAGGCTGAAGTTTGGTGAAGCTTTAAGTCAAGACATGCAAACAATGTGAAGTTATGAAGGTGAAAGTTCATGTGTTATACAACTACAAGTTGTATGCTACATATACTATCCACAACTGTCCCAATAATAGAATGTTTTAGAAGAAGGTGTCAAGGTGAATGAAGAATCATTGAGCTGGATGTCCTGGGGCTGGAGAGCAGATAAAGGTGATGGGTTTAGGGATATGGTCTCTAAATGACACCCTTTCCCATGGGATGGCAGCTGGCATTTAATGGAACCCAAATGAGGAGCTTTATATTGGGAACCCAACAAGAAGACTGTAGGTTATTATTTCTCCAAGCTGTGTGAATTCTAGAAGTATAGAATGAGACACGTTTGGAGAATGGTGAAAGATGTCTATGATTGTGTTGAAAAAAAAAAAAAGACTATTGTAGATTGAAATACCTGGGTGTCCTGAAAAATCAGCATGTCAGCATTTGAAATTTAGATCAACCATTCTATCTTTTCCTTTTTCATTTACTCCTTTTCTCCATTCTCCATTTTCCATTCTCTCTCTCTCTCTCTCTCTCTCTCTCTCTCTCTCTCTCTCTCTCTTTCTCTCTCTTTCTCCCTCCCTCCCTCCCTCCCTTCCTTCCTCCTTCCCTCCCTCTTCTCTCCATCTCTCTCTTTTCTTGGGCTCAGCAGAGGGATCATTAAATATAAACTTTGCTGTGAAAACCTGAGGTCTGGAGTTTGGATCCCAGAACCCATTCATAAAGTCAGAAGGATCAGCTGGTATGGTAGCCTCCTGTAATCCCAGAGAAAGGTACTTCAGGCAAACTGGTTAGCTCAAGGGTCAACAAGAAATCCTACATATATAAATAAGCATGATTGATGAAGACACCCAATGTCAACTTCAGGCCTCCACACATATGTACACACATGTGTACCCATACATATGCTAACATGCATACAAGCCTGTGCACATACTACACACAGGCATATACATTATTTACTAATGATTTAATGGCTTTACACTCTAACCAGAAGACGGATACAGATCAATTGGTTAGTTAACACAGTTTGAGCTTTGAGGCTCTTTACTTGAGTGGGACATGGTTCACATTCTTGTGTGTTTGCATAAAACTTGAAATAGTAAAATATTTTAATAGCAGTTGCTTAAACTTTCTGTTTCCACTTATTTTTTTCCTTTGCAATATTTCCCTTTATGTCAGTTTTGCATCGAATGATTGCAGACAATTTCGGGAACCAGATAAATGAGGTATCACAGCATTGCATGTAGATTGGGTTTAATGGGATTTATTAATGTTGCTTCTGGGGACTTCTATGTACCTTTAAGTTACTGCCAGTGTTCCTGGAATAGAAACGGTTTGAAGAAATACAGTATGACAACTCATTGGGCATCACAGAAAGAAGCCAAGGACCAAATGCTGAATGACACTATAAACATGTTCTACATCACCTGGCACATGCACCATGGTTAAGATGATAAGCAAAGCTTGGCATGTCTGACTCAAGAGGCTGTTCTGTTGGGAATTCATCCTATGCCCAGCTGTGTAAAATGTTAATTGGAAGAGTCCATTCTTTCTAAAATAGATCAAAATCAAAGTTCCTTCTGTCAAGGATTACTTTGATAATGTCATTCATATACACAATATCAATCTATCATACACATTTTTCTCATTTGATAGCAATAATTTAAAATAGAATTTTCCAGGATCCATGTGCTTTTGTATAACTGCTAGTGCCCTACACTGCAAAATACATCTCTGCGGGTCAGTGAGATGGCTCAGAGGGTAAAGGTGCTTCATGCTCAGGCTGACAACCTGGGTTTCATTACCCAGATCCATGTGGTAGAACGAGACAACATGACTTTCAAAAGTTATCATCTAACCCATGAACACACACACACACACACACACACACACACACACACACACACCAATGTACACACAAAGTAAATTAATAAATGTGATAAAATATGAAAAACAATCTCTATATGGGACTCACATGTGTCATGCCCCATCTCAATAATAATAAATAAACTGTGTGGAATAAAAATTCATATTATCTTTCCATTCTCTTAAAAATTCTTTTGCGCCGGGCGTGGTGGCGCACGCCTTTAATCCCAGCACTTGGGAAGCAGAGCCAGACGGATCTTTGTGAGTTCGAGGCCAGCCTGGGCTACCAAGTGAGCTCCAGGAAAGGCGCAAAGCTACACAGAGAAACCCTGTCTCGAAAAAACCAAAAAAAAAAAAAAAAAAAAAAAAAAAAATTCTTTTGCAGCTGGGTGGTAGTGGCACATGCCTTTAATCTCAGCACTCTGGAGGCAGAAGCAGGTGAATCTCTGAGTTTGAGCCAGCCTGGTCTACAGAGCAAGTTCCAGGATAGCCAGGGCTACACAGAGAAACCCTTTCTAGAAAAACCAAACCAAACCAACCAATCAAACACACACACACACACACACACACACATTTCTTTTGTGTAGTCAATGTCATACAAAGAAGCCATCATATAAATCTTAAAATGTGGGGATGCAGTACAGACATATGCTAGCAGTTATAAAATACTACATTTTCAATGTTGTCATTATTAACCACTCCAACACATAAAACTGATCTTCTTTTGTAACTGCTCATTTCATTCTTGATTTTTTCTGTTTTGTTACTGTTGCTTTATTTTTATTTTATTTTGTTTTTTGAGATGAGGTCTCATGTGTCCCAGGCTGGCCTCAAACTTGCTGTGCGGCTGAGGATAAACTTGAACTTTAGATCTCCCTGCCTCTATCTTCCCAATAGATTACAGGTATGTGCCACTATGTTGAGTTTATATTGTGGTGGGATAGATAAAAAACCTGGGATTTCACGCATGCTAAGCAGGAGTTCTACAAACTAAGCTACATTCCAATCCTTATTTAATTCGTAATTGTGTGTAGGGGGGTGCATCTTCCTGATATATTTTCTACATATGAACATGTGTGCACATACATGTGAAGGCCAAAGGACAACCTTGGGTGCTGACCCTCAGGGGCTGTCCACCTTCCTTAGAGACAGGGTCGCTCATCTTCCTAAGACTCACAGAGATTCAGCTAGAATGGTTTGTAAGCCCCAGGAATTCTCCTTTTCCACTTCCCCAGCACTGGGATTACTCTTGCAAGGCTACACCAGGCTTTTTATGTGATTTCTCGGGGTCAAACTCAAATCTACATGCTTTTATGACAAGCACGTTGCTAACTGTCCTGTCTCTCTAGCCCCCTGTATTATTGGTGTTATCAATCTTAAAAGGCTGACCAAATTATAAAAGCTTGAGGTCCTATGAAACCCATGTATATTCCCGGAAATACCCAGAAGAAATCTGAAACCCAAGACACTGTGTTTGCTATCTGGAAATGTGCATTCTGGGCAAAGCATAAAGAGGTAAACAGCCCTTTCCTTTACTGAATGGATAATAGAAGAGAAGTCCAGGAAGAAACTCAGTGGTTAGCCCAGCGATGAGTCAAGAAAAGCTGATTTCAGCCTCTGGAGTGTGCCGATGATGATGCAGGCTGGTGTCATCTTCAGGAACCTTTCCACTTGGGCTGCTTGATACACTCACAGGTCACTAAGTTGCATCTATTCACTCAGGCAATCAGCAGCATGGCAAGCTAAACCCTATTTTACAGGCCATGTGCCTTTCCTCTTTCCTTCCAGTGCTAAATGACTACCTGTCTAAGATCTCCTTTCAGGGGGAGGGAATATTGTCTGACCAGTGATTCAGATGGCCTTCAGGGTGTGTTGGAATGGGGCGAGGGGCATCTGGTAAGATCTAAGGCACAGCTGGAATGGTAGACAAGCATTAGAGGGTCTTAAAAATCATACAGTTTCTGGCTTCAGAAATCTCATCTGACCACAAGAAGCATGGTGAATCCTGGCAGTGGGGCCATACTGAGATGGTATCAGCCTAATTAATAGGGTGACATCATATCACAGAGGCAAGCCTCACCCTGGAACAGATGTAGCCATGTCTTCCTGGAAACCTTTGGCAGGTTCTGCTCCGCAGCAGTATGCTAGGCCAGTGATCCAGGTCTATCTATTTTGTGCCAGCTCCTGGGCCAGGTCCTAGAAATATAAAGATGAATAAGGGAAGGTCCTTGCAAACAATAAATAATAAAATTTATATTTGAATGTGGAAAGTAAAAGGCAAATCTTGAAATGGTAATGATAAAAATGCTCTGCGATGGGACCCAGAGCAAGCAAAGGGAGCCTTTGCTAAGAGTTCAGTGACAGCTCTTCAGAGAAATTTGCTATGTATCTGACTAATGATGATTCAGTTTTTAAGACTCATATAATGTATTTTTCTTTCAAGAATAGCCAAGCAAATTTAAACAAAATCACATGTTCAATGAACATATTTTTATTTTTATTTTAAAGCATAGAAAGGGTAAAATAAAAGACATGGCTGGAACAGTGAAAGGAGCTTAGGAATTTGAGTTTGGCTTTTGTTCCTCAGACTATTCTTCAAGAGTGATGCAAAGATATATGTGTGGGAATTGTCTCAGTGTATCGTAACACTGCAGACTTGAAAGTTTAGCATATGCATATGAAGGTCAACTATTTGTTAAAGATGTCCAAAGAATTCATGTTCTAACAAATTCCTCAGAAAATTCTTAATGTGCACTGAAAGGTTGAGAGTAATGCCCATGGGTATCCACAAAGGGATTTTAAGAACAACATCGAGAAATTCTCACTTTTTAAATACATTTCTTTTTAATATTTAGTTTTTAATTTTATCATTATTATCTGTGAGTGTGTATGTTTGCATATATGTATGTTTAAATGTATGCCACATATGTGCAACCAGAAGAGTGTTAGATCCCCAGGGAACCAAATCTGGGTCCTCTGGAAGAGCAAGAAGACTCTTCTCAGCTGTCTCTCTAGCCTCCATGATTATCATTTTAGATAGAAATGTGCAGGTAAAATATGAAAGGTTGAGATAAAAGAAGGGGGTAAATATAAAAGTAGCAAAGCTAGTTAGGATGTTCCTGTATTACTCTTCTCAAGAGGTGACGGTGGGCTAAGCCAGAGGAATTGAATGAGAAAAAGAAAAGGAATATTTGGGAAAAACTTTCAGAGATAAAGAAGACAAGCTGATTGTGGACACACCATCTCATATAGCAGCCAGGATGAAGGATCTTGTTCCCAGTGGGTTTTCTGCAGAGGGTAGGGGAAGAGGTTTTGATTCCTGCAGCTGTTGAATGTGATCCTCTTTCCTAATGATTATCAGAAAGTAGTGAACATCAAAGAGAAGAGGAAGAGAGGCAGTAGGACCTTGAAACAAGGAAACAGAAGAAAAGGAAAGGAAGCTAGAAGCTGGAAGATGTCCAAAGCAATCAGATCCAGATTCTGCTGAAGACTAAAGTTGAGAAAAGAGGAAAGGAAGTTTGGGGAGGTTGCCACCCTCCCATCTACTCTTGTAGAGAAGGACAGGGAATTACCCCAAGGTTTTCCTTTTGAAGAGGACTCAAGACCTTGATTGTAGTCTTTCAAAGTTGCTATTCCTCCAAGATATACGAGGAGCTAAATAGAACAAGATCTCCAATTTAGCACAGCAACTTTTCCCTGGACAATATGGGTGACACAATAGGATATAAAACATGCAAAGTTGTAATTGTCAGGAAAGGCAGGGCAGGAAAAACATCAGCTAAACCTACACTGTGAGTGAAGAAGATTGGCAAGATCTTTATGGGTGATGGAAGAGAGGAGAGGAGTCTCAGGATGCAATGGAAAAATCAGATTCAAATCCATGAACTGAAATACATAGGTAGTGTCCTACTAGTGTGGCCCTGCTGAGCAAGGTGCAGGAAAGGTGATGAAGACTTGAAAGATGAAACCAAGAAGAAGAGGGAAGCCATGGCAATGTGGGGAAATGTGTGGTATTTGAGATTCCTGGAGTCCTGGATGATGAAATGATATGCATACTTTCAGAATTTAAGAGAGTTGAATCAGCAGTGAAGTTGTTGTTGATCTCAATGGAAGAAATTTTGGTGACCGAGTGGTGAAAACATATCTGTACAATTTGGATAAATCCAGAATCTTGGATCTGGAAGAACAAGTTCGATTTAAGAACTGGAGTCATCTCCATGACCCTTACATGGGCTGCAAATGTGCAATTAAACACATCAGCCTCAACAGGTCTTTGACACTAAAACTCTTAGATGAATTCTGATAATATATGTTGATGGATCCCTTTTTGATTTTGTGGGCTGTTAATATTACATAAAAGTCTTTTTTAAAAAAAGTGTCTGTCATTCCATAGCCTAGCTACAGATACTTATAAAATCTCACCTACATATGTTTAGCTAGGCAAGTCTTTGAAGAACAATGAGTCCTATTGGTTGTAGTATTAAGGCAACTCCATGTAGTTAAAAGGGAGGTTTATGGGGTAACTTACAAGTAAAGGGATAGGTTACAGGTTCTCGGAAAGGTATAGCTCAGTTCAGTGGTGTTCTCTGGAAAACTCCGCTCGGTCTACCTCCAACATTCAGGATCCAGGAACCAAGAGAGCTGGCACATCTGGATCTCGGGTCTTAAGGGCTCCTGTCTCAGCCCTGCCTTGTAGACATGACAGTTACCGGAAGCCTCAGTGGGGGTAGTACTTTCAAGTCAAAGCTGGAACAGCTACTCACTACAGAGTCCGTTGAATTTATTAATAACATTTTGAGATGATAAACTCAAGAAAACTTTCTCAAGTGTTTGTGAGGATGCTTTTAGCTCCTGGTTTGCTCGTGCTCCCTCATTCTGTGCCCCCTTTTCTTGATTGTATCTTCAAGTACTTGAGGCCTAAACAATTTTCAAAGTTTATTCTTTGGCCCTCTGGTTTCTACAGCTCATTGTAGCTCAAAATTTGATCCGCTAACCCTTCATAGAAAACAGTTCTGAGTCGGGTTTGTAATTATCTGATTCAGTGTGGCATGTGATTATTTCAATGCCTCCATAAGATGCAAACTTTGAAACTTCTTCCATCATCTCCCTTACCAAGTTACCTCCCTGTGCCTGTTCACATCTGACTATTTGTGTTCCTATTCTCTTGGCTCAATGTCTAGACAACTTTTGTTTCTTTTACTTTTCTCTCCCCCTTAGATATTCTCCTGTGAGATCAACATTGCAGTGCATGTAAAGTATAAAATGTGTAACAGCAGGAACACACTAGGCATGTAACAAGTGACAGTTCATTTTTTCTGCCATCATTCCTCCCAGATCCACATTCTTCTCATTGGGCTTCACTGTATCTTTCTATTCATTCCATAGTACAGGATATCACCACAGGCATTCCCCAAGATGCTACTATTTCCAGCCTTAACTCTAATTCTTTCTAATAAGAGTTGACTGTATCTCTCAAAAAGCTATGTCCAAACCTTAATTTCTATTACCAGGGACCATGACCTTATTTTTATGGAGGAATGCCTTTTGTCGATATAATTGAGAATCTCAAGAGAAGATCATTCTTGATTTAGGTTGAACTCAAAAGTCAGAAACAGGCATACAGAAAACTGAAACACACAGAAGGGAAGGCCACGTGAGGATGAGGGATGAAGGGATGCAGCTTCAGATCAAACAATGCCAAAGGTTGACCCCATCCACTAGAAGCTTGAAAGAGAGTCAAGAATGGAGAATGAATTATTCTTCAATGCCTCCAAGAGATGCATATCCTCAAGTACTTTGATTTGGAATTTCTGGGCTAAAGAAATTTGAGAGAATACATTTTTGGAAATTTATTATGGCAGGCTTAGGAAGCTAATGTATCCTTTTTGTTTGATATTTTTAAAATGAAATTTATTTCTTAACTGGTATAGAAAAAAATTGCACTCGACAGCAGTGGCATACGCCTTTAATCCCAGCACTCGGAGGCAGAGCCAGGCGGATCTCTGTGAATTCAAGGCCAGCCTGGTCTTCAGAGCAAGATCCAGGACAGGCACCAAAACTACACAGAGAAACCCTGTCTCAAAAAACAAAAAACAAACAAACAAGAAACCCACCAAAACGCAACAAAAAAAAAAGAAAGAAAGAAAAAAGAAAAGAAAAAAATTGCATGGGGAACCATGGGATATTTTAATAGATATATACATTGTGCAGTGTTCAGTTCTTCCTTTTGAACTATTTCTTATTCCTTCATTGTGAAAATTGTTGAAATTCTTTCTTCTCACCTTTTGAAATGTACAGTGTAGTATTGTTTTCTTGAGTCACTTTATTGTAGGTGTATTGCTCCAGCTTCAAAACTCATTGCTTAAACTTTCCTTAACCCCCACCCCAGCCTCTGGTAACCACCATTGTACTCTCAGTTTCTATGAGACCAATATGTAGCAGATTTATCAGACCCTACGTATGAATGAGCATATGTACTAGTTGTCTTCTTGTGCCTGACCAGAGTTTTTTTTTTAATGATTTCTAGCTCCATCAACATTGTTGCAAATGGAGGTGTTCTTTTGTTTTAGTCAAATCTTTAAAAATGTATTTATTTATTTATTTGTTTATTTGTTTATTTGTTTGTGTTGTTTGTGTGTGTGTGTGTGTGTGTGTGTGTGTGTATGTGTGTGTGATATGCATGTTTACAGGCCCGTGTCCTGGAGGTCTTGTGGAGATCAGAGATCACCTTTGAAGAATCCGTTCTCTCCTTCCACCTGTCCTTCTTTCTTCTATGCTGTGTATTCCAGAAAACCTGGAAGCTTCCAGAGTCTCTACTTCCTGTCTGTCTGCAGGAGTAACAGGGTTATAGATGTGCATGCCACCATCCCCAGATCTTTAAATCTAGGTTCTGGGGATCAAACTCAAGTTTACAGGCTTGTTTGGCAAGTGCTTTTACCTGCTAAGTTACCTCATGGGCTGGTTAGTTGACGCTTTAAGACACCTGTATTCAGCCTACCCTTCCAGACTTGTCATTACTACTACTACTACTGCTGCTGCTGCTGCTACTACTACTACTACTGCTACTACTGCTACTGTCATATGTCTGTAGATTGACAGCTTCTCAATCATGTAGTCACTATCTGTGTTTTGCCTTTTCTAATAGCATCTGTCTTCTTTGTCTTAGATAGGGTTTCTCTTGCTGTAATGAAACACAACGACCAAAAGATAAGGAGGAAGGGGTTTGTTTGGCTTACACTTCCACATTGTAGTCCATCATTGAAGGAGGTCAGGATAGGAACTCAAATAAGGCAGAATCTTGAAGGGCAGGAGTTGATGCAGAGGCCATAGAGGAGTACTGCTTACTGGCTTGCTCATTAGGGCTTGCTCAGCCATCTTTCTCATAGAACTCATGACTACCAGACCAGGGATAGCACTATCCACAATGGGCTGGATCCTTTCCTTTCAATCACCAATTAAGAAAAAGCCCTACGGCTGGATTTTATGGAACATTTTCTCTCAATTGAGATTCTCGAGGTTTCAGATGACCCTAGGGTGTGTTAAGTTGACATAAAATTAGCCAGAACAACCTCTCTTAAACTCATTGTGTCTTCTCTCATTGTTCAAATTCTAATCATATGTAATCACAAAGCCAATCCTAGCCCACACTGCTTATTTCTTATTCTGATTGTTTATAGCACACATTTGACATTTAACTAAGTCGTGTTTGACTAACATTTGTTTTGCTTTTTACATGTGTGTGAATCTCCTTGAGGGAGTGTGCTTTTTACAACTTCCAAAATGTGAATGACATAGATGAAGTCAGCTATGGCTAAATCGTATTATGTGACCATGTAGGTGCCAAGGAACTACTTGGTTTACTATGAAAATTCAATTTTAATGCAAAGAACAAAGAGAGTGGAACTGGAATCTTGCTTCCTAATCCCCTCTTCTTCCAGAGTTCAGAAATTGACTGGTCATTTTATGAATTAATTTGCTAGCCTAAAACTTATCATTATCAGGCGTGAGGTTCAAAGCCATACATAGACTGAGAATGGTGACAAGGGAATAAAAATCAGGGTAGTAACCTAGAAAAGGATGAGGATAACCACCCTGGCTGTTATTTTCTTATTATGTGTGCTCATATATGCTTTGTTGTTGCTGATTTGTTTTGATTTTGGTTTTGTTTGTTACTCATTTGGTCTAAAGTCAGATCAAGGTGTGTGTTTTCTTGTTCTGTTTCTTTTCTTTCTCATTCTTTTGCCGGCCCACAAACTTCCATAGCTTTGATAGGCGGTTGGGGAGACATCTTGGAATTGGATCCACAGTTTTCAAACTCAGCTTCCAATCCTGAGTTCCCTTTTGGTGAAGTAACTTTTAGAGGCTCCTTGGCAATATGTAGCATTCCTGTCCAGAGAAAGGCATTCAAAACAATGAGGATTCTGCACACTGAAGCAAGAGGGTGATTAAAGACCCGTCATTTCGTTAAAAATGTACCAACTGCGATCTGGATGAAAATATCAGTTTGTTCTTCAAGGCTTTTGAATAAGGGCTGGACTTAATAGGTGGTCCTTGACTAATGCTCATTTCAACACAGAATCTACATAGGTTAACCACTAAGAACCAGAAGCAATGATGCACACACCCATTGTGTGATGATGTAGCTAAATTGTTGAAAAGAATTTGGAGTCTAAGTTATCTCCTATTAGCTGTGTGAGCAAGTCAAAGATCTTACTTTCTCTCCATCTTTGAATCCCATCAAAATGAGATCCAGGCTGTCTCCATGCCCCCGAAAACAAGTCATAGAAGCTGATGAGGAAGCCAATGGCACAATTTTGGTGTAACATACTCATTTACAAAGTTCATCCATATCCATGTCTGATTTTGAATCTCCCTTGTTATGATGGCATGATGCCTCATTGTTTCTCAAGTGCCTTCCCATAAATAAAACAGGAAAGGAAACATAAAGGGAGGGCTGAGATGGTGAAGTATATGAAAAGAAAAAGAAAATGATCTGATCACTTGGAGAATAAACCTGTTTTAATGGTTGAAAACCTGTTTCTTCTCCTCTGCTCCCAGCCCCACTGCCTCTGCTTCCTTCCTCGGGTGCTTTCCACCACTGGAAGGGTGATCCTAACCCAGAACTTTAATGCCTGCATTAGAAGCCATTTCTCACATTCTCTACCTTCTTCTATCACTTACATCCATGAAAGCTGCTTTTGAAGACTCAGCTCTGACAGGGATTGCCACAAAGTTCAAAGAATATTAAAACCAGAATGTATCTCCTTTTTAAGAGAAAGTCATAAAATATGAAAACTGAGAAACAAACTGAGCGGGGAACAGACCAAGGGGCTTGAGTCTAAAGCAGGCCATTCTTAGAGAGAACCCCTAGGGATAATTTCTAACCATCATCGTTGTCGATATCATCATCACCTCTGGTCATCTTTCTGAGCTGGTCCATCTTAAGGGGCGTGTTTTTTGGTGTACTAAGTATCTATGGCACTCAGCAGTTACTGAAACATAAATGATAAGCTGTCTGGCTGCTCTGTTGAACAAGTTTATGTCTAGAAGGGATACGGAACAATAGGAGCTATTTAATTAGAGGTGCTTGTCATCACTAATGAACAACAAGGAATAATTTGGGAAGTTCTTTGAAGTAGTCTCTTAGACATGTCATCAACATTTCAGAAAAGTTGTCACCTGTGAAACTGCTATTCCCTGAGAGTGGCTCCCATGTTCCTTGTGTGCATTGCATCTCATCCTATAGCATGTTGGCAAGACTGACATTATTAGTCCCATTTTACAGATGTAAAGGGCTCTTCAACCCATACAATACTAAATCTCTACAATTTGCATACTACAAGCTTGCAAGTTACATATCCCTCCCACACCCCCAAATTAAGGAAGGCACCAGAAGGAACTGATGCACACTTCAGGGTATGCTTCTTTCCTCAAGACAGGACTTACTCCTATTCATTGTGCTCAAATTGTAAAACATCACTGTCAATGTTACACAAACCTGTCATTCACATATACTCGGCTTTTCCGGTAAAAATTAGAAGGAATGGCAGTTGTCAAATAAGCTTGTGTGCATAAAATCACCCACTATGTGATTTTGGATACGGATGCTAATTCCTAGACAATAGTTATTTCCACATTCAAATGCTTAGAATGCTTAAGTGCTCTGTGTGTGTGTGTGTGTGTGTGTGTGTGTGTGTGTGTGCATATTGTGTATTAAAGCATAGATGACATATGTTTGTGCACATCTAAGCTTATTATATGTATGCATTTAGGTTACATAAATAAAAACAGTATTTTTGAGGAAACTGAACCTCCACGATTACCAACTGCACATAAAATCTAAATGGCATCTATAACTTATGTATCTCTAGCTCCTCCTGGAATGTTTGCTCTTGTGGTACTGGGAAAGAGGGGAGTGAGGAAAGACACACAAGCATTCCTCAGGCCCCACTTCCCTAAAACATGTTCCATCCATCTCTCCAACTGTCTGGAATATCCTTCTCTGCCCCCACCCCATAGCTCTCCCAATGTAGTGTGAGAGTCGGTGGGTAATTGGGTCCAGATTGGAGGTGTTTAAATATTCATGAGGTTGGCAGGGGACTGGGAGGGGGCGACTGTCTAGAATGGGGGTAGGGGCTACGGGAAGTGATTAGTCACGGAAAGCTAGTGAACATTTCTGAGAAAGGGACCCAGAGAGAAGGAAGAAAAAGATAGATTGGGTGGGGAGTGGAGGAGGAAAGAGAAGAGAGAGAAGAGGGGAGAGGAAAGAGGAGGGAGGGACGGAAGGGAGAGAGAGAGAGAGAGAGAGAGAGAGAGAGAGAGAGAGAGAGAGAGAGAGAGCAGAGCATGTGCGGTGAGCAATAGCTGTGGACCTTACAGTTGCTGCTAACTGCCCTGGTGTGTGCGAGGGAGAGAGAGGGAGAGAGAGAGGGAGGGAGGGAGGGAGGGAGAGAGAGCGCGCTAGCGCGAGAGAGCGAGTGAGCAAGCGAGCAGAAAAGAGGTGGAGAGGGGGGGAATAAGGAAGAGAGGAGGAAAGGAGAGAAGGCAGGAAGAAGGCAGGGGAAGATACCACCATGCTGTGCTGTATGAGAAGAACCAAACAGGTAGAGTTAAAGATTTTTTTTTTACTTCTTGCTGTTGTGAAATTATCAGAGCACAGTATTTCCTTGTAAAAGGCAGGGGGAAAAAATATTTTAAAAAATCTGCTTCTGCCCTGGTGTGGTGCTCTGGTCTTCTTAGCATATGGTAACTGATGGTTGCATCCCAGCTTTATTCTTTTCTGTCTTTCATGCTCTGGTTTTGGAATGCTGATACTAATTAGGGTGAGGGTAGAGAAATATGCCGGCTTGGCTGGAAATCCAATTCCCTCTCGCCTATTAGTAAGTGCATAGCCGCTAGGTCTCTGGTTTTGAGGGTGTGGATGTAGAAAGGGGTGTGGGGACAATGTGGGCTCTATGTACAAGATAAGAAAGCGACCCTTTATATTATTTCTGAAAAGCGTGGCTTGAGAGAATTATAATCACAGTTTAACGTTGCCGGTTCTGTGGTTTAATTTTTCTCACATGTGCTTGCGGAAGATACCTGATTTCGAGCTAGCAGGAGCTTTAAAGGGGAGCAGGTAGATGTGGAAAAACATGTGGGGATCTTATTTATTTATTTAATGAATGAATGAAACTAATTTGGGAGATTTTTATTTTTAAAGAGAGTCTTAAGACAACGGGGGTGGGGAGGGGGGAACTGGCTGTACAGAGGGGGAAAATCCCCTTCCTAAGATCAGAGGCGGATTGTGCGCCAGCTGGTCCTGGAAGAGGGTGGACCACGCCCCTATGAGCTTTGAGCTTGGATGGGATGGGAAAGGCAAGCCGGTATTACCTGTTGGAAACCGGGGCTTTTCTCCTTCCCCCTTCCTGCGAGTCTTTCCTTACATTCGCAGTGACCAGAGGTGTGTTAATATCCCGGAGGATAAGCATGGTGACTCATGTTCATCAGGATGAGGGACGCCTCCAAGACAAGCTAGAATCCTAAGCTCCCCTCCCCCAATGCCTAGATTCCCCCCCCCCTTTCATTTCAAATTGCTCACTTATTTCTTGAAAGACGTTTTTGAAACTTAATTGGGGTGAGGGTGGAGAGAGCAAGAGGCATGGTATTCCGCAGTAACCCACAGCGCAGCAACACTCACCAAATGCAGCCTTCAAACATCCCTACAAGCACGTTTGAGTGATTTTTGGAGAGGCTTAAGAAAAAAAAAATGGGTGTGGGGTCTGAGTGCCTGTGGGCTTGTGTGCCCATGGTGGGGTGGGGTGGGGTGGCAGTAGTGGTTGAAGAACCCCTCTGCAAACTGATTGCCTTAGGGGTGGGGTACAAAAGTGGAGGATTTGGTATTATTCTTGTGCAGGTATTGGAAACTGGGCAATGTGTTAAACACTCTGTGAATCCAGAGGGGGTGGAGGAGAGTGCAGAGGAAACAGCCATTCAGCCTGGCCACATGGAGCCAGCGCCCTGGAAGGAGGGGTGGGGAGTAGGGATGAAGAAGGTAGAGGAAAAGAGGTATAAGCAGAATGTCCAACTAGTTAGAGGAGAAGCAAGCCCAAAATAACAAACAAACAAATAAATGTAGATACTTGGTTGTAAAGGGATGCATGGAGAAAAGTCTATCAAGGCGGGGCAAGGGGTGCTGCTCTCTGTATTCCTCCAGCTGCTCTTGGTTGCAGAAACTGCTGCTTCCATGGGAACATTTGTAAAACATTTAGTCCCATGTCTTCCTTCATTTTAATATATAAATGCAACAGATACAGGTGCCAGGGTTAAACACACCCTCAAAAAAAAAAAAAAAAAAAAAAAAAAAAAAAAAAAAGGCTTTATGGTGACTACACTGGCCAGCTGGTGATAAAATTTAGGAAGGTAGAGCCTTAAGAAAACCAATTCTTTTCATTTTAAAGGCTTGAATTTTGGGGGGGAAAGTGTGCTGGCTGACAGCTTGTTCCCACCCTATTTTTATGCATGGGAGTATGGGAGTATCCACACATCTCCTTCAGTCAAGGGAACCAAGCATGGTTTTTAGACAGGGAATTGGGGCTGAAGGAATTCCCTCCCCAATTGAGGACAGCTGCTTTCACTGGCTCCATCTCACTGACAGCCTGGAGCACTCACTCTGATGTGCAAAGTGATGAAGATGAAATTGTGTGTTTAGGGACTTGTAGGAATTTGCATGTAAATGTGTATAGCTCACGCATACTTCCCATGCAACCACCATGCATGTGCTCCGTATGGATTCCACATGCCTGCCTGTGTTATAGTGTCACCGTTGCAAAGGGGGAAATGGAAGGTGTAGAAATGGTCCTTTTTGCCCACACATTTTATAAATAGGTTCCTGGGCATGAAATGGTTATGTACCCTATGTAATAGTGTTATGTCTCATTTGCATAAGTTAGTATTTAAGATATCATTAAGCCAGACAGAAGGAAATGGTGTCTTCAGGGTGTGGGCTCATATTACACTGACTGACATTTCTATAGTATGGATACTTAAGTCTCATGCAGGTTTTCCTCTTGTGGGTGGAAATGATGCTCTCTCATTCCAGGGAGAATCTAAGTGTTTTATTTCTTCTTCTGGAAGGTGATTATCATCTTAGTTCTTAGCAGGGACTAAAACAAGGGTACAAACCTGCAAAGGTCTAACTCTGCCACACCCATGAAATCCAGTAGCAATGTGGGAGGGGGACTGGAGGGCTTGCACTTCCTTCCTCTTCCACTTGAGCAGCACAAGCAAGCAGCCTTAGATATTTCTAAGTTGTAATACATTGTCAGTGGGTGAGGAGAACACGTAAATGATCTCTATTAGCCATTACTTACCACAGTAGATTATTAAAGCAGAAAGAAGAACATGAGAGAGAGAGAGAGAGAGAGAGAGAGAGAGAGAGAGAGAGAGAGAGAGAGAGAGAGAGAGAGAGAGAGAGACTACAAGGGAGTAGGCAAAGGAGGATTAAAATAAAAGAATCCTGGAGATTTTATTGGCTCATGATTTTCAAATATCTTGGGGCTTACTTTAAATAGCCCAATTACCATGCATATTGCAGATGATTAAAAACTTGCAAGGTGTCATAGTCTACAGAGCAAGAAAACTATAAGATGTTTCCTTTGTTTAAAAATTATGACTTTATTTTGTAGCTGAAGTGTAAAAATTACTCTGTAAGCAAGCAGACCCCAATCTTTACCCTGCTAGCCTATGCCTTTCCTCTAGTAGGACAAATAAGTCTTATCTTTAAAAGACTGATCCATGCTTTAGAATTCCAGCCTTGCTGTTCCCTCCCCCTAAGAACATCAGGAGGTGTGGAAGGGTACAGTTCTGCTGCTGGGTGGGGGAACATTCTTTCGAGTAAGAAATTGGATTCCTGCTCAGTCTCTCTGAGCCACACCCAGTGTCATCCAGGGATTTAGTCAATTGATTCAATAGAGGCCTTCTACTTAATATAATTGAAGCTGTTCATTTTTTTAAAATCATGGTATCTTCCACATATTTCCAAAATTAAACAGAAGATATTATTTAAAAGGGTTTCTTCCCCCCATCCTTTCCAAGTCATCTGAACTCGCAGAGAATCTACCACAGTTTGTGGTGAATTTAGAAATGCGTTCACTTCTGATTATTAAAGTTACGCTATGGCACATGCACAATGATTCCTGATCCTTCATGCTAAGAGAGTCCTCTGAATGTCAACCTGGTATCTGCTCACTCTACTCCTGTGAGCTATGCTGAGGCAACTGGAGGAAGAAAAGACAGGGTTAATTTTCTTCTTGCTGAGCTGGTGAAACTGCAGCAACCTCCTTTGATGTGGCAATGTAAAGGGCAGAGCTCCTGCTCACCAAAAGGAAGGGTGGCCCAGGGTCTTCTGCTTCTGTCACAGAGAAATTACTAGTGACATGCCGGGGGCAGAATTAATCCATAGGCTTCAGAGTTTTACTTGGTCCCACAGGGAAGGGGTGGGGGCTTTCAGGCGATAATGGAGCTATGTGTTAACTCATTGTATTCCCACTCCATCCCACCTCTCCCGGACCCTGGTCATAATGACTTTAAGACACATCTAAAATCTTTCTCTATGAATAGCTTAAGAAATGCCTCTCAATAGAAGCCTCTCAAAGTTTATCAAGAGAAGGTACAGCATTTAACTCCTTCACTTCTCTGTTAATTCTAAGAGAGTAGCACTTGTAAAAAGGAGTGGATGATGACACCCGTGTATTGTCCCTTGAATTTCGAAGTGTAGACAGTCTGTCTCTGTGCCACTGAGTTGAAATCATTATAGAAGTCTCTGGAGAACACTGTGCTGTGAGTCCCTAGTTTCTACCATTTGTACACTCAGTGACTTTGAATGGATCACGTCATAGGGTGTGTTTCTTCATGTCATGGGGATGGAAGAATAAACCCTCCAATCAAAGAACTAAACAGCCCCACCCCATTTACCTTAAAGGATTTTTTTTTTTTATCAGGGTTTTCTCTATTCTGGACAGGGCAGCCCTTTCCCTCCCCGCTCCACCCCCACAACTGTCAGATCATTATTTTGTCTTTTTCATCAGAGACGTTACTTTTGGTCACAACGAGTGCTCTGTCTGGATTCATGATCTCTCTACTTTGTTTTCTCCAGATCCCCACTCACGTCTGCTCCATTCCCTTGAGATTTCCTCAGTTTGTGTTGCGTTAGCTGGTTTCCCTGTGGTCAATGGATGTGCCTTGCCTCCTCCATTTTAGAGTCTCCTGACTCTGCAACCCCATCTCTTCAGCGCTCCAACTCACTCTCCTTTTTAGAACAAAGTTTCCAATGGCATTCCATGCTCATGCTCTTCTCTGTCACTCATCATTCACTACTCTGCCTGGTTTAAAGAGACCTCTGTTCCCATGATTCCACTGGCACAGGGTACCATTGCAGGTAAGTCATACATGGTTTAAAGAGACCTCTGTTCCCCTGATTCCACTGACACAGGCTACCATTTCAGGTGAATCATTAGTCTATATCTTGCTTATTTTCCATTGCTCTGTCTTCTCATTGTCCTTCCTTGATAGTTCTTCCAATCCCCTTTCTCCTCAAGCAGGACCTTTTAAATCTCTCCCCCACCACCCAAAGCCAATGACTTCCCATATGTAATCTTGGTTCTTTCTTTCTTTCTTTCTTTCTTTCTTTCTTTCTTTCTTTCTTTCTTTCTTTCTTTCTTTCTTTCTTTCTTTTCTTTTTGCTGTCATACCATTCATTAATACCAGATAAATGTATCCAATGCAGAATTCAGTCAGGTGTCCTCTGTTTTGGACCACCCTTGGACTTCCTACTCCATTGCTCTAGCACTATCCATCCAGCTCCAGAGTTCCAAAAATCGAGGATGTGTCCCAAATGTGGCCCTTCATTTCAACACCCACATTCAGTTACAGAATCTTTTGACTGTAGTTGAAAAGATTGTGAACACATTCTTTGCTTTTTACCACTTACCTGTTGGTATAAATAACCTGGCCCAGTCTTTTCATTACCTTTCATCTGGCCAAAGGCAACAGCTGCCTACATGGACCCTCATTCCACATGCTTTGCTTTCTCTTTTCGCTCTCCTTGCAAACAACAGAGAAACTGTCTTTACCTCATGTAAATCTGGTCACACTGTTTTCCTCATTAAAGTTCTACAATATCTCCCTGATGTCTACAAACCATTAAACAACCCTTCAGGATGCATGGCATGATCTAGTATTGCCTATCTTCATGGGGCCATCTTTAAATACTTCCTCCTTCTCATGCCTCAGTCTTTTGCTCACTTCACACATTTTCTTTAGCCAGGAAAATTTCCATTTCCCTCACAAGAGGTAGCTCTTTAAACTCATTCTTTCATTAATGAGGTTTCTTCTACTATTGTTATAACCATATTGCATTTTGAACTATCTCCATTACTAGAGTATCTCCAATACTCTAGTGTTGTACACTATGAGCTTCTTGTAAAAAATGATAAAATTGTATTCTCTCTCTTTCCTTACTGATTATCGTACTGTATGGTTCATAGGTGAATACTTTGAATTATGAATGATCTGCTTGGCTAAACACATATGGAACCAGATGTTCAGTCTTGTCACACTTGTGGCATATTTAAATGGATAGAATCACTGGTAGATTTTAAAGAAGCTATTGGTATGAAATTTTAAAGTGGAATTATTTCATCCTCATTGACTATTGTTAAAAACTTATAGATGTGGCAACTGTCTGTTTTTCATGCAAGCAGCCATAGAATTAGCCCATTTTGTACATTGCATTTCTCCAAACATAGCTGGAACTATCTGGAGACTTCCTTTCCATATCCACCACCCCTAGCAAACAATATACCAGTTCCATCCTCAGAGGTGAAGAATCCCAGTCTAGATTTGGCTACTAAATTCTTGCAGCTCCATGTGGCCTTTTCCTGGGAGCCTGGTGTACTCATGATCCTTGCTTTATCCTACAACTATTACTTAAAGACTTCATGTCCAACTTTTGCTGCTCACAGCTGATTTAGTTACTTGGCATGTAGTGTTAGCCTGTGTTGAAGAGTATATGATCAATAATTAATTTTATTTATATTTGAACTTTTTCTTTCTCCCTAAAGTATCTGAATAATAATATCTATCAACATACATCTTGTGTGGAGCTGAAGGGAGGGTGAATAGCAAGTAATCTCTTAAACTTGTGTTAAACATACATTAATCAGATCATTTGAATCTTTGACAGTTTTGAATAGACTTCATGGTTTGTGGTCTTGATATGAGCCTAGGTGTCCAGTATGAAGGAGATTGCAACCATGTATTTCCATGACTTCAAGTGCTGTATTCCCACTAGCTTTGAGGGAAAAAAAAGATAAAAATATTTGTAGGCAAAGTTTGTGTTTCACTGCCAAAGTTAGATGGTATTTCTCAAACCTGGTGTCCTTGTCCTATATCTTACTTAATGCTGTATGCATCTCTGGCTTGGGGTTTTCTTATCCTTTTCTCCTCCCATCCAATGCAAGTGAAGTTTTTCAGGTTAGTACACCAGTTTCTGCGAGTGTTTGGAGTTTGAGGCTATGGGAAGAGGATGTTAAGAAAAAGTGTATCTTGCCCAACTTTCCAATACGTGTTTTAGGCAAATCAGGCACTTTAAGGTATACCTAGCATGGAGTGGACTCTCAACACATATTTACTTGAGGGAATGCAAGACTCATCATGATGAAACCTGAGAAGAGATGTTTTGAAACCAAGACTGTCCTTATGTACCTATTCAGAGCCAACCTGGGGTTCTACTCAATGCTGTTTGTCTTTCCAACAGGATGACTGTGGTGGAAGTTACAATTCTCTGTCTTATTTGCTTAAAGTGGCATACTTACAGCCATTTGGGGTTCAGTGTGGGACTGTGAATTTCCACATTTCCAATCCGTAATTATTTACACATCTTGCTTTCTTAGATGTTGTTTGTTTAATGTCCTGTTCCATGTCTTTGTAGTGGAATAAATCCCTCCCCTGGGTTCTAGACCTGGCTCTGCCAATTGCTTGCCCTGTGATCTTAGGTAAGTAACTGAATTTTTCTGAGCCTCAGCTTACTCATCTGTATTATGGGCATAATAAAAAGCCTCCAACTCCTGACTCACTTTCTTTACTAGGTTGGTATGAGGCTCAAATAAAATGATGAAAAATAAAAAAATATATATTTTGTACACAATGCCTTTTTGATTATCCTTAAAGTGTTCATGATGCTACACAAACAAGAAGTACCGTTGCTGTCTGCATTGAAAATATGTATTCTCCATAACCCCCTCCTATTCTCTAAGTAATGATAGCCACACTGATGGATGAGAGCATAGCATATCTTTATCATGTCCTTTGAAAACTTGAGTGACAGAACTCAGATAAGCACACACTTAAATTGTCCTTAGCTCCAACATGTCAGGAACATGAGAAATATCCACTGTTTTCCTATATATCTTTTTTTTTTTGCCTTTGCATTCCAATTTCATCTCTGTTTGCTAAGTCTGCTGCTTGCCTCCACACCCTCACCCCACACTTCACCTCCAAACTGGCTTCTGATGATTATCATACATGCTGTGCTCACATCTATCACATGAGGGCCCAGTCAGGCAGAAGAAGGTAGAGGGAAGGTAGGGCCACTCTGGAGCCTGAAAACAGAGCTACAGCCTGTTTGGAAGCCCAGCAGATTATTACCTGGTACCGTTTCCATAGCAGTTTCAGGGCTCCTCAGTGCACCACTGATAAACCTCAATCAGGAGAGCATGGAATCCTGAATCTTTTATAACTCAACTCTGAATGCCGTAAGTAATCTCCTAAGTCCCCAGATCTCTACAAAGGACATCGCAGTTCCCTTGGGTCCATAGCTAGGACTGGGATAACATAACAAAAATTTCACACAAAGCAAAGAAATTCTGCAGTACCCACCCCACAAGAAAATGAGTTTTATATGCATAGAAAGTATTTGGAATTATTTTAAAATACAACAATCAGATTATGTTAGTACAAAAATTCTGTCTTTCCTAGAAGCCAAACATCTAACATAGGAAAACCAGCATCACACATTTTACAAGAATTAGTTTTACATAAAGGATCCCATAAAGGCTTGTAATAGAAAGTGTGCTAACGATACCTAGGAATAAACTGCTGGTTAGAAGAAAAAATAATTATATTTATAGTTTGCTAATGATCAATATCATCTTTAATCTCTCTCTAGTCTCTACTGTTATTTATGAGTTTCTTAATTAGGTATAAGTATCAAAATTTGACTTTAAGTGTACATGAAAATAATCCATTGGAAGGAACCTAGAGATCCTATGAGTTAAAAAATATAAAATTCAAGCCTAGAGCAACAAGGGCAGATGTGGGAAATTTAACAGCAGAAACTCACTCATGAGAGCTTGCCATTGGGGTTTTCATCAAAACAGTTCAGTTCCTAACACCCCAGCTTCTCTGCCTTTTGATAAAGGATAGAGAGAAAAGAAATTAAAGAAGGAATAGCAAGGGGAGGGGGGAGGAGAGAAAAAGGGAGGGAGGGGAGAGAGAGGAGGAAAGGGGAGAGAGAAAGGAAGAGAAGGAGAGGGAGGGAGAGAGAGTCAGAGACAGAGACAGATAGACAGACAGACAGAAAAAAAGTACTTTAATGGTCTTGCTTGGATCAACTACTGCCATTTGGACAATTCTCTCTGATTGTAAGAAAACCAAAGTCAAATAGTTTCTGGAAGCCCACACCTGTAAATCTAAGAAGAGTCAATGCTGAGAAAGAGACCCTGGATCTATTTCCACATACCTGTCATGGGGCAGCTAACCCAGTCTGGAAGAACTTGCCTCAACTGTGCTGGGTCACTACATTTTTCTTTGGGTTGTTTTTCTTTTCTTTTTTTTTTTTTTTTTTTTTTTTTTTTTTTCTTTTTTTTTTTTTTTTTTTTGCTTCATGTATTCATACTAGCTCCATCTCTGCCATTGTGATGCAGTCCCCTGCCAAAAAGCAACTTAGAGATAAAAGGGAAGGCATGATGTCAGTCAGGGAAAGCCTGGTGACAGGAACAGAAGGCTGGCTGCTCACATTTGCATCCACACACAAGAAGCAAAGAGAGAGAAGTGGGGAAGACTATCAACCCTGAAACTCCCTATGATGGACTTCCTCCAGCAAGGCCCACTTCTTAAAGATTCCACAATGTCCTCAAACAACACCGATTAGAAACCAAGTGTTAAATACATGAGTCTATGGGAAACATTTCTCATTCATACCACCACAATATGCTTAGTATTAGAGTTCTAGGAGGAAGAAGTTTCTCACAGATTACTGATTTTATACACCCAATGAAGTCAGAGCCAATCTCTATCCCTAGAGATGACAACCACTGGATTTCCACTGCCTCTAGAAGCCTCCACCTGACAGGTACCTCGGCTCTAAGAGGAACCCTGGTTGCTGTACACTCTTGCTAACTGGGCATGACATACATAGCTTTGTTCTCACTTTTTTTGTTCAGTTTATACAATCAGTTTCTGCCCAAAGATTGGGCAATAATGGGTATAAAACAGATATTCTCAATTTATACCAGAGAAGCACTACTCCTTGATATTAGTCATCTCGTTTTGAATGTTCTTGAATTAATTCCAGCAATCATCACCATATTTATCTATTTTTAGCAAATTGGCACTTTCTAAAATATTGAGCTGTTGTCTCCATATGCACTAGTTTGCTCTAAATGTAGAATGTTGGTAATTAGCCTCACATCCATTATTTGTAATTCCTGTTCCAATAACTATTCAAAATGTTGTTTTTAAATGGAAATTGGAAAAACCCTAATATCTTCCCATTAATGACTACATAAGAGAGCTAGATGAGGCAAAGACAAAAATAAGTGGGTGAACTTCAAAGGTTGAGGAAACTCAGGAATTGGCTGCTTTTAAAAGTGACTTTAAGAACATCTTAGTATAACTAGCCTAGGAACTAAGGTTTTACTCATCTTGCATATATATATATATATATGATATCATACATATCACATACATATAACATATATGAAAAAGGTGAGCCAGTAAAAAAAGACAACTTTCTTTCATGTAAGCTTTTCAGATATTAAAAATGTTTTTCTTTTATTTGTCTTCATTTCAGAATATGCCAGTCAACATTATATTTTTCCCATATGAAGTCTCTGACATTCTATTATTGGTGATATATTTTTTTAATCTACTAGCACATTCCTGGGTTCCCAGGTCTTAACATAGAAATAACTGATTATTTTTCTTACGTTATGAAAGCACAACGTCCTTTGCTGAATGTTATTTCTAGTGTCTCTCATACCTATTCATCTAATCTTCTGAAAATCTCTCTAGGTGAGTGTCCAGAAGAGGGCCAGGTCATAGATTTCCAAGGCCCTTATGCCCACAACAATCTATAATGAATTAGCCTCTTCTCAGTGCATTAAGATGAGTGACAGTTACATACCATCCTCAGAGAGAAGAAAGTACTTTTTTTGTTATGTGGCTCAAGCAAGAAACAAGTGATAAAATTAACAGTCACCAAGACTCTTTGTTTTCATTACACCATGTACTTACTGGCTGCTACTTAATTTTACATTTAATTTACCTTTCTCCCAGAATTCCAATGGTTTTCTTTTGTTTAGAGAGTTAATTACAATTTAATTATATGTGATTTTTTTTCATTGTTCCTCAGAATTTGATATCTATCCAGTAGTCTTCTCTTCTCTTCTACTGAGGCTTTCATTAACCTGGCTTGTGAATTTAAACAAATTTAGTCTATATGAGTTATTATGTCCTTTCAAGGAAAATGAAAAATTTGAACAAAATTGATTCCAAGGCTTCTGAAATTATAGAATATATCTTCTGTCAAAAAAAGTTAACCTTTTCTCGGACACCCTGTCTCATTGCACTTAGTATGAACTAAGGTACCAGCTGTCCTTTGCTCCTTCTCATTGTCACTATCAAGGCTTCAGAAAACCTTTCCCCCATCAGTTAGACTCTTCCAGCCCTCCTACTCTGAACAGAGAGTTTCCTCACTTGCAATGGCTTTCCCTACTCTCCTGGTTCTCCAGGACCACCTCCCTCCTCAGCTCTCCTGCGGTGTATGAAATCACTCTTGCCATCCCTCAAGCAGAACCTTGCCTAATCACCACGTGTGTTTATTTGTACATGATTCTCATAAATGGTTCACAAACTCTTTGAAGTTAAGACATCCAGTTCATCATCTGACTCAAGAACTATTTCTTGAAATATTGATTTATATATACTCTGTGATGAACTCTGAGTTAGACTTGAAGATACTGCACAAGACAACAACAGAAGTTTCAGTAGAGCCTCAGGAAGAGAAATAAGACTATCTTGCTTGACCTCTTAAGGATATTCAAAATTATGATCAATGCCTCCCTTCTAAAACCTATTTTTTTTCTTGGCTTCCATAATATACATTTCTGCTGGAATTTTCCTCTGTTGTTTTTGTTTGCATATTACCTATCTAACTTCACCTCCTCCTCCTCTTCTTTTTTTGCTAAAACCTTGGTGTTACTAAGGCTTTTGTCATTATTATGACTTAATGCAGAGCACATGAACGATCTCATCCATGGCTGCTCTGCTCTTGTGGGTTAGTGAGTCTCAGACTGGAGAATTCCAGGCTCTCTCCAGCCAAACTTGCTTTCTCGAAGTTTGCATGTAATTGTTTCTTGGAATAAGTCTTGATCTCTTAATTAAGTCTCTTTCTCATCTGGTCATATAATTCATAAATTGGACACTTGAGTCTCCCCCCTTATTTTACTTTCATCATTAGATGTTTGTGAATTACCTCCAGTTTCCATGAAAACAGGAACAAATAAACAAAAAAACTATTCTGCTCTCATTTACTCCATTTCCTACCCCTAAACGGTCTTCCTTCTGTCTGCCATTCTTTCTGGTCATCTTTAATGCAATATCTATGGTAGAAACCAGAAACACAGGCTGCCTTATAGTTCCCCCTTTCTACACTCCATACATCAAAAATCATCCTTTCAGAAGCCAGAGTTGTCTCTTTAAAAGTGCCTCTCAAAATATATGTCTGTCTCTGAGAGGTTTCCTCTCTACCTACAATCAAAACCAAACTCACAATTACTAAAGCCTTTGAACTGCTCCAAATCCAGGCCTTCTCTTTTTCTCTGACTTCTCAGATTCATTTTCCTGTTGGTCACTGAATCTTCAGACTTCCTTTTAGTTTATAGAACACATGAAGTGTGGCTTATCTCCAAGTTGTTTGCATGCATTGTTCCCGGGGCTAAGAATTCTCTTTCCACTCTTTACTGAAAGGGTTATTTTCATTTAAACAATGTCTGAGTTGCTTAATGACCACATTTCTTCTGTTTTTAAGATTGCTCATAATCTGAATCAGAAGGAATTTGTTAACTTATATTCCCCTACTTAACTCTTCAAACTTCCAAGCCATCCAATTTTCATCTCAGACTTCATTGCAATTCTGTGGTCTCAAATAATGACCTACATAATTTCACCATTTCCTTCTTCATTCCTAAACACTATTTTTTTTTTTCTGATTAGAACTCTCCTTCCACTCTTTACCTGCATAACACAGTTCTGGCTACTCAAGTGTGATTGTCCTCTCTCTGTTTCCTGTATGCTACTGTAATATCCAATCCACTTTATTATATGCATACTCACCACTATGTCTTTCTGAACTGAGTTCCTTTAGGCCGGAGTTGTGCTTCATTTGCTGGCCATGTATAGCTTTAGTTCAATGACTGGTAGGCTGGCTGCCAATAAATAGGAGTTGAATAAATAGCCCATACAAATGAACAAACATTCATGTTTAATGAGTACTATGTGGTGGCAAAATTTGGTCAGGACTAAGTAAGACAAAGGTTGCCAAACTCCCACTGATCAATCATAGGCACTGCCCAATTCTGGCACAGTTCATAATAGGGCACCTAATAGATATCTCACACAGAGCTAGGACCACACAGTCCTGGATTTCACCCAAGTAGTGCCAGCTGGCTGCTTCAGCAAATAACAGTCACCATTTTGTAGAGAGATTCTTTATTGTGATCAGAAATACAGTAATACTGATACTATCAACCATTATCTTGCTACAGATGCATAGTTACTTTAAATGTACAGCTTTGTTTTCTCAACCAATAATTATGTTTCCTAAATCAAGTCCCGAACATTCCGCCCATTCATAAGGCATCTAAAACTGTTGTTTGGTATTGCTGCTACAGGATTACTGGTTCAACTTTCTGTTTATTATATGACCTACACACACACACATATACTTTCTTGACTCCAGTCTTTAGTTTCTCCTTAGAATAATTATGTACAACCATGCTTAGTTACTGTTGTTTTTCCTGGCCTTCATCTACTGTGGAGGCATCTCTCTGATACTGCTGTACTCATTCCCAAACTCATTAACACAAATTAAGATACTAATAGATTTCACTGGAGATGGGTAAGGTTGGACACATTAATGGCTAAGAGGTGATTACTTCAACATTCAATATCTCTTACACACAGCGATAAGATTTCGGGGAAGTGGGACCAAGCTTCTTCATGGAATTCTGATGAGGAGGAATATTCCCTTTTCTTTGTAAAAATCAGTTCTGTAAATCACAAGGGGGATGAATGGCCCATGAACATTCAGAAACTAGGTCATTTTTTTTTTTTAACTAAAAAGCTAGCTGACATAGAGAACAAATCTTCTTCTTTTGGAATTTTGTCTGCATGAGAAACTAATACTTGTTAAGAATTATCCCCCCCTCCCCCCGCCCCGGGAAAAAATAGTGGAAATTTTAAACCAATAACTATAAAATTAGAAAGCTCCAAACCAACAACTTTTGGAATATATTGCACATAAAAGTCAGATTTGGCAAGAACCAAAAGATTATCATTTTCCTGTTCAGAGAGCAAATGGTTACAAGAAAAGCAATGGGAAGCCGACGTAAGCCTAAACGTCTATGACTCACCATTCTCAGTTGTGCATTTGTATTTTGGTAATTGTGTGGGAGGCCAAGAAGATGCTTGAGTAGTTTGGGTTACTGAGAAAGTGGATTAGCGAGGCCTTCAGCATTGGACAATTTTTTTTTTTTTTTTTTTTTTTTTTTTTTGTGTGAGCTATGGTAAAAAGTGAAACAAACCAGTCAGGGATAAAACCACAAAGAGCGGCTTACAGAAGAAAGACTTATTTTTTTTTCCATCCCATTGATTGACCCTACATGTCTCCATTTCCAGTCTTCACAGATGATACTTCTAGGTAACTTTCACAACATAACCTTTTGATGGAATATAAAGCTACACCAAATCAGACTTTTCAATTGATGTTTGCCTTGGTTGGCATACCACAGGGTCAGGCCACCAAAGATGCTCAGTTAGTTATACCAATAGTCATGTGATGCCCCGGGAATGGCCAACGAATCAGTTATTCCAGTTAAATCACACTTATGCTGAATTCTGTGGAACTAAGAAGGGGGTTCTCGGGGATCCCAGTAGTGTTTCAGCAGGTCTGTGTGGATACAAGAAAGCTAGAGATCAAATTAGGGAATGACAAATATTGCCAGGCTCATTTCTTACAAATAAACTGTTACTACCTCCTAGTCTTGAAGCTGATGAAATTTCCTGAACTGAAATACTTTTCCTCCACTCTGTGCAACCTGCTGCTACATCCAACCATTCTATTGAAATGTCACCCATTTTATTAAATCACTTCAGATACTTCCACTCTTCCTGTTTGCTGCTCCATGAACACTACGGTGACCTCCATTGCAATTTCTTCTGACGTTGTTTTATCTCTTTTTCTCTACAAAACATATGTTATAAACACATACATAGAGGCTACATGTGTATCTATGCTATAAAGTATTTACCCTTGCGTGTGGGTATGTGCACAAGTTTGTATACACGTCTGTGTGTGCATGTACATGTGTATGCACATGAAGGTGGAGGAGAGTGGTCAAGGCCTGGTGTCTTTTTAGATTACATTCCACTTCATTTTTAAGTTGTGATTAGTTTTTTGTATTCTTTAACAGTTTGCTATATGTAGCAAATGATCACTTCTGGTCATTTTCAACCCCCATTACCTCTTTCTCCTATCTGTCCCACTGAAACCCTTCTTTCTCCCTTACAAGTCCCTGTAGGTTTCTCACTAAACTTAGAACTCACCAATTGGTAAGAGCCTAGCCAGCAAGCCCTGTGAGTTCTCTTGTCTCTCTTCATACACTGACATTACAGGCACATGAATTATCACACCCAGTTTTTTCAGGGGTGCTAGGGATCTGAGCTCAGCACTCATGCTTGCACAGCAAACAGTTGACTCATTTTCCCAGCCCTTAGCATTCATATTTTCATATCTAGTATAATTATTTTTTCTTTAGAAATATCTCAAGCCCCATTTCTAAATTTCCATTCTTTAGACTACATAGGTCACTGAACAATGCATGCACACACTAGGTCTACTCTTAAAGCCACCTACTAACATTTTATTAAATCTTTTAAAGATTAGCAACCTCATTTTCTGTATAGCTAAAGGTAATTACTACCATTGATTAATAGAACTCAAAAGATACTGGGGATTCGTGGTTATTTTAATTTTTTTTTTTTTTGCCAACTATACTTTTTGACTTAGGAGAAATATTGCTCAGACCCCAAACTTATTATATGATTAAGATACGCTGCTTTGGATAAAGCAAAGTTTGGTGGTCCAGTAATCTATTTAAGCAACCCCATCCCATCTCTTCTGGGGCCCTCTGATGAAGCCTAAAGGATGGAGGTTTTGGAACACTGATGTATGAACAATCTTCCATGGAGCTGATGTTGAGATGTTCAGTGCTCGAGATCCTTCATGTTGGAAAGGGCCAAACTGGAATTATAATCTTGTATCAGTCTTGATCCTTTGAAGGAGATAGAATAAGATCATGTGACAGATCTTTGGATGCCCATATCTTTGTTCTTTTAAAACATAACTCAGACTTTATGTGGTCCATTAACAGGTTCTTTTACAAATGGTGACCACAAGTCATTTTGCTGCTTTTTGCTTTTTGCCTCTGGTTTCCATCATGTTAGTCTTTTTTTTTTTTAAGATTTTATATTCTGAAGAAAGTATTTCCCTCAAATATCATAAAAGTATATTTTATTCATTTAATATGAATTTATTAATCATATACTCTGAGTTCATGATTACACCAAGCACATAAAATAAAGAAATAATATTCATTTAAAAAAGAAAACAGGCCGGTTGTGGTGGCGCGCACCGGTAGATTTGCTGAAAGAGGCAGATCTTGAGTTCGAGGCCAGCCTTGACTACACATTTTTAGCGGCGTGTGCGCAGCCTTTAATCCAGCATCGGGAGGCAGAGCAGGCGGATCTCTGTGAGTTCGAGGCCAGCCTGGCTACAAGTGACTCAGAAAGCGCAAACTACACAGAAAATCTCAGAAAAAAAAAAAAAAAAAAAGAAAACAGTTTTTTGTATGTGTGTCAACTTGAAAGTCTGTGTTCTATACTATCTTCTGATTGTTTTTTTATTAATCTAAGGTACTATCTCCACGATTGTTCCAGAATATTTTCTAACATAGAAATAATAGACTCGAGTTTCTTCTTATAAAGTTGGATTGCTGGAGGTTTAGAGGATGAATTTTGTGAACAAAATGACATTCATAGGTCTAAAGATTTAAATAGTACAGTTCTTAAAGATTTCAATGATTAAATGAATGTACACACACACACACACACACACACACATTTTAAAACTTAACTGGCATGTAGTAAACACTTAATTTTAGCTATTGCTTATTCTTGTTGATGCTACTACTGACAGATCCATGTTAAAAGAATCACATATCTAGATATGTTTTTATAAGGATTCTCAGAAGGCCAGTTTCTAGATTTAGGGTTATGTATGTGTATATATGTATGTTTATATGTTGTATAGAGTTCAGTGGACACATAATTGGTTAACAAAGGAAAGAGATATTAATGCTACTGAATTGTGTACATTCTGGGATTTCAACACTCTTTAGAACTAAATGTATTGGTTGTTGGAGTCTGGAAATCAGAGGTATAATTAGCAAAACATACAGGTGTGGCCAACATGAAAGAAGACTGAGCCTTCCTTAACTCAGGCTGCAGAGGCTAGCCACTGCTAGGAAGCTGTGCATGGGCAAGACTAGATTCACCCACTTTTACCCACTTTGAACCTTCAGTCAATTATGCAGAGATGCAATGCAAATTACAAGTTATCCTCAGTGGTTTTGCCACGCAGGTCCTGTGGCTGTGCTACTGATGGGCCCATGTCCTATCCAGTTGGCCTCTCCTTCATTATGTTCCCCAGACCACTTTATTTTGGTTCCTGCCTGTGTTTTGAACCTATTTCTCTGGCCTTCCCATCAATAGCATGAACTCAAGTATTATCCTAATCCAAGCCAAGTTGTATTGTCTGCACAATAATCTCACAGGTACAACATTGTGTCCAGAAATCAGATCAGAAGTAACAGCATTTTTTTACCTAGCTGATTTTGATAGTGTTGGGGCTTTGCTTCTGGGTGCTCCCTCCATTTGAAAGGCTTGTTTATGACATATATTCACGATTGCCTCCCTTATTTCCTTAACTCTTAGCTGTTCACTCTCCTCAAAGAAACTTCTCATTACCTTATGTAAGACAACACACACCATGCAACCCTCACCTGTTCCTGTTCACACACATTCATCTTTACCTCTAGCCATGGTTTCAACCCCCGGTGCTAATATATTATAATCTGTTTACCCAGTGGGATGCGAACTGCATGCAGGTTCCATGACTCTGTTGGTGACATATATTTGCTGTAACCTGCGACAGCCCCTGACATATTGGAGTTATTTAAGAAATGTGTATTTAAGGCTGAAATACACACGTTTAAATTCTGCTGAGATCTAATAATAATTAGCAAAGAAATGAAATCACTAGAGAATCCATTCCACCTCTCCCCTTGTCAATCCTGGTTTTTGTCCCTTCATCTTGACCAACAGCATCTCAGATGTTTCAGTCCAGCTGTCAGCACAAGACATACGATCAAGTGAATCTCCAAAGAGGAATGAAAGAAAACTTTGGTTCTGCCTACTGCTCTAACACATCTATTTATTTCTTCTTTTATATCTTAATTGTTTAAATATTTGGGGAGGGTTTTCCTGCTGTGATAAATTTATACTCATTAAATTGTCAAATGTGACTGTATTATTTATTTATTTATTGCAGGCACTGCTGGGGAGCTGCTTGCTTTTGCCACTGGCACCATCTGGCTTTGACTGATTATTGCATTTTTACCTGATAGTCTCTGGGCAGGACTATCAGGGTGATAAATGGGCAAAAGTAGAAGGAGGTCAGATTGTGGTTGAGGAAGGTTAACGAACCTGGGGCAGTGAGTCTGACACCAGGACGCTTCCTAAGCACTAAGATAAAGCATTCACCTGTGTCCTATTTGCATTCTGGGTTAATCTTCAAAGAGTGAACATGGCAACATACTCAAGATAAAACTAGCAAGATCTTCTAGAACAGATTTAAGTTTCAAAGCAAAGAGACAAACCCTTGGGGATACCGGCTGTGCTGTGATTCTAGTTGAGATTGCCCCTAAAATTTCACACACTTCTTAACATCCATGACTTATGAGTTGGGATATTTTTTCAAGTGACCCTTGCAGGACATTTTAAAACACTCTGAGAGATGTGGAGGAACTGAAGGGGAGAGTGTAGGGTGAACTAGAACAGTGGCAGGCATAGTTCCTGGGGCTGTAACAATGTCACCTCATAGCACTTGATACGCTGGGCTTCCCAAAGCCTGATCTCTATCAAACCTTTCATTTGAGGTGGAAGTAGGGGGTGGTTCTGTAAATGTGGGATGTGTTCAGCATGTCTGAGGTCATCTCATGATCTTGCTATGACAGGGAAGCTACAGAAGCTATTTAATATTTAATCTTTCATCTTTCCCCAGAGGGAGAAATATCTTCAAATATATATATATATATATATATATATATATATATATATATATATCCCCAATATATCCCAATGTATTAATACTTCCATTGATCTCTAAGTTGGCAAGGATTTTAGAAGCTATGCTATCTTCGAATCATTCGTTTATTCATTAGGAAATGGTTATTAAGTACCCAGTATAAAGAATGCCAACTAAAGTCATGCTATTGAAATAGTTAGGTACAGGGATCAGAACAATATATGAATGCAAGTGCTAAAGAGTTAATTATTATTGTTATTATTATTAATAATAGTGGCTGTTGTTTTGCTCTTTGGAATAGGGTTGGCTGTGTAACCCAGTAGGGCCTTAAATGAACAAATTCTCCTGCCTCTACCGTTCCAGTGCTGGGGTTACAAACTCTTGTCTTTATTTCTTGCATTTCACTCTCCCTGGCTGTTTTCTGAGCTCATGCAGAGATGGACCAATGCAAGGCTATATGTTTATAATATACATGTAATATAATTTATTCCACAAATAACATCTTGCAAAGCCTCTCCATGCATCTCAGAATACTTGTCCCTGGTATTAAATGAAGCCCAAATAACTTCACTTATTTTTATTTATACAGTTACATTCAAGCTTTAAAGTAAAGCTAAAATGCTAAAATGAAATTCTTCATATGGACAATGCTTATAAATATCTCCAGGAAGATATTGATTGAAGCTTTTCAGCACTGACCTTAGAAAGACTTAAGGCATTATAAAGTCATAAAATAGAAAATATGGTGCACACAAAAATGAAAACTCTGGAATTTAGAGACTTGAGAGATTTTATATCTTAGGTGTACAGTAAAGGTTAATGTTCATTAATCAGTAGTTTGATTTTAATAATAACTGGTAAAAAGAAATATTAGACTAATTTTCAAACTTTTAAATATACCACTACAAAAGCCTATTGGATTATGCCTTCTTATAGGATTATTCTTAAATCATGACCTAAGAGTCTCCTGTTATTCTCTCACTGCCAGGATCCAGAAACTTGGTGCCAAGGGTAAGTCAGCCTTGGATAAACAGATTGTCTGGCCTGGGCCACCAATCTGTCCCACGTTTGTGACCTATAAAGATTTTTCCTGCAGGCAGCTCTGCTTGTGTCAACTGTGTGTGCATAGTGGAAACTTCCCAAGCTGTCACCTCCCAGGTCTGTTTTGCTTATACAGCTAGTTACTACTGCCCTGTCCCTCTCCCTCTCTTCCTCCTTGTCCCCCTCTCCCTCCTCCCTCTCCTTCCTGTTATTCTTTGAATTCAATAAAGGCTTGATGAAGGTGTATCATTTGGTCAGAGATTAGAATACAAAGACCTCAAGATTGTAACACTTAAGCTTCAATGTGTTTGTTGTGTAGAGGGGCTGGGGTGGTTGTCACATGTGGCCAAAGGAAAAGGAAGCCTTCTAGTATTCTATATTAAACATAACCTTCAGAAATATCCGCAGGGCCCTAAGTTAGTAGGCAACCATCTCTTATAGACATAACATAGTTAGGACTGAACCCCAATACAAGAGACTTCCCAGCTGAGACTCATTTGTAAGTAGGCACCACATATTAACGCATCAAAAACCCCCTTCTTACCCTGTTTTGCATTATTAACCACCAGTTGTGTTCTCTAATCCCTTATGGTGAATCAGAGTCTATTAGATGCCCCAGGGCATATTTTGGTGGGGACAGTGGATTAAAATTCCCGTTTTCACAGAGGGAGGATGCTATCCTACGAATGATCATGCCACACCCTAAGCCTCACCTGTTGAAATTCTAACCCTTAATGTGATGATCATGCACTGTGTAAGAGCCAGAATGCGAATCTTCTCCAAACACTAACTCTGTCAGCTCTGTAATCCTGGACACCCCAGTCTCCAGAACTCAGAAACAAAATTATGTTGTTTATAAGCAATCCAGGTTCTGCTATTTTGTTATAGCAGTATAGACTCAGAGAGGAACAGGGCTGATATTTAGTAAATGTGTACAAACTAAGAATATCATTCAAGAAAATAACAAAACAAATCTGTTGATTAAACCAGGGCTTCTTGTTTTTTTTCCACTTTTTCCTTTTTACCTAGGAAATTTTTACATGATCCCAGTATATAGTTATATAAAATGACTATACAAATAAAACATTTACTGATAATAATTCATAAATATATTTAAATCAATTAATATGCATATTACTTCATCACTTATTAAGACAAAAGCAAATCTTTATGTTAATAAGATGACTATGCTTATTTATTTTTATATAAATAATTGAACCTTGGGTGAATATTTGATGTAGCAGGATACGGACTGTGTTCAGAGCTTTTCAGTGATGATCAATATTTTGATGATTTTCAGTGATGATCAATTTCAGAATTGCCAGTGCTGAAAATACCAGCTCACAAATGTGTATACAACATGGTAGAAGGATGGCACAGGCCATTTCAGGAATTGTTTGAAATTCTGTCTCAATTCCAAGCCAAACATCATTGAATGACTTTTGATGAAACTCAAGTCAGTGTCTCAAACAGCAATGCTTGAAGTCAGATATTATGAAATAATACAACCCTAAAATACACCAATTCAACACTTTCATGATGAGGAGAATAGGACAGTAAGAAAATGTTCCATCTTTGTTTTCTGTAATTAAATCTATATATTTGGTAAGAGCAGGGAACTTTCTATACATAGTAAAAACATTGCCATTCATAATATAGGACCATCTCCAGTAATCCTAGCTGAGGTGCTATAGTCAGTGTGTGGTGTGAGGCCATGTACAGCGCAGTGTGTTCAGAACCAAGGCTCCAGTGAAGTCACAGGATGCAACATTGGTGAGAAACTGCTAGAAACCCCTTGGATTCATTACACATTCGATTTTGAACTAGTCACTAGTTTGGGGTTGTTGAATGTTCAGACACCCTTTACTGTTACTGATTTTTTAAAATATATATTCCTACTTGACAATGGTAGGGTCCAACCTCCAGTTTAAGAAGTTTAACTTTTAAGAAGAGAGGCATGATGAGAACCCAGGGAGGATTCCTTGGAGGAGACAAGGGATCCTGAGAGCTCTAAAGATAAGGAAACCTGGAGGGTTCTCAGTAGGCAGAGGATTTTTATGAGATGACGTGCTGTGCTCTCACAGAGCCTCAAGGGACCATCCTGCAAACCATGAGGAGTGGTAGTGAGGACTAGTCCATAGAAACGAGTGTGTAGGCTGTGACCTAACTCAAACCATTTTGTGTTATATAGCAAGAAATGTGTGCTTTCAGCTAAAGGGCTGACATAAGAAGTACTCGAGGCAGCTTGCACATACCAGATTGCACAGGAGTACAGGAAGACATATTCAGAGTTTATTTTAAAAACACATACATATGAGGAAATGACACCTTCAACTAGAATTCTCCAAGTTGAAATCTAAATGTAAAGCTAGTGGGAGAACCTTGGGGGCGGGGAATGAGCCATTTTCAGTACTTATATAGAGAAAAGTCTCTGCTAATGTACATAGTCTGTGACCTTTCTGAACTGGCTGGCCAGTTGGTATGGTGTACAGGAGCTCTCCTGACTTTAAGCAATCACCATAGGACCTTCTGAAGATCCAACTTTTAGTTTGCTTCATCATTATTAGATTGAGATGCTGATACCACATATTTTGATCATATTAACATATTAACCTCATCTTCCAACTCTGCCCAGATCGACCCTCATTCCCATGCTCACTCAACTTTGTATCCTCTTTTTAGAAATCTGTCAAATTCAGTTTGTGCTGCCAATATACTGTTGGTGTGTGGCCAGCTGCTGGAGTGTGGCAGACTTATTGGAAGCCAAACCATTAAAGAAAACTAACTTTTCCCCACTCTCAGTAGCATCGCTTTCCCATACATAGCTGCTTAGGTAGGGTAGGACTTTGTGCTCACTTCCTCCCTCCATGCTTAGATATGTCTGGCATGAGTTGGCATAGATTTGTGTTGTCACAACCACTGTGAATTCATGTATCCAACTTCCCTGTTGTGTCCAGAAGTCAACGTTTTCTTGAGGCCGTCCTTTGCCTCTGGTTCTTACCATCTTTCTGCCCCCTTTTCCAAAATGATCCCTGAGCCTTAAGAGAAGAGGTATGAGATACTGATATCTCATTTAGGGTTGAGTATTCCAAAGTCTCTTATTCTCTGTACCATGACCATTTGTGAATATCTGTGTTAATTGCCATCTATTGCAAAAAGAAGCTTCTCTGATCAGGATTGAGAGATTTGGGTCTAACTATAAGTGACTGGGAGTTGCCCACTTAGCAGAGTCTTTCCCCCCATGGCCTATGACCTGTCTAGCCATAGGTTAAAAATATAGATATTATCTTGTAGAGTGTGTCTTAAATCTAATCAGAGAGTGATTTATTACTGCTATGACATTCCTACCACTGTTGTACAAGTGAGCTTCTCTTGAGCGGTTGGTCATTATTGTTGCTCACAGGGTTCACAGACGGGTAAGACTGAAAATCACTATTCTCATCACGTAGCATGCATACAACTTATGAAAACTAGCCAGTAAGAAGAAAGCTTCCAGATTGATTTCTCCATGTTCTTTGTCTCAAGAATGTGGTGTTTTCAGCAACAGGGTCTTACTGTCAAGTTCTAGCATGACACAAGAGCAGAGGCAATAGCTTATAGAGTGTGGGGGCCTATGGGATCTCACTGGCCGTCAACTCCAAAAGAGGTGACTCATTCCTTCCTGGTACTGGGCTTTATGTTGGTGTTGTTGTCAGCCTACTGTGTCATCTTTTTGTAGGGTAGCTCCATTTACCATCTATAATGCATACACGCATGTGCGTGCGCGCCGCGCACACACACACACATAACACACACACACACACACACACACACACACACACACACACACACACGCATACAAGTTTCTGCAATTGTAGGCTTTCATATGGCTTTTTACAAAAGAGCTTTGGTGTTAGTAATCTCTTCTTGTACTTTCTTTCCCTTAGGTTTTAGGCTGCTATTTTCATGCCCCAACCATGCTTGCTACTCCTGAATTCTTCTTCAGTGTACTCCATTGGATATTCTGTCTTAGCCTCTGAGATAGGGAGCCATCTGTCTATGGGGCTGTTTTGCTCTCTAGCCTTGGGCACTATCTAGTATTACCTCTTCAAGCCCATTGAACCTTTAAGTGAGGCCAATTCCTCTAATTTTCTCTGGGATGGATAGAAAAATTAGTATGATTTTGAGCTCAGACTTGTAGAGTGTAAGTATTTTTGGCAGGAATGATAAATATGAAGGGAAAAGTTCAGTTGATAAAGAATACTTAAAAACAAAACAAACAAAAAACTAAACAAATAGAAAACAAAACCAACTTTCCCAGTATGCTCAGCATGAGTGAAACTTCAACAAAAGAAGTGTTTACTTGGAGAATTTGAGCTAGAGGCAGGGGACAGGGAGCAAATGACTCCAGGAACAATTGAGAGACTTCTTAACTTCAGTTGACAGAGACTTACAAGCAAGCCTAGAGAAAGACTTACCTACTCCCCTCCCCATCAATGGAAGACATGCTTCATTGAAAGAAACAGAAAGATGAGTCAGCAAAAGAACTGGCATGTGGAGTCAGAGATGCCAGTGAGCAGAATGCTGCATATTAAAATGATCAAAACTTGAACCCAAGTGATCAAGAAGGGTGAGAGTGGAGAACTGGCCACTGGATATGTAAATAAGGAGGCCATTGATAGCCTCAGAGTGGACAATGCAGTAAGTGCGGAGGAGGAAGGGCAGACTGAGGAGTTCAGAAGGTGAATGGACTGGAAGGAATGCATGCACATGGACAGGACACATGTTGGGATGTTTGCTGTTTGTTCAGCTGCAGTCCTCACAGCGTATCACAAACTCAGTGACTGATGGACAGTAGATATTTATTTCTCACTGTTTGGGCATCTAGGAATTCCAAAATCAAGACACCAGTAAGTCACGTGTCTCGGGAGGGCCTTCTTCCTTTCTGTTGCCATCCTGTTGCTGTCTGTGTTACCACATAGTGGAGGACAAAGAGGAATAAACCCATGCGAACTTTTTTTTAAAACAAGTACTAATTCCATTCATGCAGGCTGGACCTTCATGACTTGATTATCTCCCAACAGTTAGGAGGTTCAATCTCAACATGAATTTAGGGGAGACACAAGCATTCCAACCCCAGCAATGTTAAATGGAAGAAGAGGAGTGAGGCTACAGTAAGAGTTTTGCTCTAAACCCACCTGATCTGAGCACATAATAACCAGCCCCTCTTGCCAAGAGACTCCCAAAAGAGGCAAATAGATCCAGAACTGTGCAGAGTATAATTTATTGGAGAATTACAGATAGAAACATCATCTTGGGAGACAGCAAGAAGAGGTAAATGCTCATGATTTATGTTGCAAACAGGAGACTTGTATAGTCAGGACTATACAAGTGACTTCATCCAAGCTGGAATCTATCTGAGTTATCTTAAGCTCATATTAAGGACATGACACATTCCTGTCACTGATAAGTCCAGGGTTATCTTAAAATTCCACATGCCACTCCAGATACTTAGTTTATACTATGCTGGGAAACATTCTTTCTGTCTCTCTGTCTATCTCTGTCCCAGTGTTTGTGTGTGTCTTTGTGTGTATGTGTTTGCCTCTATGTGTGTGTGTGCCTGTGTGTGTGTGTGTGTGTGTGTGTGTGTGTGTGTGTGTGTGTGTGTGTTTATTAACTAGGATTGTCATAGAGCAATCAGGGTTTTGATGAGATGGTCATGTTGGGCTGAATCTATACAAGGATGCTATTTTTCAAGCCAGGAGCAGACACATGTTAGAGGAGATTGGAGATTGAAGAAGAGAAGGAATCCTGGAAGACTGAATAGGGAGTCGGCATAGCATGAGAGGGAATAGGTTAAACCACTTAGATTTCCAGAGGGCTCCTTGTGGAGAAATGAGATGAGCTGGAAATAGAGAGGAAGCAGAGGAGAGTGGGAAAGCACTGATTTGGGAAGGTGTATGTTCTGGGACCCCATCAAAAGTCTGAGCCTCATCGTTTTTCTGATGGAGCACATTCAGAATGAAGATGGGGAAACGAAATCCGTCAGGAGGACTTCCTGAGTGAAGACAGCTAAGCAGCACTTCCCTGTGTCTTTTGTGGGTGACTTGAGCTTACATCTTCCAGAGAAGCATCAGTTCTTCAGAATATTCTTATGCATTAAATCCAGGAGTGGATTTTTCTGGAAGATGGAGCTCTTTGAAAGTTTTGACCAATTTAGGAACATAACAGGAAGATACATGGCCCTCTGGCTGCAGGGAACTTCCTCTTCACAATCCTCACAGTGTTTCCTTCTCTGGATATATTGTCAAGAAAAAGACTAGAACTCCTCCAAGTATGTGTTAGCATGGTTCTAGGTTAGGTCCATCATATCTGAGAGATCATTAATGTTCATCTGTAACTAAAACAAGAATCTCAATATTGGTTGAGCACATACATGAAGTTCATGATTTCATACATATGTTTATCTACTGAATTGCCTCCCAGTCTACTAAGAATTTACATCACATTGACATCTGAAGTCCCATTTTTTTTTTTTTCTGTAGCCTTCTGGAATCCAACATTTTTCTCCAAACCTTATCTTTTCCTTTGCATCCGCTTATTGAATTTCTTCCAGCCTCCCTGATGACTCCATGAAATTTCTAAATCACATATTTATATTAACCATGCCACATACTTAATTCTGAGTGCCTGCTGCCTTGTGTCTCTCACTTCTTTCATTTTATTTTGTCTATTTTGAAGACATCTTTATATCTTTGTCTTCCCAGCTCCTATATACTTTTCAAGAAATGATTTTTTTTAAGAAGATATTTCAATTAAGTTGCTAATAGTTTGTAATGATCTCTTTCCTGGTAAATTTTGAAAGCACTGACAGATCATGGAAAAGTTAGTAGATACAAAGATTTAATATTGGTTTGAACCACCATCTTGGGACCAAATGGCAGCTAGTAAATTGATAGGGGCAATTCTCTAACTTACTGTCAATAGAAGTCCTTATGTAACTTTATACACTCCGTTCTGTTTGGCTCTTCAGCATCTCTCAAAGAGACAGTTACCAGCCAAAACATTATGAGGTAAATTGAAGGATCTCATCAGATTAGATTAGCTAGATCTCCAGTGTGAAGCAGGCTGAGCTAAAAACCTGAGACTGGATGTCTATACCTCACCTGGGAGCACAAGGAACACTAGGGAGCATCCATTTTCTTATATTTGTTTTTGTTTGCTTGTTTTTTTATTCAAAAAAATATTTATTCTTTGTGTCTTTCATATCACGCATCTCAATCCCACCCACCTCCCGTCCCCTCTCATCTACCCTCTGCCCCTGCAACCCCTCCTCAAATAAAACAAAATAAAATTTAAGAGAAAAAAAAAGCAAATATATGAAAATGGATGCTCCCTGAATTTACACTCTTCTCCCAGGTGAGGTATAGAAATCCAGTCTCAGGTTTTTAGCTCAGCCTGGGGGTTTACTGCGTGACTCACTGTGTCACACTGCAGCTTCCTTGAGGAGACAGTTGGTTTTTTAAACAAAGTGTGGAGCAGCTTTTCAATTTCAACAGACAGAAAGATGAGGACTGGCTTCCATTCCCATGTTGTACTTTGAATCATTGATTCACTAACTAACCTCTGGCTCTCCAATGCTTGTGTCTTCCTGGCACTGTGTTTACAGGTTCTCAGCACTAAAGGGTTGGAAAGGACTTGCCTGCCTCACTCAAATCTCTCATTCAGAGGTCCCCTGTCTTGTTGCTAATCTTGGTCGTAAGTTTGGTTTTCTGATCTTGTCTCTGGGCCTTATCTTTGAGGCTCCTGCTCTGTATTGGCCTTAGAGTCTGGGTAATTTCATCCAAATGTAAATATTGCTATCTGGACAAACATAACATTTTGCCTTGTTTGTGTTTAATGGCTTTTCCCATGAAAAGCAGACCCAGTACTGACTTTTTAAATAGTATTTGAACTTTTAAAAATTAATGCTAATTTTTTTTAAATCTATGAGTCACCATTAGAGAGGAAATACTGGCTATCTTTTCCCCCTGTCCATTCTCCTCACACCAAATCCACCTTGTATACCCACTTGGGCATGACTTTAGTGATCCATCTTTCTGTTAGGGTAGAAAACTTAGTGTAATGGATTCTCGTAGGTCAGAAGTTTTCTGTCTTGGTGTATAATATTACACATTTCACCCACTCATTGTGTTCATTTTAACTTACCAACTGGCCACTATGTGTATAAAGCAGAATTCATTGGTGCTTAGTAAAGTGTTAAGTAATTCAAGAATTGAGCTAATGTGTTCATTTTCGGTATGGCCTTAAGCAAGTCACACACACACACACACACACACACACACACGGCTACAGGAGATGAAACAACAAAGTACCTGAGTTTAACTGGAAAGTTCTTCTCCGGAGAAAGATACTTAAGCAATATAAACTATCTTTAGTAAAGAGCCTGGCTCTTCCTGGAAGATCCTAGGAAATGATGAGCAAGCCCAACACTACCGCTGCATTCTTCTCTTACAGCCTGGCTTTTAAAAGCTCTGTTTTACTTGAACATTATGTTCCCGAGTCAAAAGAGTGCTTCAACAAAATCTGCTTTCCTGGGGGCAAAACTAATCTCACCCAGAAAGGGTTTCAGAAACGGAGATACTGCTGAACACTGACAAAAGATATTTTTTCCCTCCAACAGAAATTGCTCAAATTGCTCGAGAAAGAAACACAATATGATGTTTATCCATGTTTACAGATGTTTAAGCAATGCCCCCTTCACAGGGTCATGTGACTACAAACAGCATCATGGCTAATTATATCTGCTGCTGCAAAAAACAGATGTGTAAATTGGTGGTTTCTTGAGGGAAAATAATGCCAAGTCCACTTTCCAGAAACGGACACAGCGCAGTGCAGTGCAGCTGCGGCATGCTGTGTGGTTCTGTCTTCCGCGCTGGAATGTGCCTGCGCTTGGAGAACGTGAAAACTCAGAAGGATGTTCAGCAGGAAAATCTGGGGAGAACCAGAAAATGACTCCGGTGATTTGAGGAATTTAAATTTTTCTGCTGATGTTGGGCAAAACTCAGCATTCAAAGGGGATGGCAGCCATCTTTGTTTCTAAAGTTTCTCGGGCAAGAAGTACAGGGTGCCCTGGGTAGCAAGGAGTAGAATTAGGAGCCTCTCAAGCCACATGGGCCTTTGAGTGAGTGGGTTGTAGATATAAACAAGACCTCAATGAGGTCTAATTGTATCAGAATAATCAAACTTCTTTCCTGTGAATGACAGATGATTCTTAAATTTACTGATGGGTCTGGCAGGGACTTGAGAACTAGAGTTGGCAGGTTCCTTATTTCTTTCATACACCTCTATCACCACAGAGATAAAATGAGATGACAGTGCTTCTACCACTGAATTTATTGTCTCATAGTGACTTGCTTTCCCCAGGATGCATGTTGATGTGAATATACACTAGTCAAGATTATCCTGAAAAATCAAATCAGAGGAACATCACCCAGATTATTCCATTAGAATAGTTTACTAAAAAGGTCTGTTATTGCAGGTTATATCACCACCACCCTCACTACTTTGTCTCTGCATAAATCCTATTTTGCTCTTAAAGAGTGACAAGCAGTGTGTGCAGAATGTTGCACTATGATCTAGCAGGTGCCTGAAGGATGGGAGTTATCCATACTTTCCTAGGTACTGAAACTTTGTAGAAGACTAATAGGTAGCCTATAACTTAGTAGATGTGATAAAACAGTCAAAGTTAATTTGCATTTATATTGGATATTATATTCAAGGAAATTATGCAACAGGAGACTTGCTCCTGGGGCAGGAAAGCATAATCTGCTCTTTTCAGGCCACAGTCCTCAGCTTTTATGAGCACATACTCACTACACAGAAGCACCACACCATGTCTTTATGATTGAAATGTAGCAGAGGAAGGAGCTTGTCCGCTAATCTGTATCTTTCAGGCCCAGAATGGAAGGATAATAAATTGAGACTTGCCAAATGCCTGAGGCTAAAGCATGCCTTTGACACTAATGATCTAATTCAGTTATCTACTTTGTCCCAAATTTAGCTTTCTCATTCTCTGTGGCCTGGGATCTCACAGGGGGTGTGGGGTGGAGAGGAGGACACTGGAGATGAAGAGAGAAGTAACCAGCCTCAGCTCTGTCACTGTGTGATTTAGTCTGTAAGCTTGTTTCCAAGGCCAGGTGTGATAACATGTCATTCTGGTTTTTTTTTAATTGGAATTTAGAGTAGGGATTATTGGTCATTTTGTGGAAATAGCTACTAATGCTGGGTATCCATTGGAAGGAATGGGATAAAGTAGAAAATTCTGACTTGATCAATAAAGCCATTTTTAATACATTCATAGAAAATACTTGGAAACAGAAGTGTGGCTCAGGTGACAGCCAGCTCTCAGGGTAATCTATGGATCACTTACTGCAAGTCACCAGGATGCCTATCAAAAATGCATCTGGTACTTCTCATCAGACTCCTCCCCTCAGTATCCTTAGAGGTGACTGAATGAGTCTGTTTTTATAATCATAGTCATTGGCAGATACATGCATTGAAAGTTGCAAACCCCTGATCTAGATGGAAGGGCTCTTTTCCTGCTAATCTGAATTCTGGTTGGGAGAAAATCATGTAATCGCCCTAAGCCTCAACTTTGTAACAATGTTATCTTCCATTATCCAGAAAGCAAAGGTACCTTGGTGGAACAGCCTCTTAGAATAGAAGCCATTTTCACAGACTAAATCTCAAAAGTAACAATAGTTAAACTTGAAACTTAAAACACCTTCCCTGCTGTAATAACACAAGATGGTGTTAAAATCTCTACATCTGTATATAAAACTTCAAGTTGATCCAAAATGGAGCTGGAAAGCTGTACATTTCTTATGGAAACAGGAGAAAATAACATAATTGGGTTATGAAGATAAAGCCATTTTAAAATATATTTAATGCATTTTTATAGCATAGATGAATTATACACAATAATGGTTTCATTATTATTATATTTTCATAGATGTATGCAGTGTATTCTGGTCATGCTCGCCTCTTCCTCCTTTCTAGTTCCCTTTTTTAATCCCTCTCTCACTCCTGATAATCTACTTTCTTTTCCTAACTAGTTCCCCTTCTGATTTCATGTCCATGGGTGTGTGTGTGTACCAAGTAAACTAATTAGTTTCATTAGGGTTGTTTATATGATCATGGGTACCTTACCAGTGGTCACATCACCACAGAAAACTCTCTCTCTCTCTCCTCTCATCAACCATTAATTTTATATAAATCATCAGTTAGAGGTGCAGGCCCATGTGTGCTTCCCCTAACCATGACAGGGTCCTCATGTATCTAAACTTGACCAGGTAATCATAGCTACTGAGCATTCGAGAGTGAAAAGCCATGTTCTGCTGCAAGACAGAATAATGCATTTATACTTGATTTCATTGGGGGAAAGGATGTAGGCTTAAAACCACATATACACACCTCTCCTTTCTGATCTGGGTGGTATGCTAGCCAACTCAATGCTAGGAACCTTTGTGTCAAATGAGATTCTCAAGAGCAATGCACTAGAAAAGGAGGGTCAAAAAGGAAATTCAAAGGAACCTTCTTGCTGCCTGGTTAAATGGTAGAAGAAACTGTTGGATGAGGAGAGAGAAAAAAGAGAAAAGATATATTATTAGTGGGTACCTGAGAAGGTGATGCACTGAAGTGTAAGTATAGGAGAGGAAAGTCAGACCTAAAGAGAAAGAGTTGTTATATGGTCATCCTCCAGGCAGATAAAGGAACATTGGGTAAGGGATTTTTCTGCTACCCATAATAACTACTTAATGCTGAAAATGATCCAGAACAGCTAGGGTATTGGCCAGTTCATTGTGAAGAAGAGAGAGGAATCCAAATCGCTTAATGACTCATTCATTACTTCCACAAGTGTTTATAGAGTGTCCCCTAAGGCCCACGAACCATACAAGAAATTGATATTAAAATGAAAAATGGGACAAGTCTCTGCCTTCAGTCAGCTTGACAGCCAAGAAAGAGAGGCCCCCATGGGTAAGTAAGATGCTAATTCATCTGGGTGAGTTAATGGTCTTCCTGTGTGATGAAGTTCAGGCTTAGTCCCCTTTTGTCTGCCTCATGGTTGTCCCCAGGGAAAACTGAAAGATCACCAATCCCCTTTCTCCAGTACTCTGCCTGTACTTTGGGTGGTATACCTCGGGGATATATTTGGAAATCCTGGTATCGAGAACCGTCTCCTAGACTCCCACCCTCCAGACTTCAGTCTCCTCAGAAGAAATGTAACTGCCTTCAATGCCGTTCCTTAAAATGTTTATCGTGGTTAGGAGAGTGGTTGGTGTCAGTCTTATTAACCAAAAATTGTTATCACCAAATTCCTCACTCCTATCATTTACAGTTTAGCTGTTTCTTATGTTTTGATCTTTTTCTTTTCCATAATTCAGTCTAATAACAATGAATCTCTTTTGGAAGTAGAGAAGCAATGGGCAGCACCGACCTGAGAAAAACTATGGGCATTCAGACAAGTAATCAAGTAGGCACACTGCATGCTGGTTTGGATTAAGGGACACCCTGAAGCTCATCCTCTCACCCCTAACATACAAAACATGAATAAAGTAAGGAACTGACCAAATCGTGGGCTTTGGGGAGCAAGCGGAGGAGGGGGCTGAAGGCAGCTGGCTTTTTTCCTAAGCAATGCTGGTTTTGACTGGCCTCTCTCTGCAGTTTCTGCTCTCCCTTGGACACATTGATTTTTGGCTTCCTTTCCGTGCTTTGGTTTCTCAGCCCTGCTCCCTACGTTTTGACATATGTTTCCTTTGGTCATCCCTACTTTGCTCTTCATTTTCTCTCTTCCGTGAAGATCCCTGGCTCCTTCTGGATGATCTCATCGCTTTGTTTCTCCGAGTGCATCTCTCTGGGGCTCCCACCTCTGAGCTTGCGGGGGAGCTGAGGGCGTGGCAAGATGCTCCGGGGTCCTATGAACCCCAAGGCGTGGCAACAGACAGCTCACTGCTTGCATGCCCCACCTGCACACCCCTAGTATCACTCAGAGGTGCAGACTCGACGCCTGCAATCTGGGAAGCCCCTCCTCCAACTCTGCAAACATCCGCAGAGGCTTATTGCTCTCTCGGAGCACTAGGGAATTCTTGTGTAGGAAATAATTGCTTCTTCCCTAGGCTTGGCTTGGAGAACAAAAGCTTGAGCCTATGCCCCAGACCTCTTAGAAGAGCAGTGAGGGCCAATGAGCAGGGTCCCTCCTTAGCCTGCCTTAGTCAGCCTGATTACACACTGCTTATGCAGACAGAGACCTGGGTAGTGTCAAGGTTACACAGCGGGTGAAAAAGAATGGGAAGAGCTAGCTGGGTCAATTGGAAGCCTGTTTCTCCAGTTTTTTTTCCCCTGCTTTAGAGGCTGCAAAGGGTACATTAGCATCCCTTAGGCTGTGTTCACCTTTTCCTTCAGCGGGGCAAGGGCTGGATGGTTTCTTTACATCAGCAGGATCATACTTTTGCAAACTAAGTAGGAATCCCTTGTCATGGAGGATGTCACAGGAGAGAAAGCCAGCCAAGGCAAAACCAGAGACACCTTTTGAAAACAATGGCCCTTTATAATTAGTATTCTTTTAAGGTTTTTAGGTTTCTTGATCAACTGCACACAAATCTTTTTTCCTTCTTCTTTCCTTTCTTTCTTTCTTTCTTTCTTTCTTTCTTTCTTTCTTTCTTTCTTTCTTTCTTTCTTTCTTTCTTTAACTTGGGAGGACAGTAAATTAAGCGGGTAGAAAGAAGTGAAATTACTGTAGATGTTGCCAAATTTAGACGTTGTGAGATTTCCTCTTAGTCCGGGAACTCCTGGCACCGGTGCCTTCCATTCATTCAGTAACATGAATGAATTCAGGACACTGGCAATGGGATGGGCTTTGTCATGGGCTGTCCATGACTCACAAATGGAAAAAGAGTGAAAAGTCAGGCAGCTAGCTTCCGTGGGTTTCCACCTAGGAGGTGGTGGCTGTGAAAGGACTTGGATCATGCAAAAGCTACTGTACAGAAAGATGCCACTGCACTGGCCAGCAGGATGCTGATGGGAGCTAGAATTTTCTTTCCCTACTTTCAGACCTTTTTCTCGCTTAAATGGGTTGAAATCAATGGCGGCAGAGAAAAATAGGGATTTGCATATCTTCTTCATTTTTAGCAACCTGCCTCTCTTTCTCCAATCAGCTTGCACTCATTCTTCACATACACCCTCAATGTGGCTTTTGAATGGTATCTAAGGCATTCCTTTAGAATCTTTGCCTCCTGTATCATAGAGACTTTGCGGAAGTTATAGCTTTCTACTGACTGATGAATGGTGTGGTATCAGCCTTTGAAGAGAGCTGGTATCAAGGTGTTATCAGTTGGTATTTACAGGATGGTAGTGTTCATTCTATGAAGAGATAATTCATTTACCACCTCACAGGTATTATGGTAAAGGAACCCTGCACTGTAGAGGGTCAGGCTTCAGACCACAGATGCCACAGTAGATTTTTCCCTTTTCGGCTTGGTCCTCTGTTGGAAATGGCGTATCTTCTGTTTACATAACTACATAAAAACAACGTACAAATGTGCAGCTGTGTAGATGAACTTCTATACATATAATAATGATGTGATAAAGTCAGTGACAGTAGAGGACAAAGTCTAGGGAGGAGACCCAGTCCATACAAGATTCTAGGGTTAAATCACCCAACTTCTCAGGTGCTTCCTTTCCTGGGGAAATAGAAAATCAGAAAAAAAAAAAAAAGTACACATAAGCATTTGCTGATAGAAATTTGATGCTTGAAATGTTTGACTCTTCAGATAGACAAACTAAACTCACTGAAGTATAGAGACTTTTGCAGGTCTTGGAATGGGAGGGTCAAGTAGACAGCTCTGGACTCCTGTTTAATGATTCTGGTCTTTTACAACCCTCTCCTCCTCCTCTTTCTCCTCCTTCCCTTCCTTCCTCCTCCTCCTCATTTCTCTGAATCCAATAAATAGACAACCTCTGAAAACATCTTTCCATTTAGAGTGCTATTCAGAAGGAACTGTGAATTTCCCAGAACAGGTATGCTGAGTATGGGTGATACTGCCAGTACTGTTCGCATTGATGTGCCTAGATGTGTTAAGATGTAGATCCTGATGCAATAAGCCCAGGCTAGGTCATAGTCTGCACTGAGAGTGGTTAGCACCAGCTGCCCTCAGTGGGGCAGATGCTGCTAGTCCTCGTGAGCAGCACCAACAAGTAGCCCACCTTTCCTCCTAGCTTTTTCTTAGCACAGATGCAGCAGCCCTGGGGATTTAAGGAGCCTTTTATGTTCCTGTTGCCAGGTCACTGCCTGCTTCACTAATGTGGATGCTTTTCACTGCCTGTCCTCAGCCAGGCTGGAAATTGTTAGAAATCATCTCCAGAGGCAGGTGTCTTGAGCTAAAGGGTGTGATCTTTTGTCTAGTGACTTAGCACCATTTAACTTGGTTCCACAAACCTTTCACACATAGGCAATTTGCTCAACTCTGACGGCAAAAGAATGTCTTGTTGTATGGCACAAGTGTCCTCTGGCTGTCACTCATTTCTTTCCTTCTGGGAGAGCAGCTGGGGTGCTGCTAGCTCACAGGCCTGGCCCTTCCACCGGGGCTCAGCATGTGTCTTTGTGCATCTTCTCACCATTCATTCCTTTCTGTACTTCCTCGTGTGATGTTACCTTAGTCACTACATGTCCAGGTGAATAAATAACTGGGCAAAGGCTCTCCTAAGGCAGGCAGACTTCAGTGTTGCCCATTTCTCAGTTCTCTGAAGCTTGCTTACCTCCAAAGTGCCTTTGCCACAGCCCTGTAGATTGTCCTGTGGGTTCATTTTCAGTCTCTCCTATTATAATGTACTCTCTGGATAAAAATCAAGAGGTATGCCATATCATGATGTCTATTTCCCAGGCATTATTAAGACTTTAGTATGTGAAACAGTGAGAGATGTTGAACTCCAGAGTCAGGCAGCCAAGGCAGCCAAATCTTAGCTCTTCTACTCATTAAGTATAGAGCCTCCCTAAGCATTAATTTTCTCATTGAAAAATAAGATTACTTAACTCATATATTATAATTATAATAATGCCTACTCCATGCATATAAGAATTTCCATGCAAAGCCTTAGTTCAGTGTCTGACAAGGTGATCAATGATTGCCAACCCCTATTATCAACAGTATTATTATGACAGTTTTCCTTCCCTCTGAGAATTTACAAAGTAGTGGAGTATTGGGGAGGAAAGTACACAAGTCACTTTAGCTTTAAAACAAAACAAATACAGTTGGAGATGCAGTGGGGATTTAATATAAAGTTAATAGTCTATTCCACAGCTGGGCAAAGTGGTGAGCAAAATGAGAGTAGCTTTTACATTTTTAAGTGGTCTAAAGAAACCCAAATTGATAGATATATGCTATGGCTCCTTGGTATTCTCTAGAATGCAAACTTTTCCAGTCCATAAATAAGTTCATTAGAACACAGGCATACTCATTTACTAGGCATTACCCATGAGATATTTCACACTATTATGATGGAGCTGAGTAGTAGAGGTAGAGACCATATGGCCCAGAATTTTTTTAATTTAATTTGTAATTTGACCCTTTGCAGAATAAAGATGCTAACTCCTAATCACACAACTGAGCCAAAGCAAGAAAGTTCTCCAGCCAATGAGCTGGGGGTTGCGATGAGTCATGAGGGATGTGAAGATCTTCAGCTGACATACAAGACAGAGACCCCGAGGGAAGCCACATTGTCAATGAGCACACAGACCTTGGCTAGAGAGGGCCATATGAAGAGTGTGAGGGTTTCTTTGGCTGAAGTTCAGTTCACACTAGGTTGACTCCAAATTCCAAAGCAATGCATATCTTCTTAGCTTGAAAAACAATGCACATACTTAATTTATTTTGAGCTTGGGAGGAGAAGCACACTATGATAAAGACACCATTCTATTTTCACTTAATATGAATTGAGTGGAAAACAGACTAAGTAAAAGAACTTCTTAGATTGAGTATTATAGTGGCAGCACCCAGTGTCAATTTTAAAGCTTAAAATATGGAAATAATGTGCTCAGGCATATTTGCTAATGGAAAAAGAAATCTTCATCCAGCTTCCTTTGCACTTCCCCCACCCCCTGCAGCTAGCCCCATTAGTTCCCTGATCACTGTTACTCATTGAAATCATTTATCACAGGCTGGTTTTATCAAGTGGTTTTTGTTCACTCAGTTCTGTGTCTGTGAGTTTGGTTTGGGGACAATGTAGATAATTACTTTAGCTAGGAGCCATCATACTGCCTCAGTCTCAGGGTGAGTTACTGAAGATCTGTGGGAGTCTTTTCTCAGTCCTCTCATTGCTCAATCTGAGACACAGGAACAGGAGGAAGAATTAACTTATGATGAATACATCAGAATTTGGGGAAGAGTGGCAGAAGCCTGTCTCCTTGACTAAGATGCTAGAAATGTCTTCAGGCTTTCCGTGTGCATCAGTTTGTACATCCCCTCCCTCATTTTCCCCATCTTTCACTTAATGATGCACCAGACTGAAAGAAAAGTAGCTTTTGCTAACACACATATGCCTGAATCAGGCAATACCTTCCTGTTTTACCCTGTTTCATTTAATTGTTTAGCTCAAAGAATGAGTTACCATAAAATCCTTGGGAAAGCCACAAGAATTCACTCAGATGTTATGAATTTTATTTAAGAATTTCAAAACAGAAAGGAAAGATTGCCTCTTCATAGGTACATAGCTTTAAAGCATGCAGTGTTTCTGCTTGTAGGACCACAAGGTGGAAGGGGTTATAATGGTTTCCATGACAATAACAGCCACTAAAACAGGTAAAGCATTCCTTCAAAGAGCTAGATGACAGAGTGGTAGCCAGTATTGGGAAACTAATCAGAGCTGATTGCCTATGTGTGTATTTCCCTATCTGCCTCACTATAACTGTGGAGAAAAGAGAAATTGTTGGTGCAAGGAAAAGGCAATATTTAATTCAGAAACTTGGACTGGAATTAAATTCTCAGACTCGGGAATAAGTGGCAGAACCTACCCTTTGCTACCTTTTTTTTTTCTGTAAGAATTCACCAGGGTAACTCTAGTTAACCCACTTACTTTTCTAATTTAATTAAATAGCCATAATTCCTGATCTAAACCCCACCCCTTTCTCTCCTCTTCTCTCAGATTGCTTCCTCTGCTCCCTGATAATTTCTCTCTCCTGCTTTCAAAATTAAATAGGAAAGCTGGCCTCAGAGCTGTTCTCAGCATTTCAAGTGCGAATCTTTCCCATCAAAATCTTCACAAGGAAAATAAGTCCCATCATCACTGAGGTGACAAGGTCATGATGCCACAGCTCCTGCTTTGAAGATTTGTTTCTATTTTCTTTCTCTTGGAGAGAGATTTTTGAAAGGGGGGAGATAAAACCAGGGTGACAGTTCTGATGATTCTTTTAGAAACTGATCAGTGTCACCAGACACTGGCTATGACAAAACCCTATTCTGAACTGTACTGCCCCCCAACTCTGTTTTTTTTGTTTTTCATTTTGCCTGGAATGTTTGAGAGGGAAATCTGCAGAGATGAAAGATGCCCAGTTCTCACTTTGGCTTCTCAACTACCTAACTTTCTGGAGATATTTCACCTCCAGGTATCATTCAAGCATTTCGTTTCACATCCTAGCTCTGCTATTTGCTGGTATGTGATTCTGAGCAAGTTAGTGAGTGCCCTTGTGCCTTAGTCCCTCTGTTATAAAATAATATTATCTATTATAGCACTGGTGCCTGGGTTACACCATTATTGCATAAAATATATTCACTGAACATGTTTGGCACTTATATGAATAAATAAAAACATAATAAAGTGTTTAGGATAATACTTAAGATATAAAACCATTTTTGATTGGTTGTTAACTTTACACATATAATCATTATCCTCAATATTAGTTTTTGATAAGGGCACATGTTGTTTTTAAGAGTACTTCGCAGTGAGAATTTTTATTCATTTCTGTGAAGGAATGAAAAGCATAAAATGTTTAATGAAGAACTCACCCATTTTTTGGTGTCTGTGAAAGAGCAAATTTCACTTTGTTTGTATTGTCCTGTCCCATGGCTCTGTAGGTACTATATATTTCCAGAATTGGAGCTGATATTAGGATTGCTACATACTCAATGATACTTTCTGTCTACTATTAAGTCTGGCATGACTTTGGTAGGTGTGAAAATTATATGAGATTATAACTGTGTATATATAAGACCCATCCTACTAGCTGTGGACCTATTTATTTATTTCACTTGTTTATTTCCTTATTTTGGAAAAGTATAAAGTGATAGCAGAATCATTCACTCTAGGTCACAGGGATTCTTCGAGAAACAATGTTATTAAGTTTAAAATACTGCACAATGAATCATACACCAATTCAAAACACTGTCTTCCCCTACCCCCAAATGGTATTTCAAATTTCTTTTTCATCACCTACCAAATAGATTTCATAATAACATGCACTCTGGTTGTAGATAACATGTACCCTTTCTAGATTAGGTACATGACATTTGGGTATTATTAATTTGCCCATGGGGGTGTGTTGAATGAAGTTGAATAATCTGAAATTAAAATGATTCTTTCTCATAGGAACAAACATTCACCAACTAATCCCCCATAAAGTGTGTGGCATTTGCATTTGTAACTTTTAATCAGCTATGGTTATTACCAGTCATAAATGCACAGTAGTTCTCAGAACCAGCTCAGGCAGTTATTCAGACATACAAGGGATATAAGTGGATCAGTTGGACATAATAAAAAATAGTAACAAAATGGGATTTTTTGTGAGGTCAAATAAAGGTCATATATTTTGAAAATGAATAGATTTCATCATTTCTTCTGGACATGTAGAGGTTTGGAGGAAAAGTAAAGTTGGAGAGGAAGAAAAAGGAAGCAGTTAGTGCGTGTCAGGTAGGAAATGAGTGGGACTGTTATTCAACCTTGGCAGTGTAAACATGTCTCTCTCTTCCCAGGGATAGGAAAGAAATGAACTTCATATTGTGGCATTTGCAGACAGTGTACTGCTTATACTTTTGAAGATAGATAGCTCAGCAGTACAGGGGAGTTAAGGAGTGCCCTCAGCCCACCCTCGTCTCTGGATGGAAATGCCAACAAGCCAGGTGATAAATAAGGTCTAGTGGCAAAACCATCTTTGATATTTATTATTGACGGGTCTTAATTTAGTCTCTTGATGGGGTAAATATTACACTGAGGGGAATGATGATGTCAGTGATTTTTTTTTTAAAATTTGTTTGTTTGTGTTTTTGAGGTAGGGGTCATGTAGCCCAGGATGACCTTCAACTCAATGTAAGGCTGAGGTTGGCCTAGAACTCCTGATTTCCCTGCCTCTGAAGGGCATATGCTACCGTGCCTGGCAAATGAAAGTGATTATGAGAGGAAACTTATCATTTATCCATTCTGAGACTATACAATGTGTCAGGAACTATGTTAAATGGTGTCCATACATGAACTCATTCAGTTATCACAGCACAATGGGACAGTCCTATCACCCTTTCATCCCACAGGTAAGGAACCTGAGACTGACCTGCCCAAGGTGCTGAGCAGTTAAGTCTTCAGTAGGACTGGATTTCAGACCTACATTTGTAACTCATAGCCCATGCTCTAAATAATCAGGAAATGTTGACTTTCTGTATTTAAAAAAAGCACTGGACCAAATGAGACCAAGAATGGGCTGTGTCGTATAGAATCTGGGCCACCCAGCTTTCTTCCATTTTCTAAATGTTGGGGTTCTGATTCAGGCAGCATCATGTGCTCCTCACACAGTCATGATGAAGACTGAATTGAAATATTTCATGTATATACTGTTCTCTCATTACACACGAAAAAGGATAGAGGAAAAGGACCGCTGGAGAGTGACTTGATGAGCATCTCCAGGATACCCAGGCAGCTGACTGAGTGCTGAAAGTTTGTACAGTCTGTGTTCAGCAACACAAAGGGGTATGTGTCACTTAAAAACCACCAGTAAGTATTTTCTAAGGAGCAGTGATGTGCTGACACCCTTTGAACTGCTGTGATGCTGAAGGTGTACAAAGCTGAGAAGGTTCTGTTCTCAGAGGGTTTATGGTTGAAAAAGTTTACTTAATAGTAGAATGAAGGCACATGCCAGTTGAGAAGGAAAGGAAGTATAGATCAATTAGTTGTTACTATTTTGTGTAGAAGAATATAGTAGAATAAATAAATGCCCATTTCATCGTATCTTGTGTTCTTGAATGTTTAATTAAAGGGATAGCTTCAGTGTCTGTCAGGGAAGATGTTTGTTTGATGTTAAGTTCTAAAAACCAGGGGCTTCCTTCTTGCTGGACAGATGTGACCATCTTCTCCAGAAGACTTGAATGTTGTTCATTCTTGGGACTTTTCCCTGGGAAGGATTCACCCATGGTGGTGGTCCAGGGGTATGGCTGAGCTACTCATCTATCTTTTCCCTACATATGACTACTCTTCTTCTTTACACCCTAGTTGTCACCAACTATATTAGTTACTTTTCTGTTGCTGTGATGAAAATACCATGGCCAAAGCAACCCACCGAAGAAAGAGTTTACTTTAACTATGGCTCCAGATGGATCAGAATCTATCTTGATGGGGAAACATGGCAATAGGTAGCAGGCACGGCAGTGGGAACTAGAAGCTGAGAGACCACACTTTCACCAGGAAGCATAAAACAAGAAGCAAACCATAAACGCCATGAGACTCTAACCTTTTGATGATGTCCTTCCTCCAGGAAGGCTCCACACCTAACCCTCCCCAGGTAGTGCCACCAACTAAGGAGCAAGTAGAAGCCTCATAGACTCTCTATGGTTGGTCTGTTAGCTTTTTGAGTGGCCTGATAGGGAGTTTCTCTCTCGTCCACCTCACTGATCTCCAAAGAAATAGTGACCTCTGAGAGGGCAGAGCCTAAATGTGCCTGTCAGTGGCTTTGATCCTTGATTCTGTCAGGCAACCTATTCCCATGTCTGCCATAACCATAAGAGTTTAGTCAATTTCTGTCTAGCGTGTGCCCAATTAAATGGCTAGCATAAATATATGCCTTTTCTTAAGCCTAGATTCTTCCCAACTCCAGTTTAAAGGGGGAGAGCATCATCCCACTTGAGGCCTTGAGAAATACATGGACTAGGTATCAATAGAGGGAGAGAGATATTCTGTTATAATCTTCAAATATCTTCAGAAACTTCACTGATGTAGAAGAGGTAGATATTGGAAACATTATTTTATTGCTAAGACTTGCTAACCCATAGATGATATGAGTTGCCCATGGCTTGGCTAACTCTAAGCACTGGCTTCTTGTGCTCGCATCAGGAATGGCACACCGGTAGTCTTGTAGCTTCTCTTTGTTGAACTCCCCTCTCTCATCTCTATGCTGAGAGATAGATGCTCCTGAACTTCATCACCGGGAAGAGAAGGCTTTTCACAAAGTTGGCAAAAGGAAACCCTGACATCTTTGTCTATCCTATTTTTGAAATGGCATTTGGAATGTTAAATGTTTGTGTGGGGGGGACCGCTGGTGTGCATAGGCGCACATGGAGGTCAAAGGACAACTTTGGGGAGTCAGTTCTCACCTTCTACCCTGTGGGTTCCTGGGAATCAAGCTCAGGACGTTGGTCTCTGTACCGAATGCCTTTACTTACTGAGGCTAAGCCATCACCTCTCTAGCATAAGATGTTGGAATTTTTAGTTCATCAATATTAAACAAATATTAATCCATCACCTGCCATGTACTGATTCCTGCATCAGTTTAAAAACTTGGAATCCAGAAGCAAATATAAGCAAGTTCTTTCTCATATGCTGAGCTTCTCTGTTAGAAAGCATAACTATTTATTTAGTGGTGTTTAAACCATTTAAAACATGCTACTTAATATTATTAAGGAAATAGGTGAAAAGTACATGCTAAATAATATATGAAATATATCATAGACCTATTTTTTAATCACTAGCTATTATTTGAGAATTTAACAGTAGTGTTATATAGAATCTCCCTTATTTGGTTCCTATTCTGACAACTCAAGGTCATTTTTTTTTTCTTATTGATTCTGCAACAGCAGCAATATGCTGCTCCCTTCCTTAAGGAAAAAAAATAAGTTCTTTCACCACTACTCTGCTAGGATTTCCAGAATCCCTCTTTGTTCACACATTCTCTTGGGAAATTATTCAGTCATGAAAGTATCTCACTTGGCCTGTAACTAAGAAAGGATTTTTACTAGACCCTGAGTCAGAGCTGAATCAAGTTATGACAGTTGCTGGAAAAGGCTTAAAGGTTTCATTGCTTCAACCTACATTCTCTTTCCTTTTCACCTTGGAAAAATCTTCAAACCAAGAAAGCATAGTGTGGAAGGAACCTTGTATGCTCCATCTGTGACTATTCTCCTCTACATCTGCCCAGAAAAATTCGAAGACATTTCATCTAAGAAAGTAGAGGAGGCTCATCCATCCCTCTTTCTCATCTAGAAGGGGGCATTTCAATATAATTATGGATTCTTAACTACATTTAAAGCAAATGTAGAGGCACTAGTGTAAATTGGTTTGATACTTGCATAGTTTTCCTAAGGTATTTTGATAAAGTATCAATTATGACCACAAGTAGAATAAAACTTCATTAAAATAAATTATTAATAAGAATAGAATGTATCATAGGTAGGTGTTTGCTAAATTTCATATGTGTGTATTAATATTTTACTCCAGTTATTTTATAGGCCAAATCAGATTTTTTTTCATATGCACAAAAACTTTGTGTTAGAGGAAACATTGTTTAGCACATCTTTTGCCCTTTGCTTATGTTTCTTAAAAATGACTTGCTCAATCAAATCAGTCATATTTTAGTTTACTAAAGACGTTCTCAACTTCTTTTATTTTTTTCTTTTGCTCTGATAAAACACCCTCACAAAAGCAACTTAAGTTAGAAGGGGTTTATTTCCACTTACAGTGCAAAGGTACAATCTATCACGGTAGGGAAGTTAAGCTACAGGAGCTTGAAGCAGCTGGTTGTGGTATTCCCCACAAATAGGGGGGAGAGAGATAAAGGTATTTGTTTAGCTCATTTTATCCTTTATATTCAAATAGGCAAGGACCTGAACCAAAGGAATGGTCCAGCCACTTGTAGGTTAGATCTCCTACCTCTTTATCTTCATAAACATAATCCCTCACAGGCATGCTCAATGGCTAAACAATCACTCAGAGGGGTTCTTGGAGGCTGGTATCTTAGATTCCAGATGCTGTTAAGTTGACAATTAACACTAACCCATCACAACTCCACCCTTTGTCAATTTGATTCTCAGGTACACCTCTAAGCCATATCCTCTATCCTTGTTCCCTTAGACAAGTAATCATCTTATAGTGCAAAAATACATCCAGTTGAACTTTAAAATCTCCACAGTCTTTAATAATTCCAATACCCTTTAAAAGTCCGAAGTCTCACCTGAGACCTAATACAATTTCTCAACGGAGAGTGCCTATTAAAACAAACAAACACACAAGCAAACAAACAAAAAACAAGTTACATGCCATACTTCTAACATATAATGTCTAATAGCACAGAATAAACAGGCATTATTCCAGAATGGAATAATCACAGTTAGAAAGAAGAATTGCCACACAATAATGGCTGTTAAAGTATTTAAAAATCAGTCATATCTCAGAGGAAAAAAATGAAAAGTTAAAATAATATTTGTAGTTGACAGAAGTATAGAGCATACCAAAGCTGCGCTTTGTTTGGAAGATTGAGTGTTCTTGTGATAATTGTAAAACCTTAACTGCACTGAGGTATCCCAGAAAAATGCATGTTATTTTTAGTTCTGAACCTTAGGCACTTATGAAACCTTGCATCCATCTCCTTGCTGGTGTGTGTGTGTGTGTGTGTGTGTGTGTGTGTGTGTGTGTGTGTGTGTGCTTAGCATAGATACTCTGTTGTACATAATGTCAGTGTTAAGACAGTGTTTCACGGAGTGTTGGCTACAAGAAACTTCAAGCAATCCTAGGTTCGTAATGCAATAAATTTGAACTTGAGGATGAGTACACTTGGTAAAGGAACTTAGTCCAAACATAGGCTGGACCACTGACTCGTGCTGTGGATGAGGCAAGCTGATTTTTCTGAGTACTTGTTTTCTGGATTGATCTCTGGGTCCTCGGGAGTCAAGTGTCCTTAATTCTGCTTGGAAACCAAAAGCAATAGAAATGGCCTGTGATTTGGGGGGATTGGGATATGGGAGGGGTGGGCTTTTCTGAGGCTTTCCGATTAATAGCGTATAGTGAAATATCTCACTTCTGGCACTGAGATTTTCATTTGAATAACTCATGTTTTATAGGGGAAGCATTGTCCACCCATATAGGAGTTCAAACACCATTTTTAAAAATTGTACGTTTTTGATTAGGTTACAAAGCATTGGGCTTCCATGATGTTTTTTTATGTATCCTTAATTTTGGCTTACTCACTTCCTCCTGTTTTTCATTTTTGAAATATTTGTGTGTTTTAATGGGGCATGGTAGCTTTCTTGAGTCACTGGAGGGCCTGTTCGGCATGTTGGCCTAATATGAAATAACTGGTTTGTTTATCCACAGAAAGAGTAGTATTTATATTGAAGAACCACTTGGCATCAGTGCCTCCATGCAGATGTCCTATCATATAAGCTAGTGCCTCATTCAGAAAATCCACAATTGAGTACAACAAATAACATCTTGGCTTTACTCTGTGCTCCATTCACAACTGTTAATTTTACAGGGTTATGATTTCATCTCTGAGCAGAGGGCTCCTGGCAGGGACAGATGCTCTGCTGCCCCAGATTGTGCTGTGTGTGTCCCAGTAGGAGCCTTCAAGAGCAGCAGGATGGCAGGAAGGAGGTGATGCCTCCAATAGAGAAGCAGTTGCAGCGTGGCTCTGGGAGGAGGCAGGAAAGAGGAGGATGGGCCTTGTCAAAGCACTGTTACTTCTCTTTCCTTCTGCACAGAATCATATGTGTGATTAGCCGAGGGAAAGGAAGAGCTTGCCTTGAATTTTATGGAAAATATTGTCGATCTTGATTTTCGACTCACATGTATCTTATTTTAAAAGATACCTTTGTGTATCCACTAAGATGATGATGGACCTAAGCAATGACAGGTCCGTACATTGGTCCAAAGAATATCAAACAGGACCACATCATGATTAGCTGGATCTGGGTCACTGGGTTTGGGCTGGTGTGACAGGTGGAAAAGCATACTGTGTGTTGACTGCTGTGGCTTACTTCTTAAACTAAAGCAAAGGGCAAAGTCAAAGCCAAGGGCAGATTAGGATCAAGCATGGGACACAGTACACAATAAACTCTTTTATTAATTTTTTTTAGAACAAGTTGCTATACTGCTTACTGAAATAACTCACAGCCCCTAGAACAGGATTCACAAACGTGAGCAAAAGCGAGATGCTCAAAGCTTAGCCATTGTATTCATGAACTCATTTCGACACAGGATCTGCGCATGATTGGGTTCCTCAACATTTCATTTCCAGTGAGGAGTGCCTATGAAACTACTCCTTCCTCTGGTCTGTGCGCTGTTAACAGTTGCTGGGAGAGGGTGTGGGTGTCATTTTCTTCAGTGGTATAGCTCTGATAGGTTGCCTATGCTCCAGCAAGTAATTTCTCACCCATGTTCACGCAAGCAACTTTAAACTCAGTGGATCACATATAAAAAGGAGGATATGAAATCAGCAGTATGGCTTCTTGGGAAGAAGTGTTTTGGCAAGAGAAAGAGGGAGCAGATGATAGATAGATAGATAGATAGATAGATAGATAGATAGATAAACAGTAGAGGGTGTGTGAAAATAGGTAAAATTCATTATATAAGTGAATGAAACTGTCAAAATAAAAATATGTAAATATATATGAAGATATATATGTATATAAATTATATACATATGAAGAAAAGGTAAAGGAAAAAATTAGAGACTATTAATAGCCAGCCAGGGCACCATGGTGAGTATCAATATGATGCAGAATTTTGTGTCCTTGCCTATTCATTTCTTTCCATGACTATACCTTTTGTTCCTACCTTCTGATTGAATTTCCAAATAGAAAAAGGTCATTTGTTGCACATGTAAGACCATAAATGTTATTGCCAAAAGGTATTTCATGTCTGTACTACTAGAACGCTTTATTTATGATAATAAACACTAATTTTAGGTTTAAATTACATTGGGGCTATGTTTGGGACTTAGTGAATTTGGACCATTTTTTTTTAAAACAATCAAAACAAATTTTCTCACCTTTTAAAACTCAATGATTATTACTATTTTCTTTATTCCAATTTTGGAGGCCTGGTATGCTTATTGAGATAACATTGAGATAGTTAAACAGTTGGTCACCAGCATCATAATTCATCACATTCTGAATTGTTCAAAGTCTTGGAAGTCATTTCTATTTTGCATAAATCCCTGATGGAATTTGCTGTTGAAATATTTAGCATGTTCCTTTCCTTGAGTATATTAATGTTCTGATCATGCTTGTAAGCTTAGGGGAGAGAGATGGATAGGCTGTTGCATAATATTTCTTAAATCATTAAGTTTTAGTCCTCAGAAATCCTGAGAACTCAATATCTTTGAGCGCCCTTTTAGAAAAACCTAAGGCAAATGTGATTTTAGTCACATCTAAAACAAGGCTTGTTTCAATTGCTCTATAGAATAACATTGACTTGAGAATATATATCTGAGCTAACATCAGTAATTTTGTTTGCTTGTTTGTTTACTTTTTGTTCTTTAAAGTAAGGGTGTGTGTCTCACATTGTAGCCTAGGCTAGCCTGGAATTCATTATGTAGTTCAGGCTGCCCTTGAATTTGCTGTAATCTTCTTACCTCAGCTTCTTGAGTTCTTGAATTATAGTGCTTCTCCAGGACATCCTTCTAATTCTTGGAGGTCAGAGGACAGTAATATCTGGTTAGTAATTCAGTTCTGTAATCCCTGAATAGGGAAGCTGAGAAGGAAGGAGCTCTCATGCTTCAGGCCAGGCAGGGTTACACAGCAAAACCTTATCTCCAAGGAGTGGCTGGAGAAGCGTCTCTGAGGATTGATTTGAATCAGAGTGGATCACTCAATAGCTCTCCAATGTCTAGATTTGAGAACACCCTCTGAACTTTCCTTTTTGTCCCTCTTATGTCCACAAAGGTCGAAAAGAATGATGAGGACCAAAAGATTGAACAAGATGGTGTCAAACCGGAAGATAAGGCTCATAAGGCTGCGACCAAAATTCAGGCTAGCTTCCGTGGACACATAACAAGGAAAAAGCTCAAAGGCGAGAAGAAGGGTGATGCGCCAGCTGCTGAGGCCGAGGCAAACGAGAAGAAGGATGACGCTCCCGTGGCTGATGGCGTGGAGAAGAAGGAGGGAGATGGCTCTGCTACTACTGATGCAGCCCCAGCCACCAGCCCCAAGGCTGATGAGCCCAGCAAGGCAGGAGATGCACCTTCTGAGGAGAAGAAAGGTGAGGGGGATGCGGCCCCCTCAGATGAGAAGGCCGGCTCAGCTGAGACAGAAAGTGCCGCTAAAGCTACCACTGATAACTCGCCGTCCTCCAAGGCAGAAGATGGCCCTGCCAAAGAGGAGCCTAAACAAGCCGACGTGCCTGCTGCCGCCACTGATGCTGCTGACACCACCCCTGCTGCAGAGGATGCTGCCACCAAGGCAGCCCAGCCTCCAACGGAGACTGCGGAAAGCAGCCAAGCTGAGGAAGAGAAAGGTGAGCACTGTAGCAAGGGTGGATCATGGGTGGGATGCACCAGGGATATTAAGCCTGGAGCCAGACCGCCTGCACCATCCAGGGGGAACTGTCTAGACAACTGTCTGGAAATCACCAAAGTTATACTGAATTCCCCCAAATCTACAAGCCTAAGCAAAAACCGAGAAAGAATTACATGGCAGCCAGTACTGGAGAGTTCAGACAATTATCTTAATTGGATTGATATAAACAGTCAAGCTTGATAATCCCAGTTAAAAGAAAATGTGCTGTATGCTGATAGACTTAGTTTAATAAGTAATTACTGAGACTACATTTATTTCATGGGTGGGAATTAGCTAATGTGATTATTTGGCTTTAGGAAGAGCCTCCTATAAATACAGCCAACTCTTTATTGATTATCTAGTGTGTGAATTGCCAGCAACAAAAATATAATCTCAGCCTTCCTTTCCCTATCACACAAAGTGTTTCTGGGCATTCCACCCACCACCAATTGGTGAGTAGTATGTGTTTATATGTGTATGCTCTGGAGAATGTTAGCTATGACACTAATTGGGGTCAGACACAATTAGGAAAATAAGTCTGTTGATGTTGCCAAAAACAAAGGAAAAAAAAACCCAAATACATAAATTATCATTTTATTATCAAACACACTACTCTCATATGCATAACTAATTGAGAGTTGACTGTGAATATGAAAAGGTACTGGATTCTCTTCAGCTTGGAGCTATAGCATGGAAGTTGGAGTGTTTTTATTATGACAGCCCAAAGAGCCTGCACAGAGTTGGAATAGAACATCCTAAGAGTAGGATAAATGTAATAATAGACTTCCACCCCGGGAGCTGGTCCTGTCCCTCACTCCAGCATATCCACAATGGTGATGTCTCCAAAGTCTTTCGATAATCTGGTGTAACCAAGAATACCTTTTATGTTGCCTTCATCACTGTGACTATTATACAAGGAAAACAATTTAAGGTAAGAAAGACTTATTTTGTTGCACAGCTTCAGATGTTTTAGTCCATAATGGGCTTGCCCTGTTGCAATGGGCCTGGGGTAAGGCAGGATATTATGGCTGCAAGAGTATATGGCAGAGCAAAGTTGTGTACCTTGTGGTAGCTAGGAAGAAAGAGATGTGTGTGTGTGTGTGTGTGTGTGTGTGTGTGTGTGTGTGTGTATATATGATAGATCTTTTAGAGATAGATAGATAGATGAGGTATATTCTTCTAAAGCATATGCATATTTTCAACGAGATCTCACCTTCTTTAACTCCACCATCAGTTTAAAGTCTATTTTGCATCAATCAGTGGAAAAACTATTGATTAGACAAAGACTTCTGAATCTGACCCTCCCTGAAATCCCTTTCATGGATACACACTGAGGTGTGCCTTACTAATCTCCTAGGTGACTCTCAAATTGACAATGAAGATTAACCATTGTACCTTTCAACCCAAAGGTCTTTAGACATAAAGTTACTTCGGACTAGTTTAACTGGGCTGGCTTGCCCCTTTAGAACTTTATCTATTTATCCTACAGACTAAGGGTCTAAATTTGGGACAGATCACTATCTTGAGAAAGTTCATGAGACTAGACTACAGACTAATCGAGGAATGTTAAAACATCTGGCCTTCAGATTGAGAAAGAAATCAGTGAACAGTTGCCTAGATGCTAAATCATGGCAGAAGATTATTCTGTAGTTTCTCAGGTCTGTTTTTTTTTTCTTCATTTTAGCCCCCACATTCTTTAAATCTCTAGAGTATAATAATTACCATAGTTATCAGCATCCTCTCACATTCCAGCTCCAAATAAATCATGATTCTTTCTACCAGTGACTTATTTTCCCAGTAAAAGCAAGGCATGTGACTAAGGCATTGGTTTCAGATTATTCAACGAAACTGTCTTGATTCCTTTTCTTTCAGCTTAGAGTTTAAGCCTCAGATAAGATGTCTGGGAATCACTTTGCAGATATCTAGAGTGTCATTCTGTAACTCTTGGAAGCCAATCATGCTTTTCAAGTCTATGACATGTTTGACATTCCTTAGATCATATTTTTAAACTAGAATTTCTAAAGTTTGGAGAATAGACACAAAGATACAATGTAATTATATATATACTAATTTGGTTTGGTTTTATAGAAAGAATTTGTTGAATCAATGAAAAATCTAATATATATATTTAAGAATAGGCAAAGAATTCCATTTATTGTTTTTAAGCTTTGATCATTCTAAATGACTGATTATAGTGTTTTAGTATTCAATAAATGTTAAATATTAGAAGACCAGAAATTTACTAGATTTAATTTATATTTAATATTTTTACCTACCTATAGAGTCCTCCTATAACTTTGCACATTCTAATCATTTATTTAATTTAAAATGTGTTTAGTCACTGAATGTGGATAGAGATCATACTCTGTCTTAAGCTTTTTAAATTCCAGATTAAAAAATATCTGATCTAAGGAGACTGTATAGTGTACATTGAAAGGTTATTGGGAGTGTAGATGAAGTTTAACATGGAGGTAGTCCAGGAGGCAGTAGATGATGTATTTGGTTCCCTCAGGTCATATGTTTTAAACTGAGATTTCTGAAGTTTGGAGAATAGACACAAAGACGTGGTATAGCTTTAGGTCTATTGCATCTTAGCTTTGGAATGATACTTTTATCTTAGTTAGATTCTGAAATGCAGCTTGTAGCTTTTCTGGTCTGAATTCTATCAGCCTCCTTGTTGAGTGTGACAAGCACAAATTATTCAGTCATGGTGAATCTCCTGGAATCACAGAAACTAAAGGTGATAGTCCCAAATTCCCAGAGGCTCTGCCACGTTTCCTCCTCCCACCCCATCATTGAGTTTCATTCTAATCCTGGTTAAAATAACAGAGTAATTTTCAATCTGACTATATTATTTGGAAATGGACAGCTACAAGGGGTTGTTTAAGATGCCATGGCTGCTTAAAGAGGCATGAAGAGATAGGCTAGCTATGTACAATAGAGACAGGGGTCAAATAAATCCTAGGGGATAATCTAAGAAAATAAAATAAGCCGGGCGGTGGTGGTGGTGGTGGTGGTGGTGGTGGTGGTGGTGCATGCCTTTAATCCCAGCACTCAGGAGGCAGAGCCAGGTGGATCTCTGTGAGTTCGAGGCCAGCCTGGGCTACCAAGTGAGTCCCAGGAAAGGTGCAAAGCTACACAGAGAAACCCTGTCTTGAAAAACAAAAAAAGAAAAAAAGAAAAAAAAAAAGAAAAAGAAAAAGAAAAAAGAAAAGAAAAGAAAAGAAAAAATTTCAAATAAATTCTGATCACGGCTTTAATACATATGGAAATTATTTGTAAACTGTGAATATATTATTTACCTATGCCTTTAACTATTTATAGCTTTGTTATTGGTGAGTACCACTTGCAACGATAATAATTTATTTTCTTGTTTTTCTTAGTTTCCCAACTATATATATCCCTTCTTCTGTTTGCACATACTCAACACTCAGTGTACCTTTGACCACTTTGTAGGAAGACGATTCTGTTATAGGAAATAGGATGCTGGAACACCTGTAGAACACTCCCTCCTTCACTGATGAAAGGGAGAACCTTCAAGCCTCCTTTAATCTTACTGTCCTTGGAGTTTCCTACTGAGCAGTCAGCATGCACATTGGCTTTCAATGATGGAGTTCTTTGCTTGTGTCCCTTACCTCCAGTACTGCTGGTGGATTTTCCTCAAAGGGAACTCCAAAAATTCTATTGATATAGTATTAGCAATGTTACCCACGTAGGAGACTATCAACCAGTGATTTGACTGGGTGGTTGACACAGAGCATGTGACAGATGCAATAGGAAACATAATTTTGAGTCACCTAAGTATTCTGGGTATTGATTCAGTTAAACTTCATTTATTTATTTTAATTTAAAAATGATATTCCCTTATTTGTTAAGTGAGTGTTGGGGGTTGCCACATACACATGGAGGTCAAAGGAGCCAGTTCTCTCCTCCCACCATGTGGGTCCTGGGGATCAATTCAGGTCAGCAGGCTTGGTGGTGGGTGATTTTACCCAGTGAGTTATCTCATCAGTCCTATACTTTATTGTAGTGTCATTACATCTTTCAAAGTGGGATTATCAACACTGGTAAGGGAAACAGGGAAGTTTACATTTGCAACTCTCTGCTGAAGAGAGAAATTAACTAACTGCCTTTGTGTCTCTTGCCTTCTCTTTTATCTTTCCTTCCTCTTTTCCTCTCTTAATTTCATCCTCACTTTCTTTTTTCTATTTTTTTTTTTTTTTGAGACAAGGTTTCTCTGTGAAGCTTTGTGCTTTTCCTGGAACTCACTCTGTAGCCCAGGCTGGCCTTGAATTCAGAGAGATTCGCCTGCCTCTACCTCCCAAGTGCTGGGATTAAAGGCATGCGCCACCACCGCCCGGCCTCATCCTCACTTTCTTTATTTCCTTCCATTTAGAATAACTTCTGATGTTGTAGGAATCCATTTCACAAAGATTTGTAAGATATACTCCTTTGATATCAGGGTATTCTCATTTGTTAGGGGAAGTTTGATGAAATCCAGTGAGTGGCATTTAAAATAATCACATTAATAATCTCAACTGAATCATGCCAATAGGTATGGGATATTTTTATTTACAATGTTCTTTAGGTAAAAAAAAAACAAACAAACAAATAAACAAAAACCGGTGCTTCAGTGGCCCAGATGCAATTTAATCTATGCCATTAAAAAGCTTTGCATCGGGGAGAACAGGGGAATCTGTGGCTATTATGTTGAACTGAATGGTGTTGTAAAATAAATTAAAAAAAAAAAAAAAGAAAGAAAATGTCCTACATCTGTAGGCTTGCTTAGATCCCCCCCCAAAAAAAAGCTTTGCATCATACATCTACCAGTAGCTAAATTATGAGCAAACAAAACAGATGAAGATTGATAATTTCTAAGATAATTATGTGTAAGAAAATGAAATACCCAGCCTACAGTTACAGATTTAGAGAGATTCTTTCTTCTATTCTTTTTTAGTCCCATCCCACTCTTTAGCTCGCTAAAGGACAAGCCAGTTTCACCAGGTTGTGTGTTAAGAGTGGGATTTCCCTTGGGTATTCATGATTGCTTGGCAGGGTGCCGCAGAAGAGGTTTAGATTTGAAATGTGGCTTCAACCACTTCCCAGATTTATATACAACTCATAAAGACTGAAATTTTGAATTGTGAAAGTCCATAAATGTTGTTTATAAAACATGGGCACCCTGTCAGCTTACTCAGTGGAACACAGCTTAAATACCGTTGATTATTAAGCTTTTATGGAACACTTTTATATTGCTAGAGTAATCATTTTTATTGCCTTCACTTGACAACAATCCACTCACATTTGTTAATATTTTCTTTTCTATTTTTTACAGTCTGAAGGCGAAGTAGAAAGGTATTCTGCCCACAGACAGAGTCACTGACTGACAAAGGAGGGTCACACTGATAGGTCTCTCAATCTATCTTTGCATAGCTGTGTAGTTTTTGAAGCTAAAATGTGAATCTCCTCTCCTCTCCTCTCCTCTCCTCTCCTCTCCTCTCCTCTCCTCTCCTCTCCTCTCCTCTCCTCTCCCCTCCTCTCCCTCCCCTCCCCTCCCTCCCTCCCCTCCCCTCTCCTCCTCTCCTCTTTCTCTGTCTCTCTGTCTCTGTCTCTCTCTGTCTCTCTTAAATCTTAGTAGTTGTGCTAAACTCTGATTGTTCTTTTGAAGTCCCAACCAGGACATTTCTGAGGCATGTTCTGTTCTGCATACCTCTAAGGTAGGCAGGGGGGAAGTATTCTGGAACGAAGCGATGGAAGGTCTGGTCTCAACAGTACACAGCATTTAATAAACAGTTGATTAAGAGCCAGTCTCTATGTTAAATGCTGCATGGTAAGTATATCATTGAATCACTGTAACCACTCTGTGGTATAAATCAATGCTATTTCCTTTCCCCCTTTACGTGAGAGAAATGTGAAGTTCAGAGATTAAGTGAGGTTCTCAAATATTTTCTTTTCTTTTTTTTTTTTTAAACATTTTTTTTGTTGTTTTTTGAGACACGGGGTTTCTCTGTGTAGCTTTGTGCCTTTCCTGGAACTCACTTGGTAGCCCAGGCTGACCTCTAACTCACAGAGATCCGCCTGGCTCTGCCTCCTGAGTGCTGGGATTAAAGGCGTGCGCCACCACCGCCCGGCTCTCAAATATTTTCTTACTGTTTTTCTTTTTATTTATTCTTCTCTCATGCAATGCATCCCTACCACAGTCTCTACTTCCCTCCACTCCTCCAAGCTCTTCCTACCACTTCCCCTCTCCCCTAGATTTACTGGTCCCCCATTTCTTTTTTAAAAAGAGCAGGCATCTAGCAAGCATCAAACCAGAAAGCCGGCCCCTACACACTGAACCCTTACATACACTCAGGCATATGCTATTCTGAAAGAAAAAGAGAAGAAAGATGACCAAGGACTCAAATATTTAGGCTAACATAACAATATCTCCCTTATTTGAGTGCTCCATGGTGTTGTTGGGAATTATTAGTGATAACACTTATAGGGAGGCATCCAGTAATGCTCATAATCCTGATCAATTCCTTATCAAGCTCCATCACCCCAGAATTATGAGAAATAGTAAACTAATTTTGATCTTAAAGTCCATATTCAACAGAAGTGCCCCACTTGTTAGAACCAGGTAAGCTACAAAGATCAGTTAAAACTGTTCAAAATAGAACTGTTGCTGGTATCATCAGACATACCTGGAAAAAGTGAGAATTACAAATTGAAAATTTCGAGTCTTTATTGGCCACAGCAGGCCACTTACAATTAGGATGTGCCCAGCCTAAATTTGGCTTCTCTGAATCAGATCCTTTTCAGATACCCATTTAGACTCCATCCCTTTCCCCAGTAAGTATGTTTCCAAAGGATCCAATGCCTTTATACTATCTGGGACTAGATTGCTACAGAACTTTCTAGAAAACACAAATTGGAGTATGATTTCTATTTCTGTAGTTCCAAAGGAAGTAAACAAACAATAAGATGAAGAAGTAAACTTCAGAATCAAAAAATACATTCTTGAGGCCTTTTATATCTTCTTTCATTGTTCATATAAAATTATTGCTCTCATTTAATTAAAAAAAAGCTAACAAGCAGAAAGGCATGCATATCAGTGCCTTAATTTTAGAATTGCTATATTATGCTTAGCACTGAAAATAGAATATATAATAAAATATATAATCTAGAATAGTTTCAGGTATAAATAGGCATTCATAAAATATTTTGACATGTGCACACATCCACATCCACAATCTCGGGAGTATTATGAAAAGAAACGTGAGCAGTAAGTATTACACTGAGAGTTCATTTAGCTAACCATGGAGAGAAAGCAGAGTGCTCAGTCTAATATAGAAGAAAGCTGATTGCTCAGCCTTCACTCTGCTCTCACACCCATAGCTCCATTACATGCTGAATGCTTCCTAGAGCCAAACATGACTGGAAAGAAAGAAGGAAACAGTGGAGCTGCTTCAAGCTCTAATAACTGTGTCCTTAAAGATGTCTCAAGACGCGATGGCTTACAGCAAAATAAAGATGTAGAAAAGGCATGAAGGCATGCCTAACTTCTTGACCTCATTTGAGTTTTCTATGTTGAGAAATTGAGTAAATCAGGCAATCAAAACTCATTCTAATTCAGATAATAAAAAAAGATTTTCACTTTAGCCTATTTCAAAATTCCAGACATTCATTTCACAGCAAACAAATCTTGGCTTTTTAAGCAAATATTTATTTGGGGATTGCTTTAAAAGAATATTTACAAATTGTCTTAAGGGTGATGAATAGCAGCATGTCCTAAATAGATCCATATTATAGGCTACACTTGGAGCAATCTCTCAATGTTCTTAGTGTAATAGATGACTTACCACCTCAGATTATGAGATTGAGTTCTTAATCAGCTTTAACTGATATTTCAGGCTAGCCGTTTGTACTTTAAGCTTAGTTTTGGTATCTGTAAAGCGTATTTGACTACGTTTTCTCTGCCTTCCAAAAAAGCAAATGGTAGACCAAAGGGACACATTTAAAGTGTGGCAAATGCTGTCTTCCCTAAGCATGGCCACTTTGCCGTTGTCTCTTGTTATCTACTAGGCAGTATATGTGGAGGAAGGAGTTGAGAGGAAAAAAGAGAGAATTAGATAGATGAGTTCATTGGATAGAAGGGAAAGAATCAAGGAAGCCAGTTCTAAGAAATTTTGTAGTCATACTTGAGGTTCAACAAACAGCAAAAAATGGAAGGTGCTTTTAAATCTATATTATACTTGAAATTAGAAATAAAGATTTGGAAATGATGATTCCCAATAAAGTTAAACTCCTACCTTATAGTCCTCCTAACCCAGACTCTATGATGGAAAACTATAATTATGTTGACCATATTTTGTTGTCAATAGTTCCTTTTCCTCCTAGACTTAATTCATTATTTATGTAACGTTATATCCACTTTATTTCATTAAGTAGTTATAATGGTTTTTATTGTCAGTTTGATTGGATTTATAATCACTAGTAGATTGGTGAGGTATACACTTAGGTATATCTCTGAGGGTGACTCAAGAATGGATCAGCTGCTGGGAGGAAGAAACCATCCTATTAGTGGGGCCTGGGAGGAAGAAAAGGGATAAGCTGGAAAAGCCATCCCGGTGCTGGCATTCCATTCTTTCTGCTTTCTGTCTACCATGAAGCAACCCCTCTGCTACACACTCCTACTATCACGATATATAACCAATGACTATGACCATTGGAAATTGTGGGCCAAAAAGCCAAAGTTGTTTCTGTTGGGTGTTTTGGCCACAGTGAAGACACAAGTAACACAGTCAGTAAAATGTTAAGCATTTGAGATAACTTGGAGAGTTGGATTCTCTCTTAAATAGAGAAAGGACACATCCTTTCACATCATCAAATATCTAATGAGCTTTGGAAAGATTTGCAAGCAGATAAGTCATATTATATGGAAAAATATATAATTTCCTTCTAATTCCTTAAAAAAACTATATTCTCTGCAATAGGCTATTTAATCATTGGTGAAATTGGCTGATAGTCTTCAGCATTTGCATTTAGGCAATATTAAACATCTGTGGAAAAGATAGCATAGGTAATATATAATATATGTGATTGCTCAACAATTCTCAAACCTGTTTTCAGTTTTCATGCCACAAATTAAGAGGCTGTGAAAGAGGAAATATTTTGGTTTGTCCATCTCATCCCATCCTATTTGGGAGGAAAACTCAAATACTTATATTCAGGTAGAAAAACATACACAAAGAAGGCCATTTGCCCTTTTTTTTTTTTTTTATAAATTATGCTTGCTGTAAGGGCTCCACATAGGTGGTACATGAACAGTGAAATCATTTCTGAAAACTAGCCTTTCCTAACCCAGTACAAAATTTTTAATTAGGAAGAGAAACCAAATGGCATCCCCCTAAAAATCACCCCATATTGATACATGATGAGTATGTGTTTCAGTAAAACTGGAGATGAACATTTTTATAGTCAGCAAACACTGTTATTTTTGATGTGTGGTATGAACAAGTGAAGAATATAATTTAAATATGCTTAAGTTCTCATGTCTGTGGTATATCCTTCTGCCAAGACACAAGCACACACACACACACACACACACACACACACACACACACACACACACACACACACACACACACACTCAAAATCTAAGGAAAGGCCTGCTTAGGAAAAGAAAGAATTTAGGCTGTCAGAAAATCTGGAAGAACAATGAGTACATCACACTCTTTCTTCGCTCTTTATCCCGTAAGGAATGGCAATAGTTCCTGGACCAGTTTTCCGTTTCTTTGAGAGTAATGGTAATTTTTTTTCTTCTTTTGTCCGCTTGAATCTACGATGGAAATGCAACCCAAAACTAAGACTATGCAATTTCTGAATTACAAATATTCATTTAGTTATATTTCTGTGTGGGTGCCTAGAAGCTGGAGGGTCTCCTGGGGCTTGAGTTAGTGGCGGTTGTCAGTTGACCAATGTGTGTGCTGGGAATTGAACTTGGATTCTCTGCAAAAGCAATATGTGCTTTCAACCACGAAGTCATCTCTGTGGCTCTATTTACAAAATACATAGAATCTGAAAATGAAAATTTGGCTTAGGCTAATTAGAGGAAACTTCCTTGGAGGTCTTGATATAAGTTGCCTCATCTGTCTCAAAGAACAATAGGTATCTAATAAAAAGGAATAGAGTTCATTAAAAAAACAAAAGCAAAAACCCACACCTGAGAAGCTCTACTTTTCATTCAAATTATTTGAAAAACTGCAAATATTTAAATTCAAGCCCTAATTCAGCAGTGGGCAGTTAAAATTAACCCTCGATGGGAAAGCTGATGGTGGATTCTGCATCTTTACTAGTGGTTTGTTGGAACAGGCAGACAATGCAGATTTGGTGAATTAGTCAGAATGAGTGAATAACAGTATATAGTGGGGGAAGTCCTAAGCTGCTCCAGGAGACTGGTTTGTAACTTCCAAACTTGGCCATTTCTTTGATTCCCTGAGTGTGAGTTTATCTTTTCATAAAGCAAAAACATCGGGCAGACGATCACAAGATCATTAGTGAAAGATTTTGGTGATGGCCATGTTATGATGGGTTCCTGTTTCGTAGGCACATTCTAAATAACAAATGGTTATTGACTATCATTTATTCAAAGTATCTACAGTGCCATGAATCTCTCCACTAATTTGGAATCCGAATCCAAGCACTCCCTGCAAAGTGTTGCTGTTATTTGGAGCCATAAGGTCCTCTCTGTAGTGGCCAGAATTTAAACCATTTAGGGCTTCCTAGACCGAGGGAGGCACTTTGCATTATGTTTAGAAACATATTGAGAACTGGAGGAAAAGCAGAGCTGCTCCGTTTTGAAGCAGGTGATTAATTTCATGCCAGCCCCATGAGTGACCTGTGGGTGACTCTTGCCAGTGTGTGACAGGCACACCCAGAGAAGAAATAACCTGCCAGGTTTCTTGGCTCAGTTCCCTCTTCTGACACATCTCAGTAATCTTTGCAAGGTATGTGAGAGTCTACTGACCCTTCCTTCTGCTGCCCCACCGTGGGATGAATGGTTTATGCCTTCTCAAACCAGGAGTGTTGGGACAGAAAGGTGAAAACAGGGTTTCCCTCTCCTGCTGTCTGGTCTCCTTTCCCACAGCCCTACAGACGGAATTTGTGCACAGCCTGTGCGCACACCTTCAGACAACAAAACAAAAGAGAGTGGAAGATCAAATAAGTTCTTCCACATACATGAAACGCAAATTGTCACAACTTGTATGCAGTCAGCAAAACAAACAACAGACAAAAAGTCTATTCCAATTTAGAGGGCTGAGCAGCCCGGAGTTTACACAGTTTGATTGCATCATCCTCCTATTGGTAGGACTACAGCCTTCTCTGAGGAAAAGCAGTAATGAAAGAGTTTTATTTCTCATCTTCCTGCCCCTCTAGTGCTGATACGTTAATTAAAGAAGCTTTAGAAAAGAAACCCAGAGCTCTGGAAAGGCTCAGTCATACCAGTGGGGAAGCAGATGGACAGTCAGTGATACACTGCTTTCTATAGTACATTGATGGTGGTCTGGCTTTGAGGTCATTGCAATTGTTAGGATACAGATCACTTGAAAAACTGAGGAGAGATCTAGATTTTCTTAAAACCAAGCTAAAACCGGTTTTATTTTTTGTGTCAGAATACCATTTAACAAAGGGGGAAAAGAATGTTTCTTATGGCCAAGATTAAGCTGGAACTTGGGTTACATGCCTCTCGCTACAAGAGTCTTTTCCAAAGAATTCACTTGAATTATGAGTTGGAATGGGCTATTATGAAGTTTTGAGGTATACGAGGATAATATTTTTTTCTGTATTCTCTGTCTGTATTCATTGTAGGCATGTTTAGTCATTTGGTCATGGATACATTATGAGCACATACATACATACATACATACATACACACACACACACACACACACACACACCACACACACATACACACACGAAAATAAAAGGGAAGGAGGTAAGAGAAAATGAAGGAAAGTAAGGAAAAAATTAGCAGAAAAGAGCTTTGGAAATGTCTCTGTCAGTAAAGTGCTTGCCAAGAAAGCATGAGGACCTGAGTTCAGATTCTTAGAACAGAGTGGAAAACCAGGCAGTGGCTTGTGCCTATCACTCTAGTACTGGTAAGGTGGATACGGGAGGATCCCTGGAGCTCACTTGTCCAGGCAGTCTTGTCAAGTGGTGAGCTCAACGAGAGACCTTGTCTCAAAACATAAGATGACAAGCAACATAGGAAGATTGACATCTGGCCTCTACATTCACATACACACACATGTGCATGAACATGAACACTCATATATCACACAAACAGAGAAACCCAAGGAAGTCAAAGTATTCACGGTGATATTATCCATACCTCTAATTACATGCTGACAAGCTGGCTTCCCAAAGCACAAAACTCAACATTTTAGAATTTGCTTAGTTCCGTTGTCTAAATACACCTATTGCAGCCTATTTCAGGCTCCCAGTGTGTTATCACTGCATACACATTGGGAAGAGGCGTCAGAGAGCTCCAGCATAGGCTCAAATCGGTGTGTTTTAACGAGCTGATTAATTTTACTTTGGGTAACTCTGAAGCACTACAACAGAAATTATCAAGTCTTAGCGTTTCAGTGTTGGAGCACATACAGATCCACTTATGAACCCATATACTTACGTATATGAGCCTGTGACATCATGGGAACTTGCCGTAACATTTTCAGGCATCAGCTGAGCGTGGTGAACTTCTTAAAATGGGTAAGGATAAAGGCAATGCTGAGAACTGCACCTGATATTAACTCGAAAATCGATTGCTCCCTAGTGGGTAAATGTGTGGTCCTCTGAAGTGTGGGCTGAGGGTGGTGCAAAGGCTCAGGTGGTAGTGGCATTTGTCTGCAAGTCCTAGGGCCCACATGGTGGAAGGAGAGAACCAACTCCTGCAAGCTGTCCTCTGAACCTCCAGATGCACACAGTGGCATGTGCATGCTGTCCCCTGCCTCCTCCAGATGAATGCATGTCCAGTTTTTTAAAGTTAATTTTTAACGAATTATAAGGCTTTTTATTTTTTATTTTTTTTTTTAGAGACAAATCCCGGGTCCACATGGAACTGTAACTATTGCTCACTTTTCTGACCTCAACACTCACTGCTTTCTTTTCCTCACACTAATTTCAGTGCTAGAAAAAACATTGAGAAATAACATATTCGGAGAGGGAGGGATGAGATTAGTGAATAGCTGTAAGAGCAGATTTTTTTTTTTCCAATTTGCTAACATGGGCACCAAATAGCACTACTGTGGTTGAAGATTGTAGGGGAAATGGAGTTATTTGGAGAACACTGAAAGCTCCTTGCCTATGTCTCTGTCCCTTCTGCCCAAGAGGATCACTTTTCAGCTCTGAATTGCTTGTTGAAAAATCGCAAATTTAAGGAGATCCTTTGCTGCTATCTGTCCATGTGACCAGAGGAAAAATGGCCATATTGTTTGATCCCTACCTTCTATATAAGTATGGATAATCACAGTCATGCTGGTGCTTTAGACCATGTGCATTATTTACAGGATTGACAGAAAATGTGACCTTTTTAAAGTCCTACTTTTTGCTCATTGATCTGGGTCACCCCTAAACATTGCATTGGGTTAGATAGGGTAAAATTTCAACAATATTAAGACCATGCAAAATATACTTAATAAATACTTCAGAAATACTTTATTCTCTAAAACTTTGTGTTCAAGTTCTAAACCAGTGCACAACTATATTACTGGAATCCTAGAGTCCAATGGAGAAGAACCTCAGAGGGGTACTTTTTTGAGAACTGGGCTGTTTGGCAGAGGCAGGGGTTAGTCGTCAGGGGTCACAGTGTTCACCAGCATACAATCTCCTGTGCAACACCCCTGTCCTCAGATATTTCTAGATCTTGGAAGAACTTTGAAAAAAGTTTTGTTTTGTTTTGTTTTTCCAAGACAGGGTTTCTCTACATAGCTCTAGCTGTCCTGGAGCTTGCTCTGTAGACCAGGCTGGCCTCACTCTTAGAGATCTTCTTGCTTCAGCTGGTATTAAAGGCATGCACCACCATCACCTGGCCAGAACTTTGAAATTTTAACCAGTAGTAATTAATAATTGTTATTCTGAACTTAAGGATGTCTTCCAAAGACGCTTGATTTTGGTATAGCTAAGTTCAACCAAAAATTCAGAACTCATGTAGCCACTCACTCCACACTTGGGTTGAAGTGTGTATTTTCCAAGCAGATATTCTTGCTGGACACCCCATAGAAATTGCTTGTATTTCACGAATTTGCTTATAATGTTACTCATAAGCCATTGAATTTTAGGCGAGTCACCTAAAATTATTAGCCAAAGCTCTATAAAGCAACAATATATGAATGCTGAGTTTTTAGGAAAAGCAAACTGAGGATGCAATAGTGTATTTTCTATTTTAACTTGCAATAGAATGGTATACACAAATTTTTTATATGTTATCCTACTTAAGAAATATATCTATGTAACTTTGAAACATCAACAAAAATTGGATTTACAGAAATTGAAAGCTGTGAATAGGTTTTGAGTATTAAAAAAAAACCCTAACCTTTGTTCTACTGTTCATCTCCAACAGATGATAGCTTGTTTGCATGCCTGCTTAAAAAGATGCCCCAAAGGGAAACTTTTGTGAACTATGGCACCAATTCCTATTTAACTCCAGAGATTGACATCCTAAATATCATATTAGTGAGTCACATCACAGTATGGCAAACCCCAGCTGGGTAAAGGAGAAGCTTTAATAATTATAGGCTTTAGCTCTGAGGTGCTTTGGCTTCTGATAATTGCTTTATTAACTTGCATTTTTATTATACTTATTTATTTATTTGTTTGTGTGTATACGCATGTGTATTGCAGGGTTTGAAGGGATACACTCATGGAGACCAGAAGAACTCCTTCCATCCTTTGGGTCTTGGGGATTGAACTTAGGTCCTCAGACTTGGTAGCAAGTGCCTTTAACCCACTGAGGCACCTTGCCGGCCCAAGCTTCTTTTGATTTCCAGTAGATTGTTCTGAAGACCACTCACCCAAAGCTCCACATTTACACTTGTCCAAACTGTACCCTTCAGAAAGTCTTCTGGTGCTTATTTTGGCAGCTGGAATGAGTTTGAAATGATTACTTTTGCCTACAGGACCTCCTGTGGGCTGGCTTCTGCTTCTCTCTGGTCTTGTGTCCTTTGAAACCTACCCTTCGTCACTCTTTTCTAGCCACACTCTCTTTCTCAATATCTCTAATGGGTTCAGCTTATTTCTGTTGGTGGCTTCTGCACTTGCTTTCTCTTAGCTGGCTTGGCTCTTATCATTTAAGCCTCCATTACTGTGAGAGGACTTCCCCGACCTTTGTTCTGAGTAGGAGCATACCTGCCTGCCTCATAGTTCTACCACATCAACCTGTTCAGTTTGTCTAGAGCATCCTTGTTTAGAGCATCCTTGTGTCTAACATGATGATATCACTGTTTGATAGCTTTGATTTGTTTCTACATCATTAGGCTTTTCAATCCTTGAATGAAGTGACAACACCCTTTCCCACAATACTCCGTATCCTAGTGCTGAGAGCTCAACACATAGGCGGGTTTCAGCAGACATTTACCGATTGATTAATATCCTACATGGAGGGATTTATTTTAATAAATAACTTGCAAAGGAAAGAACTCTATCAGTTTTCAAATTTGAAGGCCTCCCCACTTAAAAAAAGAGACTGCATTTTCCCAATTAAAGTATCTATATTGCTTGTAACTCACTCCTTTAAGTGTTATGAATCATTCATTTCCTTTACATGACCTATTTCTGAATATCCCCACCCCCAGTCTGAATTCTTTAGCATCCGATTCCAGCCAACCCCACCTCACCCAACCAAGAGTCACTATCTACTTGCTTCCTCAGCAGGAAGAGAGAAGGTGAACTTCAATATCTCCTGAGTTTAAACATTAGCTACTTCCATATTTAATACATTGCAGATTCCAAGTCAAGTTCTAGAAACAAGTTTTACCTAGGACAACTCATGAAGGAATAGTCTTAGAACTTGTCAGGTAGGCCTGGATTCTATTCCAGGTGTCTCTCTGCATAGCTTTAACAATTTTTCCAATCCCCTAGACTCTTCATTGATAGGATGAAAATATGACTGCTACCTCTATACATTTATTATATTTAATAAGGTACCACATCTAAAGACATGCATGTCAAGCAGATCCTAATTCACCCCTTTCTTCTGATAATATATGAAATAATCATTTCTCATCCTATTCTTCTCTTGCCACATGGAGAAGATCTTCTAAGCAGATCTTTATACTAGAGAAAGTAAAAACAATGATTGTCATCTCTTTTTATAGAGAAATAAGAAAATATTTGCTTGTTTGGGGGATGAGTGAGGTGAGGTTGCATTAAATACATGTAAAAAATTGTCAAAGAACATTTAATTTCAAGTAAAGGTTAGTAGAAGGTGCTATTTTATCCAGTAAATAATAGTTGACATTTACAAAGTGATATATTTTAAATGATGTAAATTACTCCTTTTATAAAAGAAAATATGTTATGCAACACTTGTTGCATCAGTAGACAGAACATTGCAACAGCTGTATGTAGGTTTAGGTAAATCTCATCTTTGGCTGTGACAAAGGAGGAAGATCATGGGTCTTGGCATTGAACCTGAAGCACAGACATGGCCCCTAAGGAGCTCTGTCAATAACTCAGTGTGGGTTTCATCATTGTGAAATGGTCTCATTGACGAACCCAGTTAGCATTAAATGGATTGCATGTAAAGTATCTACAATGTATTTTATTAAACACGTAGCAAGTGTTTAATAGAAACTGACTTCTTTCTGTCCTGATTTTGTTTTTCATCTGAAGTTATTGGAAAACTTACTTTTTCTTCCTTGGCACTAACCCCCTGACTTTATAAAGGAAATTAACATACAACTATGACTTAATTTATTATGGTCAGCTAGAAAGACAATGACATGCCATGTCTCCTGGGACTCAGAGGCTATATTCTATTTGGCCTACTTTGTAACTCAGTAACATTACCAAGTACTTACATTATCAGTAATGATTGAGCCTGGAAGTTAGCCAAGGCCACCAGGTAGTGATGGTAGGATTAATTTAGGCTTCCTGTAATTGGTCCCTCAGAAACTGCAATCTAGGGATTTGATAGAAAGAGTTGGGAACCCTTAAGAGAAATGGCTTATGCTCTTTCTAGGTAGATAGTGGTATAATGATTTCATCTTGCATTTTAATCTTACAGGCTTACACATAGAGGAAAAGTTAGACATCACCTTGACCTAAGAGTGGAGGGTTTCAGGAGAATCTTTTCATCTTCTGTAATTGTTTGTAACATGTTTTACCGTGTGTGCATATGGATGATATTCTTGTCTTTCATCAGTTACTCAGCTGGGACTATGTCTCAAAAATGTTCAACCCAACTGCACTTGAACAGGACAGGCTGTGCATGTGTGTATTCTAATGAAAGGTGATGTGTCTTGTAGGAGACACCTTGAATGGTCACATAATGAGTTAGAATCAGAGTAGAGGAGACCAGCTATCCAAGCAGCACATTTCATTGTCACTCTGATAATTTTCATTTGCTAGTGGGTATAATTTGCACAGAGCTCTAGGCATAATGAGGGATACAGGCATATAAAAGTGGAAAAAAATATGCTGGCATTCAAGGTATAGTCTGGTCGGAAGCAAAGTAAGGCACGCAAAAGAAGTACACACACAAAAACAACAAATAAAATTATTCCAGGGCCGGTCAAGAACAACATACAAGTACGTGCTTGGCTGAAAACTGCAGTCTTAACTGCAGAGGATGAGTTCAGATGCTATGGTGGTGGGGGATATCTGAATAAAAGAAATGAACATAATTAGGGAACAATGGGTGTAGCGACAGGGAGAGAAGGTGAGAGTGTTGGGCCCTAAAATATTCAGACCTAAAGTGATTGGGGGTTTAAAATAAAGAATGGTAGGTATTTTTACTATGTAAAAAATAGTATGTCTATCTGATGCCATACTATTTTGTAGAGTTAAAGGTCTTAGATATAAATAAGACCTTATCCTATAGAGATAAGATTGATGCAAAGCATAATCCGCTCTTGCAATGCATTTCACAATTCCTTTTAGTTCATCCACTCACATGATTTCAGTAAAGAGTATTTCTAGATTTAGTTTTTGATGACCTTATGAAGGTCTGAAAAATAAAATTAACTTCAGAACTGGCTTCAAAGTAGGACCTTGTCACAGTAAATCATTCCTGCCCCATCTCAGGGCTGTATGCTTTGCTTGGAGTCCCTGCTGGTCTGTGGGCCTCACAGTTGGAAACAGTATTACGCTGTTGCCCTCTGCTGGGACAATACGGGAAGTTCACCGGGAAACAATGGTGCCCAGGCCTTTTCCATTCAGGGACTGTTGGTGATACTGAGTCCACAGCAGCCTCCGGGCCCGGATTCATTTAGTGCTATTTACAGGCCTCCCAGTCAGGTACGCTTGGCACCACGCCTGTATTCATTAACTGAAAGGAGTAATTGGATTTTTACTGCAAGTATGTTGTCAGCTAATTTTAAAAGTAGATCAGAAATTGGTCCCGCTTTGTCTTAGGCTTGAGCGCCGGGCGCTCCTTTCACAGAGCCCTGTATTTGATTCACCGTGGGTGGTGACTATCTTGCCACCAGAATAAACTAGGGCGGGGCTCCGAAGTCATTTTTAAATCCTGTTCGATTATTATATTTTTAATGGTGAGAAAAGCACATTGATATTCATGACTGATTTTCTTGTCTCAAATAATCGAATTAATGCCTTGGTGTTAAATTAGATTTAGAGTGTCTTCTTTGGTGTTCCGTTGGTTCCCTGCTCAGCTGAATTTTTTTTTTTTTTTTTGTCTGTAGAGGTGAAAAATCATTCACTGTAATTAAGAAAGGGGTGGGGTGAATGCTGAGAGAGAGAGAGAGAGAGAGAGAGAGAGAGAGAGAGAGAGAGAGAGAGAGAGAGAGAGAGAGAGAGAGAGAGGCGGGGGAGCTGTGAATTGTCATGTGTGCAAATTGGTGACAAACTTCTAAAAGAAAACGATGGGAATGAGTGAGGTAAGAGAGAGGATGAATTGGAATGGTGCATTCTAACGCCCATTTTTATTTTTATTTTAAAGGATCAATAATATGTACATGATGGTCTGCCTCCGGTTTCCATAACAACCTGTCTCATTGAAAGACGGCAGGCTCTGCAAATCTCCAATTATCAGCCTTCCAGGGCTTATTAACGGAGCCGAGGATCCCAGTGAGGCAGGCAGCTCATTGTTGGCACGTGCCTGGTGGGCTGGCGAGAGGGTGGGAGCAGAGTGAAGCGGAGCTGTGTGGCAAGACAGCAGCCATTTGTCCCCTGTCGCTTCTGGGGGGTGCGGCCACTCAGAAGGCTTGAGTGCATCTTCTAAAACCCCAAGGGGCTGTGCTGATGTGGCAGGCAGCTCAGAAATAGAGGGCGGAGACCTCCTTTCCAGCTCCACACCAATAGTCATCTACACGAATATAGTACACACTCCATATGTCTATTGAACTCCTGTGATTAATTGAAGATTCCTCACAAAAATGGTGACTCTGTTTCCAGTACTACCCCAAAACTTAATTGAAATGGGAAACCAATCTAATGCATATCTGACAGCTTCGAGCTACTCGTCTTTGGTCTGGCATTCATTTATTAGGTCCTTACATAAGGTCATGGAAAGAGCAAATATAAAGTGGGCTTGGTGGCGCACACCTTTAATCCCAGCATTCTGGAGGCAGAGATGGGTGGAACTCTGAGTTGGAGGCCTGCTTGGTCTACAGAGAAAATCCCGAGACAGCTAGAGCTGCACAGAGGAAACCCGTCTCAAAAACAAAACAAAACAGAAAAGCAGGGAGAAAAGGAGGGAGCAAATATAATACTGATGAAAAATATAGATTGTGTATGCATTTGTTCTAGACTAACTGCTAAATTCTGGACATGCATATGAAGCCTGAGCAGCTCTGTGATGAGGACTAGTGATGTTCCTTTTCATAGATACATAAGTAAGCAACGGATGACTTCATGGGTTGTGAGTGTGAATGCATCAGGGTCTTGGTTTGTTCCCTCTATACAATCATCAGGTTGATACTTCTATTTTTCCTTTATATTAGCTTATATTAAGATAAAAAGGACAGCCGGGCGTTGGTGGCCCACGCCTTTAATCCCAGCACTCAGAAGGCAGAGCCAGGCGGATCTCTGTGAGTTCGAGGCCAGCCTGGGCTACCAAGTGAGCTCCAGGAAAGGCGCAAAGCTACACAGAGAAACCCTGTCTCGAAAAAATGAAAAAAAAAAAAAAAAAGATAAAAAGGACCAACACAGTTGTGTAATCCAATGTAATTAAGGAAATGGTTATTCTAATGCTTGATTAATAATTGTTACCTTTGTCATTATTGGATTTCCATTTGTGGGAGGTTTGGATATAATAAAATACATACAACATTAGAAATAGAGAAATCATGGCTATAAAATGCTTCAGGAGCATTATACAAATGTCAATTTTTATTGGAAGGCCACAATGCTAGTTGATAAAGACTTCTGTTTGACAGAATGCCACATGAACTGACTTGGTAGTCTGGAAATGTCTGCCTTAGCATTTTGAATAGTCTTTCACAAACCACCATGGAAATTCAACCTGATTAGGAAAGAAATCTTTTGAGATATTTCAAAAATAAAGAAATTTGAGAAAATAAAAACCTCAAACTCATTAACTATTCAGAATTGCTAGACTGCCTTTAAAAAAAAAAACTAAACATCACATTAAGCAGAAGAGTGGAATTATGGCATGCCCTCTTTTGACTCAACCCACAGCTGTCATAAAGCACTATGAAAATAGACCAGCCTTGGCAGTATTTTCACCAAAATTACTCAAAGAATGTTTATTACTTTGGACTCTAGGACTTAGAACAGAACTTGATAGCAGAGTTGTCTTTTCAAGGATGAAGTGACAGTCTCATTTACTCCTTAGCCATTGATGTGCCTCACACAGCACAACAACCCTCTATGGTAGGGTTTATTACTGAGGAAGCCGAGGTGTAGACAGGTTGCATGAGGTGCTTAAGGTATCACATTTAGGAAGTGATGGATTCCAGATTCAAACACGAAATCTGGCTCTTGAGTCTTATGGTCTCATAGGGTTGTCTATGCTCAGACTCCAGGTTACTTCGTTAGGCTTTCTCTTGATTCCTAATGACCACACCCATCTTTCCAGCTTCCACTGAAAGTACCTTGTCACAAATGCCTACCATAGTGGGAAACCCAATAGACACTTTTAAGTTCTCCCTTCTTGACCCAGCATTTTATAGTTAACTTCAATTATAATTTAGTTTCCTCTCTGTTGTGGTGATAAAACTGACCAAAAGCAGCTTGGAGAAGGAGAGGATGTAGTTCAATTTACAAATCACAGTCCATCATTGAGGGATGACACACCAGGATCTCAGGTAAGGACCTGGATACAAAAGTGAAGCAGAGACCATAAAGGAACATTGCTTACTGGGTTTCTCTAAGCTCACATCCAGCTACCTTTCTCACACCTTCCTTATACCCTTTACCTGCCCAGGGATGGCACTAGCTACACTGGGTCCTCCACCATCAATCAACACTCAAGAAAATGCTACACAGATTTGCCTACAGGTCACTCTGACACAGATATTTCCTCAACTGAGGTTCCCTCCTCTTAGATGTCGATGTCTCTGGTTTGTGTTAAAGTTAATAAAACCCAACCAGCACAGTGCTTTACTGAGTCCTATATTCCAGCTTTTACACACTTTCCTGTGGTGATATTTTATTTGTGCTGAAATGTGGTGATATTTTATTTTTGCTTTAATAAAGCTTGCCGGGAGATCAGAGGAAATAGCAAGCCATTTTAAGAGAACAAAGAATTCAGGCAACGGTAGCACATGCCCTTAACCTTATCACTTGGCAGGCAGGATCTGTGTGTTCAAGGCCACACTGGAAATAGAGCCAGGTGTGATGGCACATGCCTTAAATTCCAAAACTATTTAACCATGGAGGTCTGAAGGTCTGTACAGATAAGACAGGAAGTTACAGAGCTGGGCAGAAAGAGGAAGTGATGTAGCTGGGCAGAGAGACCAAATCAGATGGCAGAACAGCAAGGCATATAGGCATGGGTAGACAGGAAGTAACTGGCATTTGGGAGCTGCAGAGTTGGTGAGGTAAGGTTAGCTGTGGCTTTCCCTGCTTCCCTCATCTCTCTAAGGTTTTTACCCCTATATCTGGCTCGGTGTTTATTATTTAATAAGACCATAAGAAAATTAGAAATTCATCTACACTTTCCATCCCTTTGTCCACAATGTTTTCTGGGCTCATGGAATGATAGATGTCTCTTAAAGGGTTGAACTGCACTTAAAGCTATATAATACGCTATACATTTTAATTATTTATTTGTGATATAAGGTACATGAAGACAGGGTATTCTTTGTTTTAGTATTGTTTTGTACATTGCTGTATTCCTAGCAAGTAGAACATGTAGTAACATTATAGAAGACATGTTTTTACTCTGTGACTGAAGAAGTCACCTATATGACAATATGACCGGCACTTCTTTGGTTGTGATCACTTAAAGGAAAACGAAGTAGCCAAATCAGTTCTGAAAGACAGCACCTAGCTGGCAAAGAAAAGATGCTCACTTTTCGTAAGTCTTTCCCTAGTGACCATTAAGGTGCTTCTTTCTTCTCTTTACCTAGATAGATTCTCCCCCAGCTTCCTTTGCTTCTGTAAACTCTTTGATACATTGTACATGTAATAGCCTCCTAGAAACTGACAGCCATCAGCAGGGTATGGTCCTAAGGCATTTGATCCTTGGATCTTGTTTCACAGTCCCTCTCTGGGTGGGAGACTAGCCATGGGTGGGGCACATTGTCTCATTCTCCCGAGGAAAAGACTATATAAAGGGCAGAGAACAATTTTAGCCAATGTTTTGGTTTAAGTGTAAAATGTCCCCGACAGCTCATGTGTTTGGACAGTTGGTCCCAAGCTGGTAGAATCCCTAGGAAGTAGAGCCTTTCTAGTAGTGGGTCACAGGGATGGGGTTGAAATTTTGTGGCCCACCACAATTTTCTGCACACTCTCTGCTTCCTGATTACGACACAAGGTGAATAAGCCTCCTCACACTCCTGCCATGGTGCCTTCTTCACTGTGATGGACTGTATAATTTCAAACTGTAAGCCAGAACAAATTCTTTCTCCCCTAAGTTGCTTCTTGTCAGGTGTGTAGTCACAACAACCAGAAAAGGAAATAATACATGAGCCCTGCTTAATCCCAATCACTGGGAATTCTCTGACTTAAAATAGATGGTAAAACTCACATTTGCATAGGAGTGATCTGTCTTTCTCTCATGTTGAATCAGCAAATCAGTCATGGAAAATTTCATGTCTACAAAGTCTCAGTGGATTAAAATTTTCTATGTCATAAGTTATGATTAACTCAGCACTTAACCCAGCAATGGTTCTGTTTTAGTATGCTGGATCTTTTACATGCTGATTATAGCTCAATATGATTTAAATATTTCTTTAATGGGTCCACTATATGAAAATATATGGAATATACATATTTGAATTAAAGAAGCATGGAATCACACATATAGCAATTTGTAAGCATGCACACACCCGTGTGTGTACATACATGCACACATATGCATACAAGCCACTCTTTCAGTTTCAAGTGATGTCTTAGTCACTGTAAGAATGGTTTGGGTTCACAATTCTGTAACAACACAGAAAGTACAGCAGGGCGGCCCCATTCATAGCAACAGGAGCATGTGGCCTAGGCTATTCATACCGTGTGGACTAGTAAACAGAGAGAGCAGAATAGGCACTACAGACCAGCTCCTCTCTAACAGTCAAAACAAGGAAGGCTCCACCTCCTCAAGATTTTTTAGTCTCCTAAAATAGTATTACTAGCTGGGAAACAACTATTCAAGATGTGAGCCTAGGAGGATGTTTCAAGTTCAAACCATAAGATTGGTCATAATCTAAGGATTAAGTTCTATGTCAACTATCAGCACTGTTCATTTGAAAAAACAGTTGCGATCCAAAAAATGCCTGTAAACTCAGTAGCTTTTCCTTTTCGTTTTGACTGTAGTTTGGAACGGTACCTGCAAAATGGCTGAACACCAAGGCCAACAATAAACCTAGTATGTGTGACTGTGCATGAACTTTGATGAGAAAGGACTGTGGAGAAGGTTTAGGTGCTGTTGCATTTAGAAAGTGAAATGAAGGAATGTAGCTAGGACGTGAATTAGGAACAGACTGTGTGATGGGAGAGGTAGGGGTGAGAGTGTCAGTGCAATCCGAAGAAAATCAAACCCAAAAGGAAGTTGTGGTTAGAAAGTATCAGGATGTCAGGAATCGACCATAAAGCTCCAGAATTGGTGGAGTGAGAATTCCAATGATGGGAGACTGTATGCAAATAAGAGAACAAAATACAGTTGTGTGCTTAATGATTTTGACCTAAACTGGTAGAAATATCATTCCTTACTCAATTTTTTAGCATAGCCACCATCACCCCCTTTTACTGAAACTGCTGACCCACCCCTATATTTTAAATGGGTAAGTGGGAAAAGCACAAAGGTGGGAAGAAGGGATAAGAGAGTTGTAATTAACATTGACTGGTGAGTACTTGGAAATGTGGTGGCCATTCTTGGGGATTTCCTACTCTCAAGTCTTGGGCTGATGATTCTCCATTGAGTCTGTTTACTGTGCGAAGCATTGGCTCACTGAAGAAGTTCTTTGGCACTGGCAGGAGGTTAATGGGAATATAATCATTCTGGCTCAGCTATTCATCTCTAGCAACCTGTGTCCTGAAACCTGCTGAGTACAGTAGATTTATAGCTTATCACCATGAATAAGGTGTTTGAGAGAAACTGTAACAGGGTTAATGCTACCCTTTCACAAAACACTTTTGTTTTGTCTTATTGTGTGCCATGTTATTCCAACACCCTCTGTGCCATCTATCTCAACCTCTCTGTCTCCCACCACCACCAAGCTCCCACCAGATCTCCAGAGAATCATTGCTACTCAGCCCATCAGCCAAAGTTAGTGGGTTCCCATGGCAACCAGGCAGCTGGTGTCTAGACACTAAGATAGAAGCTTTGCAATTGAACTGCAAATCTAGATTCTAACACACCCCCTCCTCTATTCCCTCCTCCTCTTTCCTCCCATTTCCCTTTTATTTACAACAAGCATTAGTGCCAACACTGGATGAAGTTTCCTTTTGACAGACCATTAAGGGAAGGAGGGGGAAGAGAGAGCGGGTGAGAAACCCAAACGTACTATCTTGTCATATCAGTTCAGTAAAAGGACAACCGAGTTGACAGACTCTGATCGCGCCTGCTCTTTTTTTTCTCACAAAAGATTTTATTTAATTAAAATATTTTAAATTAGAAAACAGTGCCACTAGTCCACTAGGAGTCATAAGCATCTTTAAAAGCCAATAAAAGCATTTTCAGGGTAAGGCTTCAGCTAATACACTGGGGTAAAACAGAATTTTTCACAGGCAGCAGGTGATCAATATAATTTCTCTTTCTATGTGGCTCAGGGGAATTGCATGTCTTTGGTATTATAGGGAAATATAAGAAAGGACTTTAAGTGACACCTCATATCAATAAAAGTCAAGTTGAAATCTTCTTTATTTCTCTTGAGGAAGAGAAAATCTGTCCTTAACAACCAGGGTCTAGTCTGGTTCTTATAGGTCTTTTTTAGAGTTCTCCTGTGTATATAAACATTTTACAGAGCACAAAAATTAGGCAAAGGCACTTTATGTAAGACAGCTAGGATCATATATGAGCATAATCTAAGTATAAACATTGCCCAAACTACAAAATGGCCATCCATATCCTTAGTCTGGCTATATAAACAATTAAGTTTTTCTAGATGATATTTGTTGAGGTACCCAGTCATAAAATTACCCATCCATGACATTATCTCAATGCACAGTGTATTCTGTTTCCCAATTCATCTCCAGTACACCAAACACAAACTCAAATAAATCACTTCTGATTCTTCTGAGATGTCTCATGTTTCCCTGTGGTGTGGTGTGTGCTTTCATGGTTACAACCTGTCAATAAACCCAGCTACATTTAGCTACACATAAGCTCCTGGCAGTCTTTGGATAGAAAGTGTTGATGTCCCATAGAATTTCTCTGTTCCCTTAAATAAGAAGTTTTTTCTCATACATGTGATTATTTTTATGTGCTTTTTATTGTACATTATTTTTTAAACTATACCTCACTAAATTCAGAGACTACCTTCGAAAACCTAATGGAGAAAAACAGAATTAGGGCTGGGGAAATGACTCAGTGGATAAAGGGAAATTGAACACCTGAGGTCAGATTTCCAGAATCAAGCCAGACATAGAAGTTTGTTTTTGCAATATTTGAGCTCCTATGGTAGATGAAATGCAGAATCAACAGACTTTTCAGCAATTTACATGATAGTTTGGTTTATGCACTGGCAGATAATGAGAGACCTAGTCTCAAACCAAGTGGAAGGCAAGAATTGACACCCAAGGCTATCCTGTGACTTCACATGCACACTGTGAAACATGGTATCTATCTGTCTGTCTGTCTGTCTGTCTCTCTCTCTCTCTCTCTCTCTCTCACACACACACACACACACACACACACAGAGAGAGAGAGAGAGAGAGAGAGAGAGAGAGAGAGAGAGAGAGAGAGAGAGTGTGTAAAATGAAACAATTCACTAAATTGGTTTTTTTTTCTTTATAACTTTTCCATTTTTATCTCAACAACTCAGGGCAGTGTAGTTTGAGAGCTTCTTCCTGTACTCTTTAGGTGGGAGTTGGCAGCAATACTTAAGCTGTGTGGCTCAGACAGACAGCTGCATCTGAACCTGTTATAGCAAAATTATCGTTTTCAAACTCAGTGTATTTTCATTTAGCTCTGAAGGCGAATTATGCCCCAAGTTTAGGTTCTAAAGTTTCAAAGAATTAGTTTAGTTGGGATATCAGTCATCTCTTTTCTCTTTCATGTTATCATCTATCAGCTTTAAGCGAGTTGTTTTAGCTACTTGAGAGTAGAAAGGCATATTATGATGTAATTACATTATTTCAGGTGCTAGTGTTTTCTCCACCACCTTCTGCAGTGACAGCTGGATGTCTTGCCATGTGTCTACAGAAGCCTCACCAGTAAAGGTGGCAAACGTCTTTCAGACTGAGTTCTGTCCTTGGCATTGGAATGTTCTTACTCCTAGGTTAAGGTTGTTGAAAGAACCCTTCTCACAATTATCCCACTATTGAATCAACTTGTGCCAACCAATAGTTTGGAAGCTCTTCTACTAACTATGCTTTTGGTTAGTTTGCATTACGTCAGACCCTACATCATTTATCTCTTTTTAAAATTTCAGCTGATTTGAGACTCAAACACAGACTTATTGTCATCCATACTCACAGAGCCAGAAATACTATTGTTCTTAAGCACATGATTAGAGAGACTTTGTGCTTACTGATAGATTTCTATAATTTAGCTCTGATGTCTCTGAGCTGGCCTCCTCCTAATTACTGTGTTCCAGCAATCTCCACTGCTTATTTACTGACTGTGGGACTATTTCCATAACCATGGACTTTAGATAGTTCATTTACTATCTTCCACCCATCACCTGGGTTCATGGCCAAAGAGTAGCTGTGTGGTTGATCTCTGTTCCTTTTGAATGTGACATGCCTTTATATCAACTTTGTCAGTACTTTTTAATTTCATGTTCATGGCCTCAGTTATGGAGGTGTGCCAGAAAAAGGAGAATGAAGAGATGTTGGTACATAGTGAAAGAGGATTTTAACCTAGATCACTGAGAGATGATAAGGCCAGTCTGATTATATTTATAGAGACAATGGCCAGGTGATATTTAGTATAGTTTAAAATACAGGAGTGAAGTTAGCAGGCAAGTTAAGTATAAGGAAACATATTAGACAGCAGAATCTAAAATTTGGCAAATGTGATACAGAGATAAAAGCAATGTGCTTACAAGACTGTTTAAAGATTAAGAATATAATGATTGAGAGGATGAGATGGCCCAGCAGATAAAGGCACTTGTCACCAAACCTGATGACCTGAATTAGGTCCCCAGAACTCACATAGGGGAAGAAGAGAATGGACTTCTTCAGTTAGTCCTCTGATCTCCCCTGAGATACCTTGGCATGCGAGCATGTATGCTTGTACATATCCACAATAAATAAATAAATAAATAAATAAATAAATAAATAAATAATTAAATTAAATATTATAGAGGTGATAGCATGCATTTAATGGTTCACATTCAGGCCATTAGAGAAATGAATCTTTGAAACAGTCTGCAAAAATGATGTGAAGCTGACTCTTGGGTTATAATCATATTAGGGGCAAAGAAAGGAAGTCTGATTCTACAGAAATAAAACCCATAGCCTATTCTTAATAAAAGATATGAAAGAAAACTAGTAGTGTAAGAAGTCAAAACCAAAATGTGACAATAACCGAAGAGATACTTTTTAGCAGGTTATAGCAATTGGAATCCCATGGCTGGCATCACAGTATCTTGGTTTTCTCTAAGAGCGCTATAGGCAGGAACAGACTGGTCATCATTGGTGAGGTGATTTACAGTTGGGGTTGCTTTAAAATAAGAGATTTTTCATTCAGCTGAGCAAGATTTGTCTACCATGTGTCCAGCTCATTTCAAAGGGACAAACAATACCTAGTCTCAGCTAAACATTTTATAGACAAAGAATGCTGATTTGGGGGTTCCATGTCTGGTCTGGTCTTGTCAGTAGTTTAGGCACAGGGGGAAAGGTCAATGTTTGGCATTGTTACAGGTAAACAAGAGTGGCATGCCAGAGTCTTATGGGAATCTTGATTGTGAGAACAGCAAATTATATGGAGAGGTTCTTTGTGGTAAGCCGCTTCCTGGAGTACAAAAGGATAGGGGTTGCTCAGGAAGCAAAATAATGGGAGAGTTTCTTAACTATTGCTGTTTTCTCCATCCTAAATCTCAGATAAAGGTTATTACTCAAAAGAAAGAACAAACATTCAAAGAAAGGTCTGGAACAATGGTACCATGATAATAAGGGTAACTGAAGTTTATGGTCTACAGTGTAATTGTTCTGTTTTGTTTTGGTGAATTCAAAATAGAAAAATAAGGAAGGAAAGGTAAAGAAAAGATACACAGTTAATAGCTTTTTTTCTTGCATGAGGTTTATTGCTTGGAGATGAAAGGAATAAATAGGTTAGTGCACGTCACCAAGACAGAGGTTACCCTAAACTTTATGAAAGGCATTGGATAGAAGAGAGATTTCTAATTTATTTATTCTGTGTTATTCCAGTAGACAGGCTGCACAAAGCTTACAGTGGTAGATTTCTATGGAACATCAGGATAATTTACACTGAAAGTTCTGGAACTAGAGACTGTCTGTCTCTGGAGGTGTCACTGTGGATACCTGCAACAGATTGGGGGTGTGGGAGGGTCTCTAAGACCCCTTTTAACACTCAGGTGCTGTTGGTGCATACCCTGATCAATTTCAAATAATTTTGAAAGAAGAACTTGAAAAAAGGAAGAGATAGGAGATAGTTTCTATATATAATATGTCCTAGAGAATGACCTTATTGGAGAGTAAAAAACATTGGGTAGAGAAACAGAGAGGGGTGACTTTCTTCCTTTTTTGTTTTCTTTTTCTTCCTTCTTTTGACAGAATCTCACTCTGTGACCCAAGCTGGTCTCCAACTCATGGTGGTCCTTCTCCATTAGCTTCTCTAGTTATAGGATTACAGATATGAGCCACCATGCCCAGTTCAAAGGATGAATTTTCAAATTGTACTTTATTATTTTTTTTAAATTATAACAGCATTTATTGAGTATATATTTCATGTCTGGCACAATATGGAAACTTGGAGTGGAATAATAAGCAACACAGACATGCTTGTTTCCCCTTGTGCAAGACCTACAAAACTGCTAAAAAAAAATTAAAGAACTGCAAATTGCAATCAATGGAACAGAGGAAATGGAACAGAAGAAATGGAGTCACAGGGTCAGTGGATGATGCAGGATGTATTCTGGATTTAGTGGTTAGAGAAAGCCTTTTCAAATGAGGCACATCATCTTATAATAGAGAGATGTCCCATACAAAGATTCCAGAAGAGGCAAAGCTAGAGTTTGAAGGAGTCACAAAAAGAATTCTCTATAAGGAAGCACATGAAATATAATGAGGGTGGAAAAGTAGGCAGTGTTTATATTATTGGGTGAACAGAGTTTAGATTCAGGTTCTAGGCCTGACTTAGGGTTTTCAGCAAGAATATGACAAGGTAAAACTCACCAGTTATAGTTGAGGGTTATATTAGGTGGGGATATCGTCTACATGTCACTAGGGTTGTGAGAACTCTGCAGTTGATTTCCACTGTACACTGGCCCTCTTGTTTCTATTCACTATGGTCACTAATAATGAGTGAGCAGATCGCGGTCTTTCTGATGGGGATATTAGGAGGGTAGCTGGTGGCACTCAGACTGTTCTACCTTCCACATGAAGCCGTTTGGCTAGACCATAAACACTCAGTGGTACTGCCTTCAAATTGCACATTTAAATAATGGGTCTATGATTCTATCCTGGATAAGATTCAGACAGCAGGAATCCCTATTCTTTTGCTGATTATTCTCCTAATGTTCCCAAATAGCCAAAGCCATAACATTCTGTCACTGTATATAAGAGAAGAGCTTCGAGATTGTGGCCAAAATGTGAAAAAAAAAAAAAAAAAACAGTACAAACACTAATATTACTTTTCCAATACAGTTCTGATTGTGTTCCAGTGAATGCCATTGATTCCTAAAGCAATTCTTTTGCTCAAAGGCAGCACCATAATTTGACAAGCCCCAGGAAACTAAAGTGTACAATGAGTACAAAATGAATTGTCCCAGTAAGAGATGGGATTGCATCTATTTACCCACGTGTAAGCTTATAATACAAACGCCTTTTATGGGGTTTGCTTGTTACAATAATGTTTTTTAAATTAACTTCAAAATTGGGTTAAACCTTCACAGTTGGTTTTTTAACGTTCTGCTACCACCAGAGTCTGGAGGGGGTGGCTGATAGAGGAATGGTATTCACTTTTATTTCCTCCTTTGCAGAACATAAAAATGATCTCTTATGGATTTATAGCTATGACAGCATCTGTAATAATTTCATCCACTTCTGGTCTCTGACTATCCAGTAATTTATTATTTAATTTACAAAATGTATCATAATCAGTTGTTACTATTCAACCTAATGAATGCATTTAGAGGTCCCTAATTTTTGCCCTTTCTGTGTAGGATTTCCACTTCATCTCCTTTCAATCTGAACACAACTTTGAAATTTTATAAAGCAGTAATTCTCAGTTCTGGTTCTGTGAGCCTCCAGAGAGTCTAAGATTACTTTTGATAGCTCTTACTAACTTATATTGAATTGTTTTGTATGTCACAAAGGAAAATGGGAATGGAGGAAGAGGAAGATGGAGGGAGTAGATACACAGTACATTTAGGACTTCAAGGGAGAGGTATAAAATAAAATCAGCATTAGAATGCACTTGTCCACGAGGATGGCAAAGATCACTATGGTCTCCTGGAAGGATCCCGGAATTTTGATTTGTTGTGTGACTTTAGGGAAAGCACAGAACCTCTGTCTTCTGTTACTCTCTTAGAGAAGGAAGGGCTGAGATGAGATCATTTAAAGGGTTCCCCCAGCTTTCACTAATTACATGAACAATTTACTGTAATTTTATGAATCATCACAAGCCAAGTCTGTGATAATATATACAGACTTAGGATTTTTTGTCCTGAATTATGTAGTTCAGCCATTTGCATTGATAAAATTAGCAAGACAACTGCCAAGTTTCTAGTTTGCTTTGTGCTGTGTAGACACAGCCATAAGGGAAAATTACACAACAAGGATAAATAATTGTCTGCCTAATCTCAAGTTCTACCCAAACAAATCACAGCAAGTCATGGCAAGAAACTCGCTGATTGCTATCCATGGGTGCCATGCTCCCAACTTACGGGTTTACATCTCACCCAGACAATGGGTGTTCACAAGCAGGAGAGGCTTTTAGGCAACTGGAAAAAGATTGGTGTCACTCTCCTAGAATTGGAGTCATGCCCAGCTTTAATTTCTGAATGTCAGCCCTGGAATCAGATAACCAGATCATAACATCTGATATCAGATTGTAGGATTTAGAAAACCCTGAGGTGTTTTTTTTTTTTTTTTTGCTTTTAAGGGTGAATGTTGAAATTATCAACTTTGTAGTCAGCCATGTTAGTTGATTCAATATATTTGAAAATATTATTGTGGATCAATACAGGCTCTTTTAAACAAAAGCCATTACAACCTGGAAGATAGCTCATTAATTTTCTCTAAGTCAGACACAAGACACCAATCACAGGAGGAGGCTTTCAAGTCAGTTCCAGCTCAAGGGCTTTTGGGTCCCCCCCTTTGAAGTGCATAGTGTCTTCAGGAATAGGGACTAACCTTCCACTCTGAGAGTCAACAAAAGCCTATAGCCTGTCATGTTTTGGGACTCTCTTGGGTAACAATTCAAAAGGAGTTTTTCATGCGTGGTGTTGGGTTTGGTTATAACAGACAATCTTTGGCTCTTGGAGGGAACACTGTTGACCCAGATGGGAAAACACACACACACACACACACACACACACACACACACACACACACACACACTTACTTATATTATAGGGTTTTTGTTTTTCAGGTAGGTAGTTAATAGTATGATTCCTTGTTACTTTTCAGACATCCTTACTATTTCAAATATAAGGGAAACAAACAAACAAATCACTAGATAAGTTCTTGGGTGACCCTTTGAAATGCCACACAAAGCTCATATATAATTCAATTGAAGAAAAATTCTGATAAAGGAAGACAAGAGAGTATATTGATAAAAAGTGGCCAATTGGCTGGGAGGTGGTGGCACACGCCTTTAATCCCAGCACTCAGGAGGCAGAGCCAGGCGGATCTCTGTGAGTTCGAGGCCAGCCTGGGCTACCAAGTGAGTCCCAGGAAAGGCACAAAGCTACACAGAAAAACCCTGTCTCGAAAAACCAAAAAAAAAAAAAAAAAAAAAGGCCAATAAAATTGCTTATCCTATTAATTTTCTCTTGGTATTAAGCCTAATAAATGATACCAAATGCATCACATCTGAGTGGTTTGTTGTGGGGTTGTCTTTTTGTTGTTGTTTTTGGAAAGAAGGTAGACTTTACTTGGCTCACAGTTTGAGGAAACAATCTGTAATGATGGGCAGGCAATGTTATCTGATATTTTTTTTTTTCTGGTTGCAACTTCCTCCAAAGTGTGTCAGGGAGAAATTGTAGGAAAATATTTTTCAGGTTGAGGAGGAGAAAATGAAGTGCCAATTTCTGTCATGTTTGATAAAAATTCCCAAGGAAGTATGACTTTTTTTTGGCCTGGGAAGTCATTTGAGAAGACAGCCACTTCCTTTCCTGGCCAGACAGTTTATGTGTAGACTCTGGTGGGATTTAGTACTTGGGAAGATAAAGAAACCATGGAGTATGATGCATGAGTGAGAAGAATGGCCACATCAGGGAAGTCCTCTCTGGGGATCTCTTCCTCAGCTCATCCCCCACCACCACCACCACAGGTGACCACAAGACTTCCTAGAAATTAAAAATCTTTCTCATAATAGAGCTGGAAAATCTCACTCGATGTGATTATTTTTAAAGCTTAAACAATGAATTCTTAAAGTATAGAATTCTATTAATATGACTGAATAAAGGATTTTTTTTCTTAAAATTGTCTATGATAACCTGACCTCTAGAAACTTCATCATTCCCAATGTAACTTGTCCACTGGCTGCTAGATTCACTGCACAGCTAGCAACAAGTGGCACTTTGGATCCTGCTCATTCAACGTGAGTACTCATGTTTTCTACAAACGGAGCTAAGTCCCAGTATAAAGCTATTTCATTTGAAAATAACCGGTGTGAAGTTTAGGTAGGAAGTAGGTTTTCCTGGTAGGTGAGCTGAGGCTTCAGCAGAGATGTCATTAACTTTTGTATAATTCTGTTCAGCAGCCTTCAATCTGATCTTGAACATTTGACTTTTCATTTTGCTGCCCTCCCATTTTGGCCAGTGATCTATCTTTGCCTTTGAGATAATTTCTGAACCTTGGCCCCAACTTTAAAGCTTTGTTTTCAAAGAATTCTCTCTGTATATTTTTTTCACCCTATAAGCAAAAGCCTAATAGGGCAGATATTTCTTTCCTTTTTCTAAGTTTCTCCAAGATTGGGTGAGTATTCAGTAGTGAGGTAGAGGGAGAAGACAACTCCTTTATTAGGTATCCCTGTGAGCCAGGAAGTGACACTCTGTTAGTTTCATTTTCTTCATTTGATTTTCAGTTGTCTTCATGTCTGTAAATTTATTATTCCTCATTTATGAAAATATGAAAAAGCATGGAATGTAATTATTGGGTTGTTTTATCCCAAGCTCCTAAATACATGGCAAACAGTGGACAATGTTCTCTTTCAGAGCAAGCACATGACTAAAACATGAAGTGCATTGTGAAGGACTTTAAATCAACACATTTAGTTCTCATAACAACCCTGTGAGAGAGGTACCAACATTACTGCCAATTACAGATAAGGAAAATGAAGCTACAAGAGGTTAAATAAGTTACCCAAAGCTATAGTAAAATTTCACAGCAGGGGATTAGTGCAGTCTGGCTCAAGGATTATCCCATAACCACTGCTCTAGGCCATTTAATAATAGTTATGCTTAAAATATCTATCTTTTAGAAACTTTCTTGCATATCTCAATAACTGTTACTAAATTAATAATTATAAAAATTAAAATTAGCAAGGAAATGGAGGACATCTTCCATGGCCATGAACTCTGGTTTATTGGGAATCATTTTGTAACCCCAATTTGAAAGTTGTAGTTTCATTATAGGTCCCAGTCTGAGATTATTGAAGTTTTATTTGTATTTAAAAAGCATTTGTGGATTTTTATTTTAATATATTTTAAATATTTTTATCATTTGCAGTATTTTGTGAACATAGATATAAAGCATGATGCTAGGACTTGGAGACAATACAGATGCACACTATTTTTTAAGGCATGTTTTAAAGACTGAGATTCATAAGCAATCAAATTAAAAAAAAAACCTGCCTTTGTGGAATATAAATTTGTGTAACTATATCCCTGCGGGGGGGGGGGAGACTTTAGCTTATGATCAGCGAAAGACTAAAAAAGACACCATAAACCAGCATATAATGCAAGGACTACAGTTTCCACATGAAAGAAAGAGTGATTAATTCTCCCTAGAGCAGTTTAGAAATGGGAAACACAGTTGGGCCAGGTCATGAGAGCTGGTGAGCATAAATTCAAATGAAAGAACTTTGAGTATTTTCTGTATACATTAAATAAAGTACCAGCTACTCAGCCTTCCAATCATACCCATTCTTGGTGAAAAGGATAGCTTTGGATCAGAGCCCGAGTACAGGATTTTTGTGTAACTAAAGTATTGGTGGCACCCTCTAAGGAAATAATTAATAATTGAAGAGAGTAGGGCTGAAGAAGATGGGCAAAGATGAAAGTTGAGAAGCGTGGTCTTGTCTCATCCCTCAAAGAACTCTGAAACAGAGAATGCACCACAACGCAAAAGTAGGGGATCCAGAGAGACAGGACCCTTCTGACACCTGAGATGGAGGTGACTCCCAGTTTGCACCGATAGGTCAAGGAGGCAGGTGTGGGATGTGGCCAACCAAACCTGCTGCAACTGGGAGATGGGAGTCAAGGCCTGGTAAGGTAAGTTTTGCACAGGTCACAAATAGCACAGTTACAATGTACAATAACCTCCTGACAGGGACAGGTTAGGATCCAGAGATGAAGAGCATATTTGAATGGCAAATGAGGGAAAAGGTAACACTGAGAAAGGTTTTTTCTTTTTTCTTTTGTTATGACAAGCTATTTACAAAATCAAAACTAGATATGTGTTTTACTCATTCTCAAAAGAATATTGAAGTGTGTGTGTGTGTGTGTGTGTGTGTGTGTGTGTGTGTGTTATTCTCCTGTTATTTTTTTAAAAACAAAGAAATTTTAAGATGGTAAGGCAAACTGGGCCAATATTACAATGATCACTTGCAGTTTGCTTATAGCAAACTGAGTAGGATCTGCAACGCTAAGAAAGCAAAGACAGGACTTACTTAGGCTTTTAGAAGTCTCTGACATGTTCACCTGTCTTGTCAGATGGGAGCTTTAATTTTTAGAAAGATAGGTAAGTCTACACACACACACACACACACACACACACACACACACACACACGCACACGCACACGCACACATGCGCGCGTGTGAAATACAATTAAAATCATTTAATTTTATATATTTGTTGCATCTTATGCCAGAAATTACTGACAGCTACTAGGCTAGTCATGTCAGTTTTAATTGTCACTCTTTCTGCATGTCAGTAATAGGAGGAGATGGGATATTGATTTTTACTGATTGTGTAGGCCAACTGTGTAGATACAGTTTAAGAAGTTTCTAAAACAAGTTCACCAATTCTTCTTTGGCTCTTGTCTTTAATCTTTGGGTCTATTTTCCTTTCAAATAAAAACACCAGCTTTTCTTTCACTGACTAGAAAGCCTATATTCCCTACTAGCTTCTATAGCAATGATTTCCCTTGGGTAATAATCTTCCTTTTACGAGTGTCTGCTTTTGTGTGTATACCTCTTCACAAGACACATATCGTTTTCAACCAGAGATATAGAAGTGTTGTGAGGGGGTCTCATTTAATCTAGAAAAGTAAAGAGAAAAAAATGTTTTTTTTTTCTTTCTTTGGGATTTTTTTTTTTTTTTTGTCTCAGAATGAGAATTACAGAATCCATAAGTTAGACTAAAGTCAAAGAAACCTTAAACCCCTAGTTGGTTAAATATTCAACAGACTACACATTTTGTGAAGTATTATAAAATATCTTCTCACAACTACCACACAATCTTCAGTGAGGGGGAGGGCAGGCAAATTGTCCATATTTTTGTTTCTAGATTAGAAAACTGAAGCAAAGAAAGGAAATGTAATTTGTCTGAGCTTGTACAACTAGTTGGTGGAAGAGTCAGAATAAATGGTAGAGTTGCTTAGTTCTGAAGCTCGCAGGGTAGTAGAGAACATGTGGATGTTGTGTTTTGGGCATCACTAAGACCCCAAGGCGCTGCCTCTGACATTTCTTCTTAATTAAATTATTTGTTATTATTTGTAAAATGTAAGTGAATAATGGATTATTTTTTCTCTCAAAGGCTCAGAAAACAAGGGACAAAGGTGAAGGTGTAATTTCAATCATTATCTTGACATCAAAAACTATGTATACAGGCTCAGTATTTTAATATAATTTAAAATATGAAACAAAGTGACGACAAAGGAAAATTTGGGTCCCAGTGACAACCAAAAGCCAGTTTAGGCTCCAGATTGACATCTGGTGTACAGCTCAAGAAAAAGACCATGTGAGTCACAAAAAGGGCCATATGTGAGTAAGCTACTAAGTACTCCTTATTGCTTTCCTCTGAGCTTTTGAGGTTACGATGATACTTAATATTCAAGAAAGATGAAAATAAAATGGGAAAGGGAAGTGCACCCCAGCCCAGTGGTGATTGGTAGAATAATTGTGGGCATGGCCCCAGGATGATAGCAGATTCTATTTAATCAATGTTGACAAGACTGGGGAGAGCTGGGCAGGTCCCAAGAGGTAATGTTTTACTCGGAAATCCACTCAACCTAATTTCAGTAATGTAGGGCTGTGGAGGGACCTGGAGAAGAGCCAAGAAACGGGGCCATTAGAGCTCCATGTGGGCGACGGCAGCTGGGAACACCGCCATCCCTCCAGCAGCACTGAAACCAGACTGCCTGGATGGGCACGCAAGCAGCCGCTGCTGCATATGGTCTTGGTGTTTGCTCGTCAACAGAAGGAAGGCACAGACATACTATTCTCACCCTTTCGAGGAAATGAATGAAAACCATCAAAGGCAAGAAATGCTTCCAGATTCGCTTTCAGCAGGGATAGGAGAGTCAGGTCGATGTAGAACTTGAAGAACCACGGTGAAATTGTTCACTCAAATCTCCTTTGTAGTTTTGTCATTTTTGACTACTGTGCAAATGGACACAGAAATATTTTTACATATTTATTGTTCTTTGACTTTGATCTTTTTTTTTTTTTTTAAGAATGATAGTCACGGAGTTAAGGGTTAATGAGTTAAGCTCAGTGACAGAGCACTTGCTTAGCATACTTAGCATTTACAAGGCTCTGTGTTCAATAACCAGCACAGGAAAAAGTGATGTGGGGAGAGAATGGTAGTCATGGGTCACATAATGTAGAAAAAACTATGAAGGTCTTCCATTTTCCTAAATGTATGAGATTGTTCAAGAACATTCAACTTTGCAAGTTCAAGAGAAGTAGCTCAAGAAAATGATGGTGAATTCTGTTATTCTTTTCTTTACCTCTTTCGCCAATGAGCAACACCTCATTCTAGAAACTACTAGCATATGCAGTCCCAGAAGATAGACACTCTTGATTTGTGTTTCATTGTAATCACTGTCTACTCCTAACTCATAGAATAGTATGTAGCTCAGTTCTTTCATCAGATACATTAATGAATGGATGAACACACATTCTGTCATTTTGAAGTGTCTTTCAACTTTGACACATGAATAATATATGACTTTATTGTCTATGATATTGGCTTTCTCTTTTTAAGTTAACACATAAATAAATAATAAAATCAAAAGAGGCTTCCTGCAAGCCTCTTTTTTTTCCTGCAAGAGCTCTTTGGGCTTAGAAAAGCAAGATTTTGCAAAGCCTAAAATGCTGCTGAGGCAAGTTACAACTATTTGTTAAATATTAAAATCATTTGTCTTAGTTGTCTCAATATTCTTCTTATAACTAGGTGGCATTCATGTGACTTAGATTATTGCATAAAGAAAGATTAAATGTTTAAGCTTCTCCTGTGGATATAATTGTTTACTCTTAAAAATTAGACCATGTCTCTTAATCTCATACCTTATAGCACATAATTTTTTTTTCTTAATGCAAGCCACTAAAACACATTTCTAGTCCTCATAAGGAGACCACATTTTGGGAGCTGATTTTGATGTGATGAAAACCAACTTGGGGACACATCATCTGCTACATGATACCCCTCCACACACACACACACACATACACATTTATATGTATATATTGTCAAAGTATTTTAGCTTACCTGATTTATAAAAAAAGTTGGGTGTTTTTTTCAGAAACAAAAATTTACTTCTTACTCCTTTGGCAGCTGGTAAATTTTAAGTCAAGTCTACAATTAAATTGCTTTGTCAAGTGAGGGCCTGAGGTCTTAAAGATCTAACATCCTCACTGTGTCTTCACATAGCAGAAGGAACCAGTGAGTGCTCAATGGCCCATTTTTAAAGAACTTTCTGACAATTCACATGTGCTCCCTCCTCATGGTCTAATCATTGGCTAAAGACTCCATCTCTTATTATTCACAACAGGGATCAAGATTTCCACATATGAATTTGCAAGAATACAAACATCCAGACCATAGGGCCATGATTCTTTTTCCTATACCATCTTAACCAAAACATCAATATTAATATTAATTTTTTTGTGTGCTTAACATGATTAAAAGTAGCACCCAGAGCTAAATGACTAAGAAAATTGTGTCCTACTCTTTATCTTACAGGATTTCTTCTTTGCTTCAGTATCCCATGTCAGACTCACTCTGCCATCTCTGAGCCCTGTTACCTCTGCTCCCTTGTTTGATGTCACTGGGCACTGAAAATGTGACTTTAGTCCTTCAGCTTTCTCGGCCTCTTACGTAACAATTGTTGCAGAGGGAGAGTGCATGAGGAATGTAGTTATTTATGCTAACTGGACTGTGGCTATTGGAGTGACCAGCTGGCCTCAGCCATTCATGTCTTTCACACTCACCACCATGATCAAAGTTTTTTTGTTTTTGTTTTTTTGCTTAAAATACCAAAGATTACATAGTAACTCATCTCTAGCATTTGCAAATTACATAATTAGCACCAGAATGTGCCAAAGCCAGCTTTTGTATTACTAAACACTAATGAGGCTTCTTCCCACCATTTTGAGCCATTTTTAGCAAGTCCAGCTTCTAGATTTTATTGACACTGAGACTGTATAACAATGGACTTGTGTCTGTCATTGTTCCCACTGAGTCCATTCATACTGATTGGGCTAAGGGGAGAGCGGAGGGTGTGATATCAAGAGGTAGGCTTAAACAGGCCCTATGACAGGCTGAGGTAAGCTGCCACTTACCATCCATGTGTACGACTTTATATAAATTATTTACTCTTTTGCCTCAGATTTCCCAGATGTAACATAATGTTGTTAGAGTAGCTGCAAGGATGAAAATGAAGCAATATGAATCTGCTTACAACTGTTCTGAGCGTTGACAACATCTTAGAAATATTGGTTTAAGCAAAATACCTTACACAAAGGGTCAGGATGCCATAATTTACAGCTACTTCCAGGCATCAAGACTGAAGAAAACACAAAATTGTAGATCTACACCTGCATGACCAGTGTGATTTATTATCTGTAAGACTTGTTTATGGTTGGCATCGGTGCCGATGAAAACCCGTTAATCAACCAGAGGCGTTTCTTTCTTGCATACAGGTTCAAATGGACCTACTCTAAATCACAGATATCCTAAAAAATTCCCTTCCACTTGGTCTTAAAATTCTTCACAGGCTGCATTTAGTGTCCACTAAAGTAGACGTTAGAACAGGTATAACCCCACATCGGACTATGCTTTTTTTTCATTTGTATGTATAGTTTTCTTTAGTAGTAGTGTGGGTTCTTCATCTTAGCTGGCCTCACTTTGTAGTTGTTAGAGATGAAGAGACTGGCATTTTCCAGTGTTTCTTCCCTCCAAGCTTGTTTGCTTTCTTCCTCCCTTTCTTCTCTTCTCTTTCTTCTCTTCTCTTTCTCTCTTTCTCTCTTTCTTTCTTTCTTTCTTTCTTTCTTTCTTTTCTTTCTTTCTTTCTTTCTTCTTCCTTCCTTCCTTCTCTCCCTCCCTCCCTCCTCCCTCCCTCCTTTCTTTCTTTCTTTCTTTCTTTCTTTTTTCTTTCTTTCTTTCTCCTTCCTTCCTTTCTTATTTATTTATTTTGCATAATTTATTAGGGGCCTATCAAAACTTCACTGAACACCCTGACTTGATACATATTACTTTCTTGAAGCAGTCAGCTCAACATCTCAAATGAAAATGACCTTTCTGCTCAATGTTTAGACAGAAAAGTTACTCATGTTTCATGCAAAGTAAGGAAGACACAGAATTAATTGTATATGCTCCTCTGAATTAAGTTTCAGCTAAATGACTGACATTTCATTTGAATCTCATGAATGGTCATTTTCTGGTATTTATATTCAGGAGCCTTAAAGCAAACCTTAGTTTTATAGGGAAGCAGAAACGTCTAGACTCTAGCTACTAGTCTTCTGTTGCTGGCTCTGCAGCTGTGGTCCTGCTGTTCTCTGATCCCAGAGGAAGTGGCGTGAGAATGTGCAGAATCAACAACACAGATTCTGGGAGTTGCAAGCAAACTCTCCTTTACTAAACAAAGGGCTGAGGTTTACGTATGTGGATTTTTGGCAGGCTCTGCTCCTAACTACTGTGGCATTTCTTGGTTAGCTCTGAGGCTGCTTGTCATCCTTTCCATTTTGGAGTTTATGGGTCAGGTTTCCTCTGATCAAGTGCTCTCTGCGCATGTCACAGCTCTTTGTTTGCTTAAGGTATGGCCCAGTGCTTTCAGCCTTACCCACCTCAGTTTTCAGTTGGTAAAACAGGTATTCCTCTGACCTCTGCAGCTCAAGCTTGTTACCCTGATATAAAACAAGTGGAAGACCTGAGCTTTAGTCCTGGCTTAGCTCTCAGCAAACCATATGACTTAAGGGGCATCTCTTTATGTACTTCAATTTCCTTATCTAAGAAATGAAGATACATATTCATTGTTTCACTCAAAAATCATTGAGGGCTTTTCCTGTATTGTTTGTGCTCAACACTAGGAATTCAAAATAGAACAAAAGTAGATATTGTTGCCCCTAAGGAGTTTATATCTAAGTTGTTATGTTAAAGATCCCCTTTGTTGATCACACTCTATAGCTATAAATATTTCTTTGTGTTAAATAAATGTGATGAAATGTTTCAGTTTGGATGGGGTATTTATTATTGTTTTCACTGTCTCCCCAACACAGAATATTTACCACACTGCAGATGTGTATCACATCAGTTAAGTAAATAACAATTATATATATATATATATATGATAATTTGAAGTATCAGTGGAAAATTTGTAAGTCTCAAAGCTGCCTTCATAGAGAACTGTCAACAATGACTTTGTGTCATAATAAACAACTTTCTACAAGTGTTCATCTTTGTGTTCATCCAGGCAAAGAATGACAGGAGAAAGTGTTAGAACTGAAGAAGATTTAACTTGGTTCCATCCCGACAAAGAACAGAAGCATCTCTGCTTTTCAGAATCAATGGGAATCTTTGACTTCTGTTTATTCTCTTAGAATTTCTTTCCTTTATATTCCACGAGCGCAAAATCCTTCTCATTTTACCCAGCATGCAACCTCTTTTCTCTTGAGTTTCATAATTTCCTTCAAATCATATATATTGTAGTTCCCAAAGTTTTATTTCAGTAGGAGAGATGTGAAGTGTTCTCCTGCTTCAATAACTGACCCTTCCATTTGCTGCTGGGTCATTTGAATCCTGCTTCTGTAGTTTTAAAAGGGCTCTAAAATTGTTTTGTGGAGCCAATAGAAATATTAACCACTTTTGGCATACTCTTAATATCCAAAGGTTTGATCGGTGCTAGGCTCCACATGAATCCTCTAAAAGAATTCTAGATTGCTACACAAGGACCTTGGTCACCTTAGTCATTGCACTCTTTTCTTCTGGATTACACCAAAAGTTCATAATCTTTGAGGAATACTAGCACACACAATATTATTTTGACAAGATTGTGTTTGTTTTATCCAAAAATATGAATTGAGACAATTTTTTCAAAGTCAATAGTTGTCACTTGGAAAGCTGTCTGGTTGAAGACTCTAAGTAACCACTGTGTTGCAGAAGTAACTCACCCTGAATTGTGAGTCCTACAAAACCTGTAAGACTTTAAAGCTTCAGGTATAAGTGAGGCATTATAAGATGAAATTATTGCTCATAGCTGCTTACATTATTTACCAGATAAGAGTGGCTCGATTATAGAAACCATGTACATTTTCAAGGACATTTTTTTAGATATATTTACAAAGAAGGATTTCCAAAGGTATGCCTGATAGTGGTGGTCTTATTTAAATGTAAATATCCTGCTATAAGTGAATGCCAGTCTATGTGTGAGGAACTTGAAAGACACATACATTTTTATAATTCTTCTAATGGCCTGCTAAGTGGGGTCCATTTTGCTAACCTCAGCATCTCCTTCCAATAACAATCCATTTTATTTAACATTGCTCGTTTAATCTCCTTAAAGCAAATCTGTTCGACTTTTTTTTCTTGCTTTAGTGTTTTCAATGCCTACCCATTGCCTTCTCATTAAACACAAATCTGCCAGGCTAATAAGATCCCACTGGCTCCCGTTTATCTGTCTAAGGAAAACTGGCAGCAAGTAGGTATGAAGAGAGGAAAGCAATAATAAAAGCTACATTTTAAAGGGCATAGGTGTCTTTAACACCAGAAAGTGTGGAGAAAAAAATGCTAGCACAGTAACCTTGGGGCTTTTGTCCTTAAGTTGGCTTATAACATTGACTGATGACTGGCACCTGTGAAGAGTTCTCACACTCCCCTATTTGATAAGAATGATAAGAGAGTGTAAACAGGGCACTTTATGTTGAACAACTGTTTTCATTCTGGGAGTCTGGCTTCAGTTCATGCTAAGCAGTGGGCGCTTATGTGACCAGTTCCCAGTGCACATCTGAAATTGTAGACTTGAGTGGGCATCCCTAATAGATGCTGTCTTACATGTGTTCTCACAATTCATGGCTGGAAGGATTAAGCATATCCTTCACACTCCATGGGGAGAAGACTCACAGTTCCTTGTGCCTGTTCCCCCATTTTTGCCCCAGGCAGTCTTCCCCTCCACTACTTATTTTGTTTTGTGTCCTTCCACTATCATAAATTATAGCCATGAAGATTTGTATGACAGCCATGGCTGAGTCTATAAGGCCTCTCTGAAAAATCACTGGACTAAGGGGTGGTCTTGGTATGGGCCATAAGATATGCCATTAATTGGCACCAAGTAATTTTAGGGACAATGGATTCTATTGAGACAGGCTGGCATATTAGTAAAATGTCTGACAGCACATAATCCGTTGATGAAGTTATCTAGGGAAAGCTTTGGAGTTGGGGGAGTTAACCTTCATAAAGATGAATCTACCTTGTTAAGCAAAGAAATGCTCACTTCATGGGTCTGTGTATCCCCTTGGAATGCACTTAGCTATAAGAGACTGTGAGCCATCACAGTGGTTTAAAGTGGTTGGTTGTTTAGCTCCCTCAATGAGAAGGATGATAGAAAGGTGTTCAAGTATGGTATACTCCATGTAATGATGAATTTTCTTTCTGTTCCACCATATTTACTATACAAATTGTGTCTTTGTGGTCATAAGATAGGTGTTATAATTCCAGGTACTTTTTTGGTGCTCCCTGTATTGGGAAAAGGAAGCCACAAAGGACAAAACCAACTCTACCTTTCCAAGGGAATCTTCCTCTTCCTAATCAAACTGCAGTTTTTAGTGGCCTCCTATGGCTCCCATAGAGGGTTAAAATTCATGTAATTTATTTTCCAAACTTCACATTATTCGAGATAAATGGTAATATAAACTGGAACGAATGCTCAATGAGCCATATGACTTATCTGCCAGAATTATTCTGACACTAAGCAACAGAAGAACAGGTTATTGTGGGTGCCTCAACTATAAGGCTAAAAGGTTAAAAACCAGTGATGGGCAGGAGATATGGGTCAGTGGGTGAAGGTGCTCATCACCAAGCCAGAAACCTGAATTCAATCCCAGGAACCCACACAGTGGGAGGAGAGAACTGATTCCTTCCTGCAAGTAGTCCTCTGACTTAAATAACACACACACACACACACACACACACACACACACACACACACACACACACACACTAAATGTAATATCTACAGAGTGACAATTTGTCCTTCACTCTTCCTTATGTGTTACTGAGCAGCCTCCCTGATTAAAAGCTTCTGGTCTGGGAAATTGGATCACTGGGATATTACTCATCACATTACCGCAATCTCTTATGCAATGACTTGAAAAGAAAGAAAATGATGCATTGTACCATTGAACCTATTCATGAGACAGAATACTAACTAACCCTCCTCTCCCTCTCCCCATCTTGTTTCCTTTCTCAGAAGCTGTAGATGAAGCCAAACCTAAGGAAAGTGCCCGACAGGATGAGGGTAAAGAAGACCCCGAGGCTGACCAAGAACATGCCTGAACTTTAAGAAATGGCTTTCCATGTTGCTCCCACTTGAACCCTGTTGCTCCCGCCCTTTCTCTGCTCCACTCTGAAGTTTCCTCTCCTGTCCCGCTCACGCGTGTGAGCCTGTCCTCTCCTACCTACTAGCCCCCTCTCTCTGTGTGGCAAACATTTAAAAAAAAAAAAAAGCAGGAAAGATCCCAAGTCCAACAGTGTGGCTTAAACATTTTGTTTCTTGGTGTTGTTAATGCGAGTTTTTGGTAATGATGATGCAGTCATCTTGGGAAATTCTTGCACTGTACCCCAGTTTTTTGATCTGGTGCGTGTGGCCCTGTGGGAGTCCACTTTCCTCTCTATTCTCTCTCTGTTTCAAGTGTGTGTGCGTGTGCAATGTTCCGTTCTGAGGAGTCCAAAATATTAAGTGAATTCAAAACCACTTCTGTTTCCTCATTTTCAATGTGATGGAATGAACAAAAAGGATAAAAAAAAAATCAAAAACCCGGTTTGTTTTAAAAATAAATAAATAAAGCAAATGTGCCAATTAGCGTAACTTGAGGCTGTGAGGCTCCTTTTTCAATCTGAATATTAATAAATCATGAGAGTAATCAAATTGGGTGTCTCCGTGTTTCTTTTCCACATCCCTTTGGTCGCTCTGTTCCAACAGACGGGACTCTCACAGTTCATCCTCTCCCTGAGCTCTTACACTACCACCAACAGCCCTGAGGAGGGAAGCGCCGGCCAGGACCAATGGCTGCTGACACAGTTGGGTACTACAAAAGCTCAAAAGCTTGCTAGGCATGCTGTGACAAAGAACCACAGTCACTGTGACTTAAGCAACAGGCACTCATCATCTCACAGTAGTGAAAACTAGACGTCTGAAATCAAGACGTTGGCAGTGTTGATTCTTTCTGGGGCCAATTAAAATGGTGTGTTGCAGGTTCCTCACCATGGCTTAGTCTAGAAGGCTGTCTTTCCCCTGCATTTCTTCAGGTCATCCCTCTGTGCACATCTTAGTGTCCAAGTTTTTCTCATATTGGAGGGAGTAGAGGTTAGGGCTTCAACACAGGAATTTGTGGGAGAGGCACAAAGTTCAGTCCATAGAAATCCTAAGGTTTACTCTTATTAAAATAACTCTAAGTATGTTAATGATCCAGAAGTTTGGTTTATTGGAAGGAAGGTGCTCTAGGTTTCACTAGGTTAAATATCACAGAGATGCTCATATCTCTCAGAAACTCTAAGGCTTTTGTTTAGATGATTTATTTTAACATGAATATTGAGACATTCTGTTCTATCTTTTCCCCCTCAGATTATGAATGTCTATCTCCACACAAGGCAGGTAAATAGTTATAACCATTGAACCAGCTGATACTGATATGTAAGGAAAGGTATACCTTACAGGGAGAAGCCTGAGGCAGTTCAGTTGGTAATGTCCTTGATACTAGGCATGAGGACCCATTTGATCCAACAAACCCACTTTAAGGGCTTTAAAGAACCTAAGCAAGGTGGGGCTTGTTTGTAATTTCAGTTCTGGGGAAGCAAAGAGAAGTGGATCTCTGGGTCTCACTCACTGGCCAGCCTAGCCAAACTGGCAAGTCCCAGCTTCCAGTGAGAGACACTGTCTCGGCAAACAGGGTGGATGATACTTGAGGGACAATACAAGAGTTTTACCTGGGGCCTTTGCCTGTGTGCACATCCAGGTAGACACAGAAAGAAAGAAGGAAGGGAGGAAGAAGAAGGGAAGGGAAGGGAAGGAAAGGAAAGAAATATTTATTGTCTCATAAAGATTTATTCCTTATGAAAGAGTATGTAACCTTTACTAAATTCATATTACACATTTTCAAATTTCCGTTGAGTTTTAATTTTCTACAATGCTTCTGTTATTTGATGCAAATTTATACAAATCTAATAGCCATAGGATTTTTTTGAGGACAGACATGGTCAAAGAATTTCTTTCTGCCCCTATGCTCATCTACACCCAGAGGTTTTAAGCTGGGAGGAGAAAACTAAGAAAAAGATAAAGATCTCAAAGTGGGAATGATCATGGATTTAAATAAAATCATTTTAAGAGATGCAACCTATACTTTGGCAACTCTGATCAGCTCCACAAGGCAACTAAATGCTTCAGAGAAACCTGTTGCCACATGGAGCTTGAGTCCTATGTGAGGCAAAAGAGATCTTCACTTGGCTACTGACACTAAGTGAAACTTCCATTGGCAGAAACTACTACAAAGAAAAAGACCATAAGCCATCACACCACATATTAAAATGATTTGAATGTTTGACTTTGCTTTGAATTGATATTGTTTGTGGGAAAGGCATTAAAGCAAGTGCTTGGAGTGCAGTCTCAAACATTATCTCACCAAAGCATCAACCTGCATACAATATTAGGAAGGTCATTCTTAAATTGGATCCACCCCTCACAGAGTGACCAAGAAGCTACTTACTGCTCTAGGATTTCTTTACCTCACTTTTTTTTTCAGTTTGATCAATATTTTAACCTGTCCCCCATCCCCAGTCTATACTTCAGATCAACATTGCTACAACTTTGGACACAGAACTTCTTCATGCATTCTAATGTTTGCCATCAAACCCACTGCAAGCGATTACAGGGGTTTTGAAAATTCATATTAATATACATACATGTTTAGTGGTTTTCAGCTTTCTGTTAGAATTGGAATTTTCATCTTTCTTATGCTTATCTATTTACATTTTCCTCATAAAGTCTTGGCTTCTTAGTAGAATTTTAAAACTGAGGAAGACACATTAGAGTCTGACAGTAATCTTAGAGAAATATAAAGGAAAATTAGACTGCATTTTGATACAAAATCATTCACTTAAACTAATACATTATATTTGGAAGTCGGGGTGATGAAGTCATGGACCATTGAAGACACAGAAATATACATTCTGAATTCTAAAGTAAATAAGCTATTTACACTATGATATATACTTTACATTATTTTGAAACATAAAAATTAGATTCAAGATAAGTCTAAAAATCCTCAGCAAGGGAAGGTGATTCCTTCTAAGGGTAAGACAACCATAGGCACCAGACCCAGTGTCCCATTCATAGCCTAACCATTTCTTTCTCTGTAGGAAATAAGTTATTTTGACCAAGCTGCATTATTTGAGTCTACAATGTACCCCAATGATGTACCTGAGCCTCTTTGATGATAAAGGACTTCCTGAAATAGAACTTGTCAGCTCTGTAGACATACTCCCTATTTGCTGCCCCTCTAACATGATCAACATTCTCTACCTGATGGCGTAGTTCGGAAGTCCAGATCCTACTTTTCTTTACATACCATTTAATTCACATAGTGGCCTCCAGAGGTGGGTGAGGGTACAACTTGCATGTCTTGTCCTGACTAACCCTGCACTTTCCTTAGCCAGTTAGGCCCATCTAGGCAGACTTCTACAGTTATCCCTTTCTCTTTCCAAGTCATCAAACAACTGAGGACAGGATAACTAAACACTTCTCTAAATATATCACCTTAGAGGCACTTGGAAATCTCAAAAAAATATATGCATTGTTCTCAACAATGGCCAGCCCTGTGAAAGCCCGTGCAATAGAAAAACCAACTGCATGAATGATTCCCACACATCATTATTAATCTCACCACAAGTTCCATTAACCTTTTAAAAAATCTTGTTATGTACCATCTGTTGTCATGGAAACATAGCTTCTGTTCACCTGACTATAAAAATAACTTAATTGGTGACCTTTCTAGTGAAATGTTAGTTAATGAGGGTAGTATTATACATGCAGGCTTCTTTAATTTCAAATGGGACTCTTGCTTAACTTTATTCTCTACAGGGTTAAAGCTATCTACCAAGCCCATGACTTTCATGTATCGATCCTTATAGAACTGTAACTTTGTTATTTCTTGCTAAAAAAAAAAAAATCACAGTCACCAGGAATGTGGAAAAGACTGTAGCTATGAGAATGGTAAGTGTCAAGGCACCTAGGACATTTTCAGTGTATGTTTTCCAATAGGTTGGTTGCCTGGTTAGTTTTCTTATAGATGTGTGTGTGTGTGTGTGTGTGTGTGTGTGTGTGTGTGTGTGTGTGTGTGTGTGATGGTTGGCAATCACAGCGGGTATTATGACCCAGATGATACCATTTTACAAACATATCATGGAATTGCAGTATCTCAAGATGGGAAGGAATGTTGTTGGTGATTAATGGCAAAGTGCAGAAGACTAGGATGTGGAACCACACAGTATTCTTCTAAGATGTTTTTCTGTTTGGGATATGGTCTCCTGTATAACAGGCTGGCCTTGAACTTGCTACTTACCCAAGGATGACCTTGAACTTTAGATCCTCTGGCCTCTACTTTCCAAATGTGCTGTGTATATCCCAGGGAAACACTGGCTCAAGTGAGCTACACTCTGGCTTTCTCCTAAGAATCTTAAAACAGTTTTGTTGCTTAGTTACTCAGACAATACTTTTTGTTGTAGGAAGATAGAAAGTATTTGACAAAATAAGGTATAAATAATCCATCCTGACTGAGTGATGCTGACGTTTAGAGATCTAGCTTTAATACAGTGGGTCTGCCTAGCTGCATTTGCCAGTGGATGTGGTGTGGTGTGGTGGTGGCATATGTGTGTGTGTGTGTGTGTGTGTGTGTGTGTGTGTGTGTGTGTATGTTTGTATGCATGTGGGTGTTGTGTGTGTATGTATGTGTGTGTATGTATATGTGTGTAAGTATGTGTGTATGTGTGATGTGTGTATGTATGTGTATTATGTGTGTATGTATATGTGTGTATGTGTGTGTACATATACATACCACTTTTCTTTTTGCTGTGACAGAATATCTGTCAGAAGCAAGTTAAGTGGGAAAGGGAGGTTTTTTGTTTTTTGGGTTTGTTTCATTTTGTTTTTTGTTTGTTTGTTTGTTTGTTTGTTTTTTTGTTTTGTTTTTGTTTCACAGTTTAGACCAGTGATTTTCAACCTTCCTAATACAGCTCTTCAGGTTATGGTGACCCCCAACCATAAAATTATTTTCATTGATACTTCATAACTGTAGTTTTCTACTGTTATGAACACAGGGTAAATATCTGTGTTTTCTAATGGTCATAGGTGACCCCCATAAGTTGAGAACCACTGGTTTAGAGGGTACAGAGTACCTTACAGGGAAGGCATGGAGACTGGAATGGATTGCTTCCTGGGGCTTGAGTTGCTGTGCAACCTACTTTCTCACACATTGGAGATCAGGAACCAGAGACCTTAGTCCAGAAGCACAGCTAACCTATAATCCTCAAGGCCACCCCCCAGTGACCTACATTAGCCAGCTAGGTACCAAGTCCCTAAAGTTCCAAATGCTCCCCAAACAGTGGCATCAGCTGGAAACCAAATGTGCAAACTCATAACCCCTTGGAGACATTTCGAACTTAAAGCATGATACCATAAAATATCCATGTTTATTTACATGGACTATTTATTCAGAGACATCTGCAAGGATACCTATAACAACAATGAGCTCACACTACATTTATTTTGTAAGCTGACTTAAGTATTCCACAGGAAATTGTAGGACTCTTCATGTAGGCAAGTGTACATTTACAACCATGTAATTTAGTTATTGCACTATGTTTTTTAATAAGAGAATTTGCTTGATCTGGTCCATAAAAATGAAAAAAATTGAGTCACAGGACATGAATTCTTACGGGCTTTTGATATAGTTCCCCTATTAAAGATGGAGGTCTTTAAATTTGTGGGTACTGTTGTGACTTCTTTGTGACTGCAGAGCTCTACTGAAGGTTGAGCTGATAGGACAAATATCCAACCTAGTACACAATTGTCAGAGAACTGTCCCTTATTTTGAACTGAGTGGGGAAGTTATAAAAAGCTCCACTATCAAACCCAAACTATCCATGACACGTCTATTGACTGAGTCTGTTGTCGGTTTCACAAATCTGCCTGCTTGTGTGCATGAGGATCAATTACTTTGCCAGACTGAGAAGGGGACTAAATGGGGGTGGGGGAGGGTTGACTCTACTGTACAATAATGAAGACTCATAAAAAGCAACAAACAGGGCCCTATCTTTGTAGATGAATTTCTAAAGTCTTATTAAATAAGAAACACAGAGCCAATACAGAAGTATAAGCCGTAGAGATCAAAGCAATAGCCTCCAACTAACCTTAGCTTGCCATGTCGCGGTAGCTTCCCAAGAGAGCCTCTTCCTGTGCCTTTATTGCCTTCCTGTTGTGCCTTCTCATTGGCTCTAAGCCCAGCCACATCACTGACTATCTATACAGACCTCCAGGTCTCTATGGTTGGTACCACACTTGACTGTGTCCTTGAACACACAGAGACTCTGCCTGCCATGTGATTGAATTAAAGTGGTATGCTACCACTGCCTGACTTCTGTTTATGGCTATGATCTCTGATCTCCAGGCAAACTTTGTTTATTAACGTACAAATAAAATATCACATTTCAGCACAAATAAAATATCACCACATATCTGTGTTTTTTAAAGTTCCTTTTTTATTTTATAGACAGTTCTGTATTGTTTTCATGAAAACATGACATTCAAATAATTATGTTTACTACTTTTGATGACAAAGCTATACATTTTGGACTTGAGGCAAACACCCAACTTGTTTTATCATTTTGTAGTTCTATTTAATTGTTTGTATATGCATGGGGGCATGAATGTGAGTAGAGGTGCCTATGGAAGCCAAAGATATCAGATTTATCAGAAGCTGGAGTTATAGGTGGTTGTCAGCTATCTGGCATGGGTGCTGGCAACTGACCTCAGGTCCTCTGCAAGAGTAGTGGGTGCCCTTAACTATTGAGCCGTCTCCAGTCCCACCCCTTCCAACTCGTTTTATCTTAACCACTATCCTCTTTCTTCAAAAATGATAGAATTATTGTTTTCCTTATAATATGGTTTCAGTGCCCCCAAGGGTCTATTGTATGTAAAAGGGTATGGCTTCCATATAGGTACTGCTGGGAGGTAATGGAGTCTCCAAAGGTTGGGGCCTAGTCAAGGTCCACAAGTTAGTGCCTTTGCAAAGACCATTGATTGCTGTGGGATGTTCTGTATGTTGTGAATGTGTTGCTCTGATTGGTTGATAAATAAAAAGCTGATTGGCCAGTAGCCAGGCAGGAAGTATAGGTGGAATAAACAGACAAGGAGAATTCTGGGAAAGGAAGGCTGAGTCAGTAGATGCCAGCCCGCCGTCCAGGGAGCAGCATGTAACAGCACACAGGTAAAGCCACAGAAAACGTGGAAACATATAGATTAACAGAAATAGGCTGAGTTTAAATGTAAGAGCTAGTCAGTGGTAGGCCTGAGCTAATGGCTGAGCAGTTTTAATTAATATAAGCTTCTGAGTGATTATTTTATAAGTGGCTGTGGGGTCCATCAGCTGCAGTTGATAGTTCTCATTTTATCCTTTGAATTCTGGCCAGTGTGTTATGAAAAGAATAAACCTGGCCTACCCAGCATATCCCACTCTAGGTTCCAGATGTAATCACTTGCTTTTTACTATACAGGCTCCTACTGTAGCTGTGTGGATCATGATGTGATGTGGCCAAGGGACCTTCACTATAATGCCACTTAGGCTTTCTGCCTCCAAAACTATGAACTAAATAAATCTCCTTTCATAGTAACTTGTCTCAGATATTTTGTGGTAGGGATGAAAATATGACTAACATAAAAGATAACCATTTTCTTACAGTTATTAGGCAGCTGTGACAGTTATGTGACATCCTAGTAATACCCAAGACTTGTAAGGCTTTAAAGTGGGTGAGGATATCAGTACTTTGGAATTAAATGTTTAATTTTCCTAGAGATTTAATAAGATAACTTTAAGAAGTTTCCCTGATTTCCAGAGAAGATATTACTATGGGATGGAGGTTTGCATACCCTCATAATTCATATGCTGAAATCTAATGCTTGATGTGATACTGTTTGGAGGAGGGGCTTTTAAGAAGTAAATAGGTCATTGGGATAGAGCCTTCTTAGTAGGATTAGTGCCATTATTAAATTGTTGCTAAAAAGTTAAAGAGACCCTCTCCCTCCCTCTCTTCCTCCTTCCCTCCCCTCCTTCCTCCCTCTTTCTCTTTCTCTTTACTTAAGATACTTGGGATTATGTCTGTCACACACAGCTTAAAATATTCTTGACCCCTTGACTCCACATGAGCCTGATTTTGCTTGCCCCAACCCCAGTATCTGGGTGATTCTGCTTAACCTATTCTAGTCTTTTGCCTTTAGACATGTTCATTTTACGAAATAAACATGAACTGTTATCTATAACATGTCCTCATCTCCCCCATACAGGTCAATAGTTATTTTAAATATTTCATCTACAAACTGACATCAGACACACAAGGAAGGAATAGTTGGCATTAACAGCTAAGGTTGCAGGTGAAGAGTTACCAGGAACCTGGGTTTCATCCCCAGACATTTAGTGAAAAAAATCACAAAATACATTTTAAGCTTAGAGAAACAGGATAGTGAACGCAATCTATTTTTGAAATCATAGGTGTCTCCTTCAAAAGCGAAACATGAATTTACATCAGAACAGCATATGGTTTGAAAGTAATTATACATTTTAACGAACATGAATCCATTCCTATTAGCAAACTTATGTTGAACAAATATTTTTAAATATTTGCTGTAGATATGTACTGTTGTGATACAATAGAGTGGGTGTTTAACAAATTAAAATTAGTATAGTTTCATTGCCTACAGAAGAAAGAATTATTCTGTCTATATACATATAGATACATAGATATGTTGCTCATATACATAGCTGCACATATAATATATATGCATGTTATATATGTACATAAAAATTTCATATGATGAAGAAATACAAGATAATAAAAATAAAATGAAAACAAAATTAAAAGATAACATTGATGCCTTACATTAATAGCAATAACACAGAGTCAATTGTCACTTGTTTCCATTATGGATACAAGTTGTGGAGCCAAAATCCATAATTTTACCAGGATAGCTCTTAAAATGGGCATCAGTGGGTACCATCAAGACCTTCTCTGGCAAAGGCTTTCATCATATTCTCAAATAGGAAAAAAAAGTCCCATTTTGTTGTTTTCTCTCTGCTCTGCTTCCATTTCCCCCAGCAGTCTTTGGAAGCTCTATATTGAAATGTCATGCTGGGTGTTACAAAACCCAAGTTCCTGCCTACTACTTCAAAACCATAATCAGGGCAACTCAAAAGGGTTCACCTCTTAGTTTTGAAGATATTACTATGGGATAGATGTTTGCATCCCTTCATAATTCATACGCTGAAGCCTAATGCCCAATGTGATAGTTTTTAGGAGGAGGGTTAAATTAATTTTTAAGATTTATTTTACCTTTGAATATATCAGTGTATGTTTATGTGGACACGAGTGCAGGTACCTCCAGAAGCCAGATGCATTGGATACCCCTGAAGTTGGAGCTCTAGGTGGTGTGCTGAACAGCTGTACAGGCCTAGACACAGTAGATAACAAGAGAAATAAGGTGTGAGGAATAGACAGTGCAAGGTTATGATGGCTCCTTCAGGGGAATAAAGAAAGATAGGAGCAAGGAACTGTGTAGCTGGTAAGGATAGCCCCCTGGGGAAGGCAAAGTCAGGAGAGCTTTTCAGGTAAAATAGGAAAATGATGCTCTATCCCTCCAGGTCTAAAGATATAAACGAGCCTGCTTTGAGTAGAAATGGCAGGGGGTCGGGGATAATGTCTAGAAACAAGCACAAACGGATATGTGGCTTCTTTACAGAGGAAAGAAATGTTGAGAGAAAAAATGTTGGAGATAGCTGTAAAAATTTTAGAAGATGCAAAAGGATTTTGGGATAGTGCAGAGCCAGTGATATTCAGGGACTCTGCTTTAAAGGTTTCTCTAGAATAGTACAGGTGATATGAAAGAGGAAATTGGAAACGTAGAGAAGGAGTCTTTAATTGGGGAGATGGAAAGAAGGACAATACAGAAGGAGAGAGAGGAAGGATAAATAACACCCAGGATGCTTGGAAAAGACACAAAGAATCATTATTTTATGGCACAGCCATATCTGAACAGAATGGCAAAAGTCATAAAGCCAGCACAACTTGACAAGGATCCAGCAAAGTTGAGCCACATGATGGCTACCATGCCACCTTTGGTTTTCATCTCCACCTGTTGCATACTTGGGAGACTTTTAATACTTGCACGATTTGGGGATACTGGATGGATGGGGAATTTCTTATGAACCATTGATGCCTTCTCCCAGAAGTACTGCTTCTAAGCTTCCCCAGGAAAGTCCTAAACATACCACCCCTCCAGCTTTTAGGGAGATATCCTTATCTACTTGAAGGTCTTCCTTATACCTTGGAGACAGTGACACACACAAAGAAGCCAGAGGTCTCTTTATGAGGCCAGGAGATATTTTTGAAACATCGGTCCGCATGCTTACTCAGGAACAAGATAGTCAAAACAAAGTAAACTTAAAAAGGTCAACAAAATTCAGTGGGCTAGAGGAGTTGGCCACAGTTCAGATTGCAAGCCTGTTCCTGCTATACACTCAGGCAATTATGTGACATATACAGCAATAAAGTTAGATTAGCTGTGGTTAATTCTGCCCTACACAGAGACTTATATTGATGAGCAAAGTATGAAGTGGGAAGATGATAAAAGAATGAGATGTCAGGACCTCCCTTTCTTAGAAAAGTTAGCACATGAAGAGCCACTGTGGTGCCATTTGACCAAGAAACAACAGAATGCCAGGATTAGACATATAAACAAATTCTATAAAAGTATAAAATATAAACATTGTATTATGCCAGAATTTGAATAATAACTGCAGCAGTTTTGGCCTGAGTAATTTTCCTGGGCACTCTGACCTTTAAGAATGACTTAAAGGTCACTGCTTGGGACATGGCAATATGCCTGGGCTGGCTTGAAGATTTTGTTTTGGTCTAGCGTCCTTGAAGCAACCAAAGCTACCAGAGGCAGGCTGTCATATGTCTCTAGATTCTTAAAAATTGAGTTGTGGTTTAATAAGTAAAAATGATAACTCTGTTCATCAATGATGTCAAAACTTGAGCAAAAATGATTGGAAATGGTAACTCTGTTCTGTCATTAATGATGACTAAAAGATGAGCAAGAGGAAGTGAAATACATATCCCAAAACAAAAATGTTATGATCTATGTTTTGGAACAACATGAATCTATCACTGCTTACTAAATTTTGTATAAATAAAAAAGCACTCTGATGTTAGTCAGTCAGGCTGCAAGATTCTCCAGACCATCATGCCTGGCTTACTCCTTTTCCCACTGACTCCTTACATCTTCCACTAGAACCTGTCCACTTCTGGGCATGGCTACCGGCAATTTTATATTTACCAAAATTCACATGTAACCCATGTAAGTGTATATTACACATATATACATATTTAAATGAAGTTAAATGACTTAGAGTGAAAGTACTCTATCCAAAACACATAGACTAAAAAAATCCCAGTACCAGGAATGAGAAACCTCCTTTCAAGTTGTTAGTCAGGCAAATCAAGAGACTCCTGAAGCAATATAGGTTATTGCTATTGCTCTTAGTTGGCTTCCAGATGCTGAAGGTAAGTCCTAACTGCTGAAGACACCACACACCTTGGACATAGGATGCAGAGGGCTTGAGCTGGAACTGATCCAAAAGTCCTCTCACCAAGGACTAGCTTTCACAGTACCAAAGGTGATATGCAAGCTTCTAAGGAGTAAAGAAATCAATAGTGCTACTCACTTGTGACACTTTCTTTGTCACTGTTCTATTGCTGTGAAGAGACACCATGACCAAGGCAACTCTTACAAAAGAAAGCATTTAATTGGGGATTTGCTTAAAGTTTCAGAGGTTAGTCCATTATCATCATGGCAGGGAACATGGCAGTCCATAAGCAGACATGGTACTAGAGAAATAACTGAAAATTCCATATCTTGATCCATAGGCAGAGAGAGAGAGAGAGAGAGAGAGAGAGAGAGAGAGAGAGAGAGAGAGAGAGAGAGAGAGAGAGAGACTGAGACTCTAGGCTTGATATGGACTTTTGCAACCTCAAAGCCCACTCCCAGTGAACACTTCCTCCAACAAGGCCACACCTCGTAATCACTGTAATCCTTTCAAACAGTTTCACTCCCTGGTTATGAATAATTAAAATACACGAGCCTATGTGGGCCATTCTTATTTAAACCACCAACCACCACAGATACCAACCACAATAATAATCAGCATGGCAAGATATCCCAAAAAGTGTGATAGTGATGCTTCTATCTTGGAGGTAACCTACAGCTATCTAATTAGACTCACAGCTTCCTTAACAAGAGGAAATAATGTTTGGCACTGTAAATGTAGCCAACTCCACTTGGCTAGACAGATGGTGGGTCTTAGAGGAGAACCTATTACCACCACCTTCCTAAAACAATATAATTCCTAGCTTGCATTCCAAGTACTTATCCTTATACCCACAGATAAATGTAACTCTCTCCTCTAATCAAAGAAGATTCTTTTTGTAGCAGTAGGAGACCATTACAGAAAACCATAACTTGTTAAAAAAAAATGCATAAAACAACTGACCATAGGCTGCCCAGCCCAAGTGATCCACCTACAACACATCTCCTGTACCTAGAGCTCATGGAGTATCACAGAAAAGAGGATCAGAAAGATTGTAAGAGCCAGAAGGTCAGAAAGCCTGCTGTGAGATCCCACTTTCTATCTATGATTGAGAAGTAACACCCATGAAACCTCAACATCATATGCACTAACAAAGGCCTCCTGAGTAATTCCAGTACCTGTTGACATCCCAGCACAGAATTGTGGAATAGCATGGGGTCCTACTCCTAGATGAAGAGCTACAGCAATTAACAACCACTGAAGGAGGGAAAGCTAGTCTTCCCAGGGATGAGGCCATGATTGCTTATCCCACACCAGTGGGCAGCCCTAGAAACATACAACATGCAGGTCACACTTAGAGGCCTCAACAGAACATGTTTATATGTTTATCTGTGTGCATGTTTGTATATATACTTATATGATTATATATTGTATAGTATTTCATATATCCTACACATATTATTTATATATATAATCAACAATGATTAAAGAAAGGGAAACCTTGGATTTAGCAAGGAGTGTCAGTGGGGGGGTGGACATAGGAAGGGTAGGAGGGAGGTGAGAGAGTAGGAAAATAATGTAATCGTATTTTAATTAAATTTAAAATGTAGCAAAAATAAGACAAGAAGTTGAGGACAGATGGGGAAGTGGTGAGGTGGATGGATCTAGGAGGAGTTCAGGGAAAGATGGGGATGAATATGATCAAAATACATTGTATGACATTCACAAGGAATTAATAAAAATACTATATTAAAAAGATTTATCTAGAATAGATTTCAAAGGGCTCATAAACTTGGATTTTTGTGTGAAATTTATCATTTCCTCTTCAGGTAGAACTAAAAATCAGCAGTGCTAGCAATCTCGGTGACTGTCATCAAAAGTAATCAAGTATTGTCATTTCATATTATGGTTGCAGATACCTTGACATGATATGTATGCTGTTTAAAATTACAATAGGTACAAGATCTATTGCTTTATCTTGTTATTTGATGGGTTAAAACAGAAGCACGCTGATAAGTATTTCATCACAGTAACTATTTCACAAAAGCATGCCTGCCTTATGCCTGTGTGCATGTCACCTTCTATTTTAAAATAACATTCTGAGAATAGTGCCTAGGCCTTCTCAACTGTAAAAGACCCTACCCTTTAAAAGGTTGAGAGCCCCGTGTGAGCGATATTTCAGAGATGCATTTGTGGTTTGGGAAGAACACGGGCACAAGGATGAGTGAAAAGCTGTGACAATGGAAAATTTAGTTAGGAGGCTAACTGTGTTTAGATGAGGGGCATTGTGGAACGAACAGACACACTGACAGTAGGAGTCGAGAAGAAAGCTACGCAGAGAAGTGGGAACAACACGGGGAGCAAGTTCGGAAACCAGGAGGCTCCAAGTCCTAAAGGGGGTAAATGTGATAAGAAGGGGAAAAAAGCTGGGCTGTGGACCTGGGGACTGGTGAGTGTAGGGTGGAGTAGGGCAGCGTGTAACTAAAAGAGAAGGACGGACCAAGTCCCCTGGTCGTTGTAGTCTTCATAAGGAGACTTTCCTCGGAGAAGAGGAAAGCACTTCAGATCTGCAAGCATGGAGGCAGAGTGGTTTTACTCATCTTGTAGAAAAGAACTGATTGCATAAAGAGATTATCGAGGGGGAAATTTGAAGTCAGAGACCAACCACACGATGATGCTGGAGGCCCTCACAGGAGATGGTGGTGGGGAGGGGAGGAAGAAATTCAATAGAATGTGATGGCTGACTTTCTGTCTCAGTTGTGGTGCACAGTAATTGCTCATTATTTTTCTGGGTGCTTCTGTTGGAGTGCTTTAGATGAGATTAATATTTAAATCAGTGGGTTTTAGCGAAGCAGATTGTTCTCTGCCATGATCTGGATGGGCTTTATCCCCCAATGCGTTGACAGGCTAGTCCTCAGTGTAGAAATTTTAAAGCACGGAGACCTTAGGAAATGGATCTGGGGTTGGGGAGGTGTCTCAAGAGGTTAAGCGCTTGCCATAAATCATGAGAACTTAAGTTCAGAAGCAAGCCATGCACTTCAGTGCACACCTATAATCCCTTCACTGTGGAAAAAAAAAATGGGCTCCCTAGACGGCCAGTCTAGTTGAATTGGTAAGATCCAGGTTTAGAGACAGATTCTGTCTCAAAATACTAAGATGGAAAGTAATTGAAGAGGACACTCGATATAAATCTCTGGCTTCCACAGGGGCGCACATGCGCGCCTGAGCACACACACACACACACACACACACACACACACACACACACACACACACGCATACACACACACACATATGTTCACACAAAGAAGTAGATCCTGGCAGATGCCATTGAAACCATTGACCTATGAAAGGACTGCACACTGCCAAGGGCCTCTGAGTTCCTGGGTGAGCTGACATAACTAATGGGCCCCTCTCTTTTCCCTCTGGCTTCCTGTCTTGCCCAGTGTGATCTCTCACCATGGGTGAGTTCTCATATGAGTCTTTATCATGATACCATCTACCATGGGCTCCTCACAGAGGACTACACTGTACCTGCTTTCTTGGCCCCACAATTGTTTTGGGGTTGTTTTGTTTTTCCTCTGAACATGTCTTTGTGCTTTTTGCAACCTGGATAGACTAAGGATTTGCCTTACTTTTAGGCTTTGCTTCTCTTTTAATTATCAATACTATCTTCTAGTTCTGTGTCTTTTTGCCTTTTCTAAGCGGTCAACAGAAACTAGGGACACTATGAGCTACTTTTGTGTCTCTCTGACCAAATTACTTGACAGAACCAGCTGGGAGCATCTTACTTCGCCTCAGGACTTCTGAGGAATCCTTATCCACTGTGGTGGCGAAGGCAGGAAAGACCATGGTGGTTCTGGTGACGGGAACATGAGACAGTAGCTTAGTCACAGAATATCAGTCAGAAAACTAGCCAGCCAGACTGCAAACAGGGCCGGATAAATTCCTCGTAGGCCCAGGCCTGGTCCCCTGTTTCCTCCATCAGCTGCATCTCCTAAAGGCTCCACATGCTTTAAAAACGTCCCACAAGCTGGGACTCAAACTGAGAGGCCTTGGGGGACATTTCAGATTCAAACCACAACACTGCATACCACACTGCAAACCCCACATGCATTCTTAGATAGTTCTTCCACCAAATATCCAATTTTATCCATCACAAACTCCAGACTCCACAAAGCTTTAGGCTACAAACGTAATTCAGTCAAGCTCTCTTGTCACTTTATAGGAAACATTTCCATCTTTCCAGTTTCAGGAGCACATTCTGATTTCTACCTGAGATTTCATCAGACTGGATTCAAAACGTTTTGTTTGTTTTTTTCAAGACAGGGTTCCTCTGTGTAGCTTTTGAGCCTGTCCTGGAACTCGCTCCGTAGAAGAGGCTGGCTTCGAACTCACAAAGATCTGCCTGTCTCTGCCTTCCGAGTGCTGGGATTAAAGGTGTTCACCACCACTGCCCCGCTTGGATCTAAAATTTTTATTTTTAACTATGTGTATGCCTTTGTATCTTTTTATTTGTGTTTTGGGTATGTGCTCAAGTGTGCATTTGCCTAAAGAGGCCAGAAAGGGTACCAGATTCTGTGGTGCCGGAGTTAAGGCTGTGAACCTTTTGAGTGCTGGGAATCAAACTTGGGGTGTCTATAAGAACAGTACATGCTCTGAACTACTGAGCCACCTCTCCAGGCCCCAGATGGGTTTTAGCATCTGTCTTCCTGCCAATATTCTGAGCATGACAATTTAGGCAGTCTCAAAGCTCTCTTTCAGCTCCTTTCTTCTGAGTTTTTGCCAGAACTGCCCCTTATTATCCATGCTTTCACTAGCATGTAATTTGAAGTTCTTCCAGATTCTCCCCACTTTGGAACACTAAATCTATCTCTACAGTTTACATATCTTCTATAATAGCACCTGATTTCTGGTGCCAATTTCTGTTTTGTTCATTTGGGTTGCTGAAGAAAAATACTTTAGACTGGATAATTTGTAATCAGCATAAATTTATTAGAGTTCAGAGAGCAGAAAAATTCAGAAGTAGTAATCAGAAAAAAACACAAGAAAACGTATTTTTATTTTATTTAATATTTTAGAAAGGAGTATTTAATGGAGAAAAGGTGATCATTGCACTAAAACTATATATAATCTACTTTCGAGACATATAGACAAGAATAGTTAACTGCACTGTACTGTTCAATAAGCTTTGCCAAATATATTCACTTTTGTGGTGGTATTGTGTTCCCCAAAATATTGTGCACTCTAATAAATTTATCTGGAGTCAGAGAACAGAACAACCACTAGGCAGACATAGGGGCCAGAAAATGGTGGCACTCACACCTTTAATCCTAGTATTCCAGAGGCAGAGATCCACCTGGATCTCTGTGAGTTCAAGGCCACACTGGAAACAGCCAGGATATGGTAACAAGAGCCTTTAATCCCAGGAAGTGATGGCAGAAAGCAGAGAGGTATTTAAGGCTTGAGGACCAGGAACTAGAGCCTGTTAAGCTTTTAGGCTTTTGAGCAACAGTTTAGCTGAGATTCATTCTGAATGAGGACTGAGAAGCTTCTAGTCTGAGGAAACAGGATCAACTGAGGAACTGGCAAGGTGAGGTGGCTGTGACTTGTTTCTCTGATCATTCAGTATTCACCCCAATACCTGGTTTCAGGTTTGTTTTTATTAATAAGACCCTTTTAGAATTTCATTCTACAAATGAGTGTGGAGTAGTCTCAAAAAATAGAAACAGAATTACAGTATGACCCAACTATACTCAAAATACTCTACATCCTACCACAGAGATCCTTGTACATATGTTTATCACTGCTTATTTTACTATTGCTAGAACATGGAATCAACCTAGATTTCCATCAGATGGATGGATGATGCATTACATACATACAAAGGGTTTGATTTTATTAATAAGACCTTTTAAGATTTGTGCTACACACTTTCACAGCTATCACCACAAGTCTGATAAAGGGGATTTCTTTTACCCACAAAAGGTTCATTTGGTGTTTGATCACTTCCTAACCTGCCGACAAGTAGGAAGACTCCAACTCTCTCTGAACATGAATTGTCTCTTACAGATTATTATTTTTTGAATAGAGAAGTTCTATATGTTTTCTTTTCCATCTGGCTTCTTTGAAGCACTGTGGTATTGAAGTTCATCTTGCTCAATGCACTTGTTAGTTCTCATCTTCCTATTGCTGATGATGTTCTGTTATTCTATCATATGGTGGTTCACAGAAATATTTTTATCCATTTACATGTTGTTAGATTTGGGATTATTTCCAGGCTGAGAAGATTCTTGCCAACAGTTGTGTGCACATCTCCATGTTGGCACATGTATCATGTTTGTGTTTTCTGTGGGTAAGAATGAAGTTCCTGGATCATAGAGTCAGGTAAATACTTAATATTAGGGGCAGTGTCAAACTGTTTCCCAAAGAGGGGGTGCTCTCTTTCTTTCTTGTCAACAGAGGGGAATTTTGCTTGTTCCAGACTCTCCCTCCTCAGCTCTGTGATGTATGTCTTCATAACTTTAGATATTTTAGTGGATGTAGGGCAGTTTATTGACTTTATTTTATTCTGCTTGTCACTGGTGACTAATGATTAAAAAAAAAAAAAACCTCCAGATATGCATTTCAAGAAAAACAGACCAGTTAATTTTAATACTTCTTCAGGACACAAAGAACCTAAAACATGGGGAATACTTTGGGGGGGAAGGCAGGTTTTACTATCTCATTTTAGAATGTATTACAGGACTAGAGTAATTAAGACAGAGTGGTGTTGTGGTGTATCAATGAGCCAAAACAATGTGTTTAGAGGCAGACTCATAAGCCCAATTGATTTTTGCTGAAGGACTAAACTAAAGTCAATGGGAAAAGCATAATTATTTCAATAAATGTTTCTAAAATAGACAGCCATAAGAAAAAATAAACTTTAGCACTTGCATGATTCGATATACAAAATTTAATCCCAGTTAAATCACATTAAACAGAAATAACAAGACTACAGAACCTATAAAAGTTAGGGGGACATTTTTACAAACTTGGGAGAGACTGCTTTTTACACAGAACGTAAAATCATGATTTACAAAAGAAAAATTGATAAGATCAATTTCGTCACAGACTTAAAGCTGGTATAGAGCTTGCCTAGCAAGTCCAGAACATTTGACATAGAAGAATTTTCAAAGATGAATCTCATTTTATAATTGCTAACATATAAGCAGTAGTTATTTAGGCATTTAAGAGATATGTGCATCTATTACATCCTATACATATTATATTTGCTCTTCATAATGGGCAGAAAGATAGATAGATGATGATAGATAGATAGATAGATAGATAGATAGATAGATAGATAGATAACAAACGAGTGTTATACATAGGTAAGGGCTCATCTCTCCACTATCCAAATCTTCACTGTTCTTGTCCACAGTTGCTCCACAAATCTTTTTCAGATATGATAGAGTGTACCTGCTTTTGATCATTGTGTGTGTGTGTGTGTGTGTGTGTGTGTGTGTGTGTGTGTGGTGTGTACTCAGAATTGGCATTGATCCTCACTGCTCAAGATTCTTTTTTGTTGTTGTTGTTGTTGTTAGCTTTCCATCAATAAGACAGGTATCTGAGATCAAACGACCTAAAAGGAAGCAGGCTTCTATTGGATCCTGGTTTCAAAATTGTCAGTCCTTGCTCAATTGACTCCATTACTTCTGAGCCCGTGTTGAGGCAGAAGAACATCATGGTCAGTGGTGCATGGCTGAACAAAAGTTTTTGCTTTACCACAGGCAGAAGGGAAGGAGAGACAGGAAAAGGGATGGAGTCCAGGCTCCCATTCAAGGGCATATCCTCAACAACTGAATCTCCTTCACTAAGCCCACTTCTTAAAGGTTCCAACTTTTCCCAACAGCACCACAAGCTGGAGATTAAGACTTTATATGAACCCTTGGGGAACATGACAGCTCCAAGCTAAAGGACATCTTCTATTGAACAAGATTTCAAATATCCTCAGTCTAGTGCAGAGGTTTATTGTACCCACTCAATAGTATAAACGCAAGTGTTATAAAGCATGGGTAAATATAACCCCACTTATAAAATGATACTGTTGGCCACTATGTCTTTGACATCCTGCTAAGTTATCCTTAATATTGACTTAGATCTTAACTCAGAAGACTCTCAAATTGTAAAAAGTCAATAACAACTTGAATGATGCATCACTGACAAAATTTCCAGATAATATCTAATTGTATATCTTTAGTTCACACTTTATCATAATTAAAAAATTGATCAGCTTCCCATAGGCAGATTAGGTTTCTAATGGTGCTTACTTTTTAGAAATCTATTTTTAGAAATCTGGTTGGCTCATTTAGAAAATGAAAATGGATTTTAAAAAAATAAACAAAAATCTCTTTTTGCATTTCTGTAAGGAGCAGAAAAGAAGAAAACATCCTGAGGCTACACAGTTAGAAAGAAGTTGAGGTCCTTCTCCTAGTATTCCATATTCAGCCTTACCTTCGGAAGTAATCACATTGTCCCTTTGTGGTGATTTGAATAATAATGGCCCCCACAGACTCAAGTGTTTGATGCTTGGCCCATAGGGAGTAGCACTAGGGGCCTCATTGGAGTAGGTGTGGCCTTTTTAGAGGAAATATGTCACTGTGGAGGTGGGCTTTGGGGTCTTATATGCCCAAGCTACATCCAGTGTGAGACACAGTCTCCTGCTGTCTGTGGATCAAGATAGAGGACTCCCAGCTCCTTCTCTAGCACCATGTCTGCTTGCATGCTGCCATGTCCTGACATGATGAAACTAAGGCAGCCCCCATAAATGTTTTCCTTTTTGAGTTGCCATGGTGGTGTGAGTCTTTCTCTGTCCCTTTAGCCAGCTCCAAAATCATGACACAGAGACTAATTATTAATATGAAAGCTCAGCCGATGGCTTAGCTCTTATAAGTTAAATTAACCCATTTATATTAATTTACATGCTGCCACATGGCTCATGGTTTGTTGCCTCATCTTCTACATGTCATGCTTTCTGTGTCTCCTTGTGACTCCACCCTTCTTCTTCCCAGCATCCTCTCTGCCCTGAAAGTCCTGCCTAGCTCTTGGCCATTCAGCTTTTAATTTTTCCAATCACAGTGCCATATCTTTACACAGTGTAATTGAATATCTTACAACGTTGTGGTCATGGTGTCTCCTCATAGCAACAGAAACCCTAACTAAGACACCTTTCTTTCTCACTTGCTGGCACCAGGCAAAAAGAAAGCTTCTAGTTGTGGAAGCCAGCTAGATGAGAAAACATGTTGCCTTACCCCTCATTGCTGACTTGAGCTCTGTAGCTAATGAGGAAACAGTAGTGTCAGAGCTTGGGATGGGATCAGATTACTTGAGGCTGGATCAGGCTGCCACCTGGATCCACTGGTCAAAGAGAAAAGACAGGAGCAACAAATTGCAGCAACAAAATATTATCATAGTAGCATGAACAGTGTATGCACTGCATACTTGTCAAGCCCTGGAAAGGCAACTCAATGCCTGGGGAGTGTCTGAAAGGATTCTCCATGGAGGTGACATTTAGCTGGAGCCTTTGAAAGATGAGCCAATATTTGCCATGCAGAAATCAATTCAGTCTAAGTAGTAATAAATGGAGCTTAAAGAGGCAAACAGCCAAGCTGTTTATCTATGTCATGTATCCCTGCAATCACACATTCCCATCCATCTTCCTTGCCACTGGCATCCTGTATGTCTCAGACACAACCCAGCAGCCATTTCCTCTCTCCCCCTCCACAGCCCCTGCCAGTCTATCACCGAATTCTGATAAACTCTTCTCTGCATTTTTCCTAGGGGTCCACCCCATTACCATAACCTAAAAAGAAAGAAAGGAAGGAAGGAGGAAGAGAGGGGAGAGGGAAGGGAGTGCAGTTGTCTATGAAGGGTGTCCTCTAAAGACACAGGAAACTCTGGGAATATCGAGATCGTATTAATACAACCTTAACTCTTAGGAAGCCTGTAATTTATTTGAGAGTGAAAACCTTGAAATGGTTATAAAGCAATGGTATGAGGTACGTTCAGGTTATAGTTTGTAGATGGAAGTTAATGACCTATATATATCAGATCACAACTGGGTGAAGTTAACTGTAATAGACTAGCTGGTAAAAAGTCTCCCTTAAAGTATGAGACCTGAGAGCAAATAATTGTTCTGAAGCATTACATTCGAAAATTTTCACTGAATAGAAATTGTGTATCATGCATGCCAACTAGTTAATCCTTATCCACATTTCCCAGGACTCAAATCAAAGGCCATGGTTTCTGAGGAGTATCTCAAACCCCTTTCCCCCCCTCCCGCCCCCATCTATTTTCTCACTGCTTTTATACGTACCTTACTCTGGCATTTCACTTTTGTGTTAGCACACCATGACATTATAAGTACCCATTTTACTTCTTGCCTCCCCTACTATGACCCCAAACATAGAGGCCTTGAGGATTTGTTTGTTTGTTTGTTTGTTTGTTTTTACACAGGTAGCACCTAGGACTATGGCTGAAAATTAGGTAGGCATGCAAAAATATTTGCCAATAGAATTTCTCCATGACATAACATTCTACTGAGAATTCTGGAGAATACAGATTAACTGATTCTAAAATACCCTGGTCATTCCCAATGCTGTCTCTGCCTTTAAGGAGAGTATATAAGGATGAAATTGTTAAGGGAAAATAGTTCTTGAGTTTTCTACTCCATGACTAACACAATCACAAAGAGATACCCAGCTGAACTGATAATGAAAAACATGCATAGTCTGACACTCAAAAGTGATTTTTATATTTTATAAAGGTGTGCTAACAAAGGAGAGCACAGAGGCATATTTCCTGGCCAACCCAGAGAGCAGAAGGCAGTGACCACCACACGTCAACTGACTTAACTGGTCCTGACAGTGCACAAGCCCTTAATAAGGTTTCTAGTCTGCCTGATGCACGTGCAGTTTTAAAAGCCCTATGTCCCCGAGGACCATTAGGAGGAAAATTCACCCACCACAAGATCTGTGTTTGTCGACTAGACCTATGGCTGATTGACACGGGCCATGCCAAGACTGGCTGCTGACCTGACCGATGCGGCAGGTGGAGTTGTGAGAATGTTTCCATAAAGGCAGGAAAATATGAAAGAGGAACACATAACAGTAAAATGCGTTTAATAAGTGACTGACTTGTGTTCTGAGAGGTGACTGTACAACATCAGCAGTGAGAACCAGAGATTCAAACAACCTGTTGGGAATCTCAAGCTCCAGAGTGGAGGAGGGAGGGAGACGGGGTTGGAGCAATTCTAAACCTCACCTAAGAGGTTCAGCTGGGAACTCAGCCTCACTCCTCTCATTCCAGACCCCGCCCAAAGAAAGCCTGCCAAGCACCAGCCCCTTCCCTGGAGTTCTTCAAGACCCGCCTACAGGGTATTGAAGGTCGGATCCATAGACTTTCCAGGTGGTTTCTCCTCTTCCCCAATATCACCCAGGGATGCTTGGCTCATTAAATCTGGACTTCTCATTTGGTTAGATTTGGCTTATTGCATCGGCAGACTTACCCACTGCTGGGGGATTTCTCATAATACTTATCACAACCCACGGAAGAGACCAGACTCCAGCCAGGATTCTCGATCTAGACAGGTCCTGACTTTAGCCGCTGTAGTCATTGACAGCCTCTGCCTCCCACAGTGCAAGGACATTGGGGACCTGAAAAGAAATGACTAACAGAGATGGCTGGGGAGGAAGTTTGAGATATTTTTGTGGTGAGGAACATTTTATTTTGTATGTGCCTGCTTTGCGCCGAAATCACCCTAGTACCTCTGAGCATTTCATTATTCAGTCTCTATTTCCATTTACCGAAGAGTTGTTGAGGTCTAATGCAGTCCCTTGGCGTTTGGCTTTGAAATATTCATGGGCCTTTAGCAGTTTCTATCATGCTCACCTTTTCCCCCGTTAGGGAGGAAACAGAGGCGAGGCACCAACATAGCAGTGTTTATTTCTAGCTAGCTGAATACTCGTCCCCCATGGAGCATGTCTACTCACCTCGACCTGAACAAAGGAACTGTACAAAGGGAGAGGCCTGAGAAAAGAGATTTCACCATCTTTTCTCAGTTTTTATTCCCCTGCTCCCTTAGATGAGAGTCTAAACGCTAAATAGGACAATGAGAAATTGCTCTGTGGAGGGACTTGAGGAAGGGCAGCTACTGAGATTGTAGCATTAACTACGCTCACACTTTTCAAAACAGCACCTTCTCATTGCTACCTTTGGGGCCCCATTCCACCTGCAGACTGCTCTCATGGTTCTTTGCTCTGTGTGATCCAGCTTTCCCTTCTCAATCATGTAGTAATAACAATCTCATAGCAACACATCAGACCCTGAGCACGTCTAAAGATAAGCTCATGGATAATTGGGTTCTAATTCACTAAAATGAAAACTGTGTGTGTGTGTGTGTGTGTGTGTGTGTGTGTGTGTGTGTAAACCCATAGTAAATCACTCATATAAAATGGTACAGTACCTTCATATTATCTATGCACATATCTGCTACTTACAAAGTCAAATACAGTGTAAATTCTATGTAAATATTTATATACCATGCTGTTTAGGAAACAACAACAATTGAATGAATATCTATAACTGAGATTTTCTTTTCTTTTTTATGATTTATTTATTTTTATTTTATGTGCATTAGTATTTTGCCTGCATGTATTTCTGTGTAAAGGTGTAGGATCCCCTGGAACTGGAGATACAGACAGTTGTGAAGTGCCATGTGGGTGCTGGGAATTGAACCTGGGTCCTCTGGAAGAAGAGCAGCCAGTGCTCTTAACTGATGAGCCATCTCTCAGCCCCCCAAATCGTCTTTTCTAAATATTTTTGCTCTGAGGTTATTTGAATTCACAGATATGAAACCCATGCATATGGAGGACCAACTTCTACTTAGCAACTTTTACGATCATGATTTATTCACTGTGGATCTCTGCCAAGAGTAGTCTGTTTCTCCAATAACTCCATTTTCTGAGTACCTACTATGGGCCAGATACCATAATACATTTCTGAAACTAACATAACCATCTGTAAAAAATGAAGAAAAGCTGAAAGAAATCAAATCAGCTTATTTCTTTTTTTTTAAATAAATACATGGATGTAACTTCATTTGAGGTGATGACTAACACTTTTTTGTGAATAGAAAAAGCAAAAGGTAGCAAAAGTACAGTAAGTGATTTAGTTGAAAGATAAAATGTGGAATTCTACAAATCTTATTTCTGGAACACTCAAAGTTGTGACTCCTGAGAAATAAAGGAATAAGATTAATTCAGTGCCTACTGCTCATTGTGTCCTATACATTATTTTATCTAATCTCCTTGACAATCATTTTTAAAGGGCACACAGTTTTCAGATGGTGGAGCTAAGAATCCAAATGCCTTAAGAAACTGTGCAAGGTCCTACATGATGGCAAAGGAATCTCATCTCCTTACCTGAGTTTTATTATTTCATGTGTTCCTCTTATGGAGAAGGTCAACCACTCTTCTGAGTAAAAATGTCTTCAATAATTATTGGAGCTTCATGTGTCTGTATATTTTCTAAAGCAAACCAATTACTCTTTTTGAATCTCATTTCTCCATCCACAAAACATAGATAATTCTAATATTCTACTTACAAAGTTAAATAATAAACATGGAAATGTTTTGTAAATTATAAGATATCATTTAAATGTGGGTGTAAAGTGAATTGGTTCCATGCTTTTATATTAGCATAATCAAACATTTATAGTGTAAGAGTAGGTACAAATTTATTAAGGCAAAAACCTCTCTGATTCCAAAGCCCAACTTCTTTCCCTCTTTTGACTATCATACTGAAGGGAGTTTGAAAGCTCTCAACTTTAATATTGTTTTAAAGAACCAATGAACAAAGCAAGGTGGTGGTGGCACACGCCTTTAATCCCAGCACTCGGAGGCAGAGCCAGGCGGATCTCTGTGAATTTGAAGCCAGCCTGGGCTACAGAGTGAGATCCATGACAGGCTCCAAAGCTACACAGAGAAACCCTGTCTCTAATAAATAAATGAACAAATAAAATAGAAAATAAAAAAAACAACGAACAAAATATTTGTTTTTTGTTTTTTTTAACTTTTGGTTAGTCCAGAAACAGGTTTCACTCTAACATTTCCATACAAATATACTTTTGACTGATGAATCTAATTCTTCTACTGTATCTTCAATGCCAGAGATTCTCTCTTCCATCTCTTGCATTCTGTTGGTTATACTTGCATCTGAAATTCCCGATCGTTTACTCAGATTTTCTATTTCCAGCATTCCCTCTGTTTGTGTCTTTTTCATTTTTTCTATTTCCCTTTTCAGGTCTTGGACTATTTCCTTCATTTGTTTCATTGCTTTTTCATGATTTTCTTTCAGTACTTTATTGTTTTCTTCCAGGACTTTATTGTTTTCTTTCAGGACTTTATTGTTTTCTTCTAATTTGTTTGCCCTTTCCTCTAGTTGTTTATAGCGTTCTTCCCATTTTTTTGTCTTTTCCTCTACACAAGCCTCTACCTTCTTCATTATGTTATTCATAAGGCTGTTTTCTTCTTCTTCTTCTTCCAGTTTTTGATGTTCAGGTCTAGATGTTGGAGGCGGGCTAGGTTTGGTGATGCTGTATTGCTCTTCATTTTGTTGTATGTACTTCTGCCTTGACGTCTGCCCATCTCCTTGTGGTTCGTTCTTGGTCTTATCAGCACACTTGGTTCAGACAGAGCTGACAGATTCAGGAAGTCTCTCTCTCTCTTGTTCAGATGGGAGCTCTCTTGTCCAAATGGGAACTCCGGGGCAGGATGGAAGCTCTTGTCCAGACAGGAAGTCTGGGGCAGGATGGGCACTCTTGTCCAGAAGGGAAATCCAGGGCAGGATGGGCGCTCTTGTCCAGAAAGGAAGTCCGGGGCAGAATGGGAGCTGGGGGCTGGTCTCTAAGTCTCAGGAAGTGGCTGGGGTCTCGGGTGGATGGGCGTGGGCATGGCGTGGAGATTGCAGGGTCTGCTGGGGTCTTGGAGAAGGGATCCTTCCCAGTGGGGCTAGAAGGGAACCTGCCCGGTGGCCAGAAACTGGGGGAAGTTGGGCAGGTCTTCCCTGGAGTGGCTGGTGCCCCACAAATAAACTTTTGAAGCATGTTTTTGAATAATATTGATTAGATAAATGAACAGAATGGACATTTTTTGGATACCTTTGAATAATCTCAATTAGATAAATGAGTTAAAAATGAAGAGAATAAGCCAAATAAAATAGATTACTACAGGGATCTATGAAGCTGTATAACTATTGTACTCGTTATCCCTCTGCTGCTGTGAGAAACACCATGATGAAGAGAACTGGGGAAGAAACGGCGTGTTTCATCTTTTTTTTTTTTTTTTTTTTTTTTTTTTTTGGTTTTTCGAGACAGGGTTTCTCTTGTGTAGCTTTGCGCCTTTCCTGGAACTCACTTGGTAGCCCAGGCTGGCCTCGAACTCACGGAGATCCACCTGGCTCTGCCTCCCGAGTGCTGGGATTAAGCGTGTTTCATCTTATACTTTACAGTCATCAGTAAGGGGAAGCAAAGCAGGAACTCAGGCAGAAAACTGAAGCAGAGACCATGGAAGAACACTGTTGACTAGCTCACTTCCTCTAGCTAATGCTCAGTCCGTATTTTCTTACAATCCAGAACTACCCATATTGGGCTGGGCCCTCCCACATGAATTAGCAATGAAGAAAAACCCCCTTACCTAGGCCAACCTGATGGAGGCAATTCCTCACCTGAGGCTCCCTCTTCCCGGGTGTGTCAAGTTAAAATAAAAATTGGCCATCATGGATATAAACAGTGAAAACACTCCATAAAACTTAGACATACAATAAGCAAGAAGGATAGGAAATAATATTTAAAGAAAGTAGAATTAGGCATTAATTCTGATTTTTTTTAGGCCATAAAAATTGTCTTCCTTTTCCTGTGAATTTTTCCATTTAATACACTGAAAAAATGTTTGTATTAGTTATTTCAATTGTCTCTGGGACAAAACACCTGACATTTGCAATTTTCACTTGTCATATCTCTCTGTTCCACTTGCTGCTCTGGCTCACTGTGAACCTAGTTAAGAGCAGTGAGCAGTAACCATGCTGAAACCCGGATGCTACCCTCTCTTGAAATTTCTCCCACCCAAAACAAACTAGTCCATTACTTTAAAAATCCAGCCCAGTTTCCAGGACACGGGCAGAATGCAGCCAGCTTATTGTGAGCAATGCAACACAATTGGCCTCTAGGGGAGTTCTCAACAATGTCTCTCTTCTCTCCTGAAACCTCATGAGTTAGGCCTGCACTGTCCACATTAATCTTGACATTCAAATCATCTAAGCTTTCCTCACTGTGACCCATTAAGCCCTTCTTACAGCATTCTCCACTTTTTTTTTTTTAGCCTGAAGTGTTAATCCCACAGATACAAGGAAAAAGAACACCATACCAGATCATCATGGCCAAAATTAATAAAAGAAAGCTTTTTTACTCCTATACACAGGCTGCCTCCCCCTAAAGCAAAGTTCAAGAGATGAGCATTAGAAATGGGTGAGGTAAGTGTTTTTATAGGTCAGGAATAAGGGGTTTCCAGAGTTAGTATTTAGAAGGCAAATAATGAGGGTTACAGAAGCAGAACATAAGCATAACAAGTTGGTCATAACAACCTTGTGTGCAACAAAGACTGGTTGCAAGGTAGTCATAACAAGGCAGTCATAACAACAGGTGGTCATAAGCTTTTGAAACAAAAGCGTGGTTGCTATTTCCTGGAACAGGCAGAACCATTTGTAGTCAAGGTTACAAGTAGGGCATAGCCTGGTCCTTGAGAAACAGATTTAATCATAAACAGGAATGAATCTAGTTTGTCTTTACTATAAGACGGCTTTCAAGTCTAAGATAGAGGCAGGCTGGTTCATCAGAAGCTTCAAACTTTTTCACATTTTCTGGAAAACCAATACAGAAATCCTAAGAGCCACATGGGCAAGTCTGTCATAGCACTGCCCCTTTCCCCATACCAAAAAAAAAAAAAAAACAGAAAAAGTTATTTAAGCAATGGAAGATTTATTTTGACTCACAGCTGTCTGTCATGGTGGAAGAGGCACCCACAGCAGGGCTATAAGGAACCTGCTCATATTGTATCCACAGTCAGGAAGCAAAGAGAGAATGTCTGGCTCTGCTTCCTATCTCCTGGACACTGTTAGTTTGGGACCCTAGCTCACATCACGGGAGGGTGCTGCCCACATTTAGGGTGGGTTAAACTTCTTTGTAAGTGCTCTTGTAGACATCCCCAAAAATGTATTTCCTAGGGAACTCTTAATGCTGTCAAACTGACAATAAAGCTTAACTATCATAATAGTAAAATAATACACATGGCTATTAACTAAATGTGTATTTATTAATAATCACAGCTACCACTTGTTAAGCTCTTAACATGTTTCTGGCACTTATATAATTTATTCATTTAATCCTGAGTAATAGGAAGTAGAGGAGCACATGAAGGCATGGAGTGATTATATACCTTGTCCAAGGTTACTTAGCTAAAGGCAGAAAGAGATACCAGACTCTGGAAATCAGTCTCTCCATCACATTGTATGCAGCTTCTTACACTATGTTCTTGGCCACAGTAGAAGCCCAGAAAAACAAACTCACTCTCTGTAGGGGGCTGATATCAAATTACTACAGAATTACTGAGCAAAGGATGTGAAATAAATACAAAAGGTCATTAAAGGGTTTTTCACCATTCTCTGTAACAGGACTTCTAAGGTAGGAAAATGAAAATTGACATTAAGCTTCAAAATGAGCTCTGATTTGATCTGAAAATCCATTTGGCTCAGTTGCCTTGATATGCTGGAGAGATAGTATTGGCAGAAGTATAAGGCAACTCCACATAGTTAAAAGAGAGGTTTATTTTGTGGTGTAACTTACAAGTAGAGGGATAGATTATATACAGGGTCCAGGAGAGGTGACCTGCAGTCCAGTGGTGTTTTCTGGAGAACTCTGCTTGGTTTACCTCCAGCCTCCAGGATCCAGGAACCAAGAGAGAGCTGGCACATCTGGATCTCAGGTCTTAAGGGTTCCTGTCTCGGCCCGCCTCATAGGTGTGACAATTACCGAAAGCCTCAATGTGGGTAGTACTTCCAGGTCAAAGCTGGAACGGCCACCCACTACAAGATAGTTTTTCCTGCCACATAAAAATAGATCCTTTCTCCTCAGCTCTGTCAGGAGTGTGTGAGGCTTCTGCTTCTACCGCTGAGATCAGAGAAGCAAGTGGGACCATGGCTTAGTAAATTAAATGGATTAACACAGGATCAGGACCTCTTCCACCCTCCCCTGTTTCTTCAAAGTTAACTTTCCTTGCAGGGCGTTTTATACACAGCACAGCTCTACAAAATCACCCTAACATATGTAGAGGGTTGGTAATCTTCCTTTCAACCACAATTAACTAGATCACCAGGCAATTTCTTCCCAAAGGTTAGATGAATCTAATCCCCAGTTTTCTGACTCTAAAGTCTGGGTGGGGCCGGAAGGATGCATTGAACAACAACTGTGTATTCCCTGCTGTGTCAAAAATCTGATAAAATAAATCAGGATTAGAGTCCAAAGACAGCTGTGAGATCTAAATGAAACCATTTCTTGAATGCTGTCTTCTTTCATAAAACAGTTTCATCTCACATAATCAGCACATTTACGCTGCTAATATACCCTCATTGCCAAACTGTAATGACCTCATTGTCTGCTGCTCATTTAGGTTAAAACATTTATCTGCAAAGTGTACCTGAATTCTGTTTGTACACATCATTAGCAACTATTTTACCATCCTCTCTCTCGGCCCCCTCCAGCCTTTTGCTTCCAGGAAGATGTAGATAATGCTACATTACATTATTGTGGAGATGACATGAGATAATTTGTGTCAAAATGCTTTCTTTTTAAATGTATGTCTCAATGTAGCAGTGTGCTTATTGCAAAAAAAATAAAAAATAAAACAAAAGATATGACTGCAGTCCTTGACTCCTCCTCACATTCAAATCCTTTTAGCACCACCCCTGCCCTCCCCTCCCCCTACCATTTATGGATTCAGTCTCTTTCCCAGTCTAAGAACCTGGATTGGTTTTCTACTTTCTTTGGCCGATCAAATGTGGCCGAAGAGATGGTACATCTTACAGGGGTTTGCATTCTCTATTGCTCTGCCGCCTTCACCCTGAGCCATCCTGGACAGGTTTGTTAAAGGAATGCAGGGGAACCATGGAAAAGAATGGAGGTTGTCCTAAACCATGAACTTGTCTGTCAACAGTCAGCCAACCTCCAGTGTGTGAGAGAATAGAGCCAGCTTCCACAGAGCTGGCATCTGTGTGACTACACACTGGGATGAGTAAAGACCACTGAGAGCAGAAGGACTTTCCATAAAACTGTGAGCCCTAATAAATGGATTTTGTTTTAAAAATATTAAAAATTGAGTGATTATTGTGAACAATGGATCATACTGTTGGAGACCAATGGGTAGAGCCTAAATGTCTGCAATGCCATAATATCCTAACCTGCTCATTGTAGATGTAACCAACAGTCTTGTTAAATAAGAAACACAGAACCAACGCAAAGAAGAAAGCCAAGAGATCAGAGCTAAGAGCCTTATCCGTCTGCTGCAGCTAGCCTCTTCAGCCAAGAGACCTCTCTGAAAGAGAGCTACTTCCTGTCTATCTTTATATAGACTTTCTGTTTTGCCTTCTCATTGGTTATAAACCCAACCACATGACTGCCTCGCCACTGCCTGTTTGTACAGACCTCCAGATCTTCTATGGTTGGTATTCAGATTAAAGGTGTGTGTCTCCAATGCTGGCTGTATCCTTGAACACACAGAGATCTACCTAGCTCTGACTACCAAGTGCTGGGATTAAAGGCGTGCACCATGAACGCCCAGCTCTGCTATGGCTTGCTATTAGCTCTGACCCCCAGGCAACTTTATTTATTAACATACAAATAAAATCACATTTCAGTACAAATAAAATATCACCATAGCTCATATTCTCTCCCTCTGTCCCTCTCTCCTCCAGAATTGGGGTGCACAATCTGGGGGGGGGAGGGTACTTGGAGGGCAATATGTAAACCAAGTGCAGTGGAAACTTCCTGGAACTTATGAGAGTGAGCCTAATGAGGACTCCTATTCATGGAGGGATTGGGACATTAACCCAGCCACAAAACATTCAGCCTACAACCTGTCCTGCCTTCAAGATGTGCTGGGGCAAAGGTGGCTCAGAGCTTAAGGGAGTGGCCATCCAATGACTGATCTAACTTGAAGCAACTTTGTGTTTTCACACAGTACATGACCAAACCACCAAAAGAGCATCTGCTCATAACTTCCTTACCATTGGGCTAAAACAAACCAATGCAGTTAGAGTGTCCTGGGATACTTTCACTCTCAAGTTTCTCTGACATATTCACAATAACTATCAATTTAAAATTCTATTGACAATTAAGTGGATCTTTGAAATACAGTGTATGAACCGCAGTGGAATACTATACATGGCCTAGGCAGCATGGTGACTACATTAATGGTATGTGATAAACTTGAAAATGGCTGAGGGACAAGTTGAGGTCACTCACTACAAAAAAAAAAAAAAAAAAAAAAAAAATGGTGGTAAGGATATGAGGCAATGTGAATGCTAAATAAGTCAACTCAGTCATGTGTATATATTTTAAAATGTTATGTAACATGCAATGAACATAACTTTTTTTCAATTAAACAATAAATATTTTTAAAATAAAAACAAAAATTAAAAATTTCAAAGTTGGATTTAATGTTTCCATGTTTCAACACATACATGAAAGGCTTGGCTCGGCACCAAGTGATCCCTGAGATAGTGTTGGTAATACTGGATCCTCCCTCGATGTGTGGACTGAATCTTCAGTCCTAGTTATTCAGAATAATGAAAATACATTTGACTCTCCAGCACACTCTCTTGACTCCTTCTTCTTTCTGGCTTCTCTTGATTGCTTTCTACTTCTGGAAAGACTATTTTTAATTCTTGTCTAGACCTGTCTCTCTCCTTCTCCTTTTGGCTAATGTTTCTGGATGCTGGCTTCTCCTCATCCTGTCTAATATTCCCACCCTCTTCAGTCCTCACCCTCTACTGTTTCTTCTACCTTTTAGAGGATCAAACTACATGCAAGGTTAGTCTCCCCTGAGCTAGAATAGGATGGAGCCTGCCCATGATGTACATGGATACTGGTTTTTACTGTTCAGGTATAACAGGACTCAAAGCAGGACTTTGAGGGGGTAGAATTGTCAGGTGACTCATTTTGGACACTGACATCTTCTTTCTGGTCCGAAAGGAGCCACTTGCTCTTCTTCCTATATTTATGTCAGAGCGGAGTACTGCTGATCTACTGGGTAATGTCCATGCTTAGCCTGGGCTGCTTGCTGGTGGAATCCAGAACTCCTCATGCCAAAGATTTAAGCCCCCTATTCTAGGATATTGCTTTTTTCATTTAGTCCTAGGCACAACTATGCAGTTATATTTATGTGGACTTCTGAGTGCGGATTCACACTCACATTCACACCTTCTTCTGAGGCATGGCTGGGAGGCAGTGAGGTGAAATGGAGCAGGCACAGGACAGTCACTGATTTATTCATTGTATAAACATACTTATCGACCACCCACACACTCTGAAAAAATGAGCAATATGTGTGGCGATATTTTATTTGTATTTTAATAAATAAAGTTTGCCTGGAGATCAGAGGTCATAGCGAGTCATAAACAAAAGTCAGGAAGTTTTGTTCCCCATAAACAAAAGCGACGCATGTGATTGTTCACATGGCAGGAAGAGTCTCTGTGTGTTCAAGGACACAGACAAGTGTGGTGACACACGCCTTTAATCCCAGTACCAACCATACAGACCTGGAGGTCTGTACAGACAGACAGTGATGAAGAACTGATGTGACTGGGCTTAGAGCCAATGAGAAGGCAGAACAGGAAGGCAATAAAGGCGCAGGTTAGACAGGAAGAGGCTCTCTTGGGAAGCTATGGCGAGGTGGTAAGCTAAGGTTAGTTAGCGGCTATTGCTCTGATCTCTGTGGCTATTACCTCTGTATTTGGCTCTGTGTTTCATATTTGGAGAAATTCGTCTACAAATATGTCAGTGCCTTCCCAAACTATGCTCAATGCCATGAAATCATCTGAATGTACCGAGAATCCTCCAGCAACTAGGAGTGCAGTTGCTGCCCCCAGATCTTTCTACAGGGCACAGCACTGACACAGGACAAATGTTCCCTCACCCTGCCTTCCAGAGACACCTAGTCATACTAAGGGTGAATCATTAGAGCAATTCACCAAATAGCATGTGCCCAGCAAGTAGGGAGTGCTGAGCTGAAGACCTCCTTGGCCTGGTCTGCTGAGGGCCGCCACCCAGGGATGGATACTGTGGCAAAAGCGATTTTTGCTGTACTTCAGGTGGGCATCATTTCTAAGTCATGTTTGCATTTTCACTATATGGATGGACACATCCTCTGATTTTCTGATTAGCACCATTGTTGAACCATTACTTTTCCCCATTCTTTCTCTCTAAAACAAAACAGCAAAACACCTGTTGTAGAGGGAAACAACTTTTATCTCTGTCATTTCAAGTTGTCAACAAAATCCTGGGAACTGATGTTTCTAGAACGAAGCCATATCTGTGTGACTGATTGCACCAGGCTGATTGACTGAGGAAGGCTTTGAGATTGCGGTAAGCTGGGATGTTGCAGACCCAGAGTCAAATCATCTTGAACTCTCTTCAGCTCCTAGAATAGCCACTTGTAGCCCACTTCTCTGTTTGACCTAACACCCTGCGACTATGACATAAAGCCTTTTGGAATGCATTAAGTGAGCAGACTGCTAGCTTCCACCAACCAAAAAACTAAGAATGACATTGGGCAATATCTGAAACCTCCAGCAGATTATATTCTCTTGTCCCTGTAACCTACCTATGGGTTGTCTCCATCAATGGACTTTTTTAGAGAAAGATGTTATTTTTATGTGTCTTGCATGTATGTGAACCAGGCACATGCCTAGTGCCATGGGAAGTCAGAAAAGGGTTCTGAATCCCCTGGAATCTGAGATAACAGCTGCTATTGAACCCACAAGTGGGTTCTGGGAACCTAGCTCAGGTTACTGCCAGGCCAGCAAGTGCTCCTAACTATTCAGCCACCTCTTCACTTCTACCAATACATTTTTAAAATGGTTGATTTATGAATTTCTATTTTTCTGCTACTTTAAAACTTCGTGAAACTGTGCCCACATTGGGACATAGTGTTTGGGGATCCATATGTGAATCCATATTCCCAGGCTGTGCTCATATATATATATATATATATATATATATATATATATTAATATATGTATATATGTGTGTGTGTGCATATATATATACACACACATATATTTTATATACATACTTCTTAAGTTATATATTAAAGATGAGCACCACCATGTCCAGTTTTTAAAATTTCATTTTTGCTTCATGTGTATGTGTGTTTTGCCTTTATGTCTGTGTACCACATGTGTGCATGGTACTTACAGAGGTCAGAAGAGGGCAATGAGCCATGTGGGTGCTCGGGACTGAACCTTGGTCCTCTGGAAGACTAGCCAGGGCTCTTTTTTGTTTGTTTATTTATTGTTTTTAATCTATTTATTTATTTATTTGGTTTTTTGAGACAGGGTTTCTCTGTAGTTTTGGTGCCTGTCCTGGATATCACTCTATAGACCAGGCTGGCCTTGAACTCACAGAGATCCACCTGGCTCTGCCTCCCAAGTGCTGAGATTGAAGGCATGCACTACCACTGCCCAGCAAGGGCTCAAACCACTGGGCAATCTCTCCTGTCCTGTGGTCACTTATAATTGGCTTAGCAATAAGCAACTTTCTTTGAGGTAAGAACTGTGTTTGTATTTTAAACCAATACTTCCCCCTGTAAAATACCACAGTCAATCTTAGTATTATTTCAAATTCCTCCTTAACATTCACATTCTTATACCATTAAGTGCTTAATTATTACTATTATTTTATGAAATTTTAAAATGTGTGTAGCAAGTCTATAATTCAGAATCTCCATGAATTAGCATTTATTATGTGTCTAAATTTTTGTATCAATTTTCAAAGCTTGACATTTGGATTTGAGTCAGACAGTCTTTGGTTTTAATCTTGCTCAGTTAATGGCCTTGGCCATGTTCCTTTGCCTCCTTCAGCTGCTTGTCTGTAAGTCTGTAGGAGAGCTGTAGCTGCTTGTCTGTCTGTAAGTCTGTAGGAGAGCTGTAGCTGCTTGTCTGTCTGTAAGTCTGTAGGAGAGCTGTAGCTGCTTGTCTGTCTGTAAGTCTGTAGGAGAGCTGTGTCCTAACTTGGAGTTGCTTCTAGGAGTAAGCTCACCACCTCCTGAAGTCCACTTGGAGCCCACCCCTGCAGGATCCAGGAAACACAGGAGTGAGAACTCTGCTCAGCGTGGCTGGCTTGTGTGGGGCAGGGACTGAAGCCAAGGGGCAGGAACAGATGGCATTGGTGTTGATGCTACAGGTGCCCGATAGGGTTTCCTTGAAGCTGAGGCAGTACAGGTATGACTCCTCTGCTTTTCACATCCGGGTATCTTTCTGTCTCAGTATCTTAGGATCTTGTTAGGCAAGTCCAGAGTTAGGAATGCTAACTCTTGTCACTGTCCTTCATCTCCTCTGACCCCAAAGGGGTCATAATTTTCACAAATGCTTTTGGATGATTGTGCAGAATTTAGCAGGTGTACATGCAAGCATGCACATGTGCATACATACAATGCATGAACGCACACACATATTCATGTTTGTACACACACATATACATATACACACACTGGTGCACACATACTTATATACACACATGTGCACATATACACACACCCAAGTACATATACAATGCACACCTAAACACATATACACACACACTCATGAACACACACAATATACATATGTGTATATGCACATGCACACACATATATTCACACACATACACACATGTACACACATACATGCACACACACCTACACACATGAATGTACACACACACACACACACACACATGCATGCACACTTTCTCCCTGTCCCACCCACACACTAAGCAGGAAAAATAAGGAAGACAATGGCAGTACGTAAGAGACTTTCCAGGCCTGTGCGGTTGTGACAAGAGAATCAGATAAAGACCGTACAGTGAGGATAAGCCAACTCTTTGACTAGAAAGCAGAAGAACAAGAAAGGCAACCCCATCTGTCTGTGCAGGACTGATTGAGAAGCTGTCCTGTGGTAAGAGAGCATCCTGACCAGAAGCCTCCAACCTCCCTCAGCTTTTGTTCTTCGAGAATAGAGTTGGAGAGCTATTTACAAGGGAACAAAATAAGGCAAGTCTAAACAACGTGGCCTTGTATTCTCCCTCCCAAGGGGACAAGAAAGCCAGATTCTTAATTAGAAGCAGCAGAGAAGAGACGGTCTTCCTGAAGGGGCTTGGTTCAGGGGTGGACGGACAAAAGCTGGCCACTGTGGTAGACTCCTCACGTCATCTTCTTCCGTATGAAGTCGGTTATGACACGAGAGAGGATTCACTCACCCTGACCAACTGAGGCTCAGAATTCGAGACCTTCAGGTTAAACAGAAAAGATAAGAAGATGGGGAAATCAAGTTCCTGTCTGCTCTCTGTGAAGACACAGGGGTAGACAGAGGGGGTCTGGAGCTCTGGTCATCCATTTTCTCTTGTGGTAGCCACTGGAAGTCTCATTGATCTCTGAGACACGCCGATCAGAAATTCGATTTCTCGCCCCACTCTATCCAGCATTAGTGCCATGAAATCCCATTAGAGCACTCTGGGGGTTCACTGCAAATCAGACAAGGGCTTCTGAACTGGCCTGCCATGCATCATCATCTGGAAGTAGGGAAATCACACAATCAGACATTCAGCAAAGGACCGTGGAGGGCAGCTGTGAGGTCATGCCCCCTTCTTCCTTTGCCAGCAGGAGGGGGGTCACTGAAGGCCAGCGAGATAGATTTTTACTTCCTACTCATAGATGAAATCTGACGATGGGGAAGGGGTGCTAAGGGTTCTTGTGGAAGAGAAAACATGTAGGGGTCTTAGTAAAAGAATCTTAGGAATTGGTGGAAATCTTAGCCACTTGAGACATGCATATGTTTCTAGCAGACTTTTATTTCCTTTCTTTTTATTTATTCTTTGTGTCTTTTACATCATGGATCTTGATCCCATTCTCTTCCCTGTCCCTTCGAATAGGCCCTTCACCCCTCCACCCCACTCCATAAAATAATGCAAAATTTAACAGAAAAAAAGGAAGAGAAAAAAAAAAGGGGATTAAAAATCTCGTCATGGAAGCTGCAGTGTGACAGTGAGTCACACAGTAAACCCTTTTGTCCATGCATCTTTACTTTCAAGTGTTCACTGCAGAGAGTCGTTGGTCTGGTTCGAGGCCTCTGGTTTCTATTACACTGTCCATGCTGGGCCCCCACTGGGACTCTTCTTGGATATCCTGGTTTGCCTTGTGTCATGGAGATCCTGCAGCTTTGGGCCTGAGGGTCAGATTCCTTCATGTGCTACAGGAGATCATAGATAGGGTGGATGTTAGGGTGGGCCAAGTCATAACCTGTGGGAGCCCACAACCTTTCCAACTTGTTGTTTGACTCAAGGTCAGAGAGTCGGAGTTTATGCTGCTCTCCAAGGCTGCATAATAGGGTGCAAAGGCATGGTTACCAGGTGTTTTGAAGGGTCTACACTTGGTTGTACCATCATCGTGCTTTGATCTTGAAAGGGGGAGGTCTTTTGCCTCTCTACTTGCTAGTCTATTTAAAAAAAACCATTAGAGATAAACTCGAGGCTGCTGGGTATTGACCCAGGGTCCTCCTGAAGGTATCCTGTGTCTCTGTCTTTTTCTATGCCTATATTTCTATCATTTCCCAGTTCCTCACTTCCCCCTGCAAGGGATCCATCGATAGGTCAGGGCTGAACCCCAACACTGGGCCCCGACAATATCCCTGGTTCTAGGCCTGGGCAGCTGCAGGGTTGGTCTACCCACCAGTCCTCCTCTGTCTTCCCCACCAGGGTGAGCTCTCCAGCATTTCCTTAGCTAATTCACCTCTTTCAGCAGTGAGGGAGGGGTGGGGCCAGTTCTGCTTTCATGCCCTCAGGGTTGACTCTCTCATGCCTACACTATCAGGGTCAGCTTCATTGTGTTGCCAAGTAAGGTATAGAGGCCATTTTCCAGAGTGCTACAGCTGGTAAGGGGGAAGGAAGGTCAGCTCTCTTATCTGTTGCTGGCAGTAGGGGTTGAAGGATAAGGGTGGGCATCTCTCCCACACCACACCACCGTATGACAGCCGAGTCATTGGGACTGCTTTCCCATGCTTACAGCTTTGAGGCTGGCTCATCCACACATCTGCCAACAATGTGGGTTCTATTGTGTTACCAAGATGAGATGCAGGACCTGCTCTCCCAAGTGTTGCAGGTGGTGGAGGCAGGGAGAGCTCTCCAGCTCCTGTGACCTCAGGGCCAGTTCTCCTCCCTGCCTCAGGAGTCTGTGGAAGGGAAGGAGGTAACTCTCCCCCACCCATGCTGCCTCAGGACAGATGAGTAATGGGGATAGCTCTCCTTTGCTCACTACTTTGGTGCTGACTCACTATTGTGTGGCCCAGGCAAGGTGCAGGTCCTGCTTTCCCAGCCTTGTGACCTCCCAGCCAGCTCTCCCACCTGCCTCAGGTGTTGATGTGTGTGTATTGGGGGGGGGATCTTTTCTTCACCCATGCTGCCACAGGACAGATGAGAAATGGGGACATCTCTCCCATGCTCACCACTTCGGGGCTGGGTCACCCATACCTGCTCCAACAGAGCTGGCTCTGTTGTCCTGCCCAGGCAAGGTTTAGTGGCCTGCTCTCTAGAGTGTTGCAGCTTGTGGGGGTTAGGAACAGTGGTCTCACTCTTGTTACTTCAGGGTCAACTATCCTACCTGCCCTAGGAGTTGATGGGTTGGGGGGCAGGGGAAGGGCATCTCTCCCCAGCCCATGCCACCATATGGTAGATGAGGGGTGGGGCTCAGTCTCCCATGTTCACATTCTCAGGGTTGGCTCTCCTGTGCTCTTGCCAACAGGTCAGCTCTAGTGTGCTGTCCAGATGAAGTACAGGGCTCACTTTCCTGTGTGTTGCACTGGTCAGGGGGTCAGCTCCCTCACCGTCTCTGCTTACTCTAAGAGTACCCATATGACTGGTGCTGCCAGGTGACAGGTGGGTCTGTGTTTTCTCCTTGGAGCCCGAGGCAGACAGATCCAGACCTGCATATGGGTCTCCTTGCCCCACCCCGTTCACCATGATGCTTCCTCTCTATGAAGAGATCATTATAGCATCAACCACCCGGCACCATAGATGCTGGGCAGGCTCCTGGTTGGTACGTTTGATTGAGTTCCTCCCACCCCAACTGCATGGTATGGGGGTAATCTGGCAGACTTTTGAAAGGGAACGCCCAGATTTCTTTGTATTATCATTGAGGAGATTCAAGTCTTGGAAGAGTGTTCCTCATTCCTATTTTCAGCCTCTGTAGTCTCCTCAGCTTTGGGTCTGCTGTATCAATATTTTATCTGACTTTATCTCATAGATCGCCTGCAAGCCCATAGACAGTATTAAAATGTAATACTTCTAATCTTTTCCTCTCGGTCACAGCTATGGGTGCATCTATGTGGTTCCTTTCTGCTTTTAAACAAGTGTTCACATATGTAACTTCAGACAAAAAAGATTCATTTACTTATTTATGTGGATATATGTGTGTCTCTGGGTATTTGTCTCATGTGTGTGGGTACCCACAGAGGGGAGGTGAGAAAAAATTATCAGAACCCTAGGAGCTGGAGTTACAGGTGGTTTGTGAACCACCTGAGGTGGGTGTTGGGAACCAAACTCTAGTCCTTTGCAAAAACAGCAAGTGCTTTTAATCACTGAGTGATCTACCCAACCCCCTTCATATGCAATATGATATTTATTTATTACTTCTTCTCTCATATAATTCATCCTGATAACACTTTCCCCTCCATCCTTTCCTTCTAGTCCCCCACCCACCCACCTCCCCTCTCCCCAGATCCACTCTTTCATTTCTCTTCAGAAAAGAGCAGGCCTCCCAGGGCTATCAACCAAACACGGCTTAATAAGTTATAATAAGACTAGGGACATACCCTCATATCAAGTCTGGATGAGGCAACTCAGGAGGAAAAGGGTCCCAAGAGCAGGCAAAAGAGTTAGAGACAGTCCCTACTCCCACTATTAAGAGTCTCACAAAACACACCAAAAACCAAAAACAAAAAAACAAAAAAACCTACACAACCATGACATATATGCAGAGGACCTCGTGCAGACCCATGTAGATTTTATGATTGTCATTTCAGTATCTGTGAGGCCCTATGAGCCCTGGTGAGTTGATTCTGTGGACCATGTTCTTGTGATGCTCTTGATCCCTCTGGCTCCTAAAATGCTTCCTCCCTGTCTTCCTCAAGATTCCTCAAGCTCCACCTAATGTTTGGCTGTGGGTCTCTGCATCTGCTTTCATCAGTTTCTGGATGATCATGCTAGGCTCTGGTCTATGAGTATAGCAGAATATCATCATCTATTGATTTTTTTTTCTGTAGCCAGAAGTTTTTCTGTATCTTGTCCAGTCTGCAGACACTGGGACCCAAGTAAACACACAGGGGTTTATATTAATTAAAACTGCTTGGCCATCAGCTCAGGCTTACTACTGACTAGCTTTTACACTTAAATTCAGCCCATTTTTGTTAATCTATATGTTGCCACATGTTCTGTGGCTTTACCTGTGTGTCATTACATGCTGCTCCCTGGACAGAACCCTGATGTCTCCTGACTCAGCCTTCCACTTCACAGAATTCTCCTTGTCTGTTTATCCTGCCTATACTTCCTGCCTAGCTACTGGCCAATCAGCTTTTTATTTATCAACCAATCAAAGCAACACATTCACAGCATACAGAACATCCCACAGCATTTTGCTAGTCATGTTCTGTTCTATCCTAGGTCTCTGGGCTATTCAGCCTCTGGTTCCTGTCTATTCAGTCAGTGTCAGGTATGGGCTCCCTCTTGTGGCATAGGTCTCAAGTTGGATCAGTCATTAGTTGGCCACTCCCACAATTTCTACACATCTTGCAGGCAGGGCAGATTGTAGGACAAAGGTATTGGGACTGGGTTGGTGTCCCAGTCCCTCTGCTGGAAGCCTTGCCTCATCTTACCAGAGGATATAACTGCTTATACCCCTGGAAAGGCTTTCAAACCCTTTAATTTCTCTTCTCACTGCCAGCAGCCAGCTTTAAAATTCACATTATTCTGACCTAAGGGTACTATGAACATCTATACTGGCCTTGGTGTCTTTAGTCATTCACTCCTTCAATTCTCCCTGCTGTCATAGTGATCTTAGGACAATAATGCTTTGTTTAACTTTGCTTAATGTTCCTTTGCTTAAAGGGCTTATAGTATTGGCTTTGAATAGATAAAATTATTTGTCATATAAAATGAAAAGCCCTTCAGTCTAATGTGTAAGACCTAAATAGATGCTGAGACAGCACGTGACAGAGAGTGAGTGAAAATGAGTGACAGCAAGAGGGAGGAGAGAGAGAGAGTCTGTACATGCCGTGCTTCTACAAGGTACATCATAGCCATGATGCCTGCTGGACCTTCCATTGTCCTACATATCTCCATGTGATACAGAAGTGCATGCAGCAGGTCCCCAGGACTGTAAGGCAAGCTGGTCTGAGTGAAATTTTGCTTCTTAGTGCTGAACAGTTTCTAGCAAATATATGCTCCTTAGTGACATCTAGGGCAGCCTCCTCCTCTGCTCTTTAGGGACAGCCTCCTCTCCTCTGCCCCCTAGGGACAGCCAGGGCAGCCTCCTCTCCTCTGCCCCTTAGGGACAACCAGGGCAGCCTCCTCCCCTCTCTGGGACTGAAAGACATATTCCCACCTCTCATACCACCTGTCAGAAAGGATCTTAAACTTTCATCTTGTCACTTTAGTTAGCACATGCTTCAGATGTCACTTTTTTTATCCACACTTCCACACTTACCCTCTTCTCAAGGGTAAAACAGCTGCCAGCAGTTCTGTACATTGGAAGTGCTGGGAGATTGTCAGTTAACCTCTGCTCTACAGGATCTTTATATAAGTTGTTCAGAACAGAAAGACCTAAATAATCTTCTATTAAAGAAAAAGGAGAACATCCCTCTGTCATCCACACTTGGGGTCAAACCAACTCAGTGGACTCAGAGGCATTGGGAATGGGATGGGACACGGAATCAAGTCTTCAGTCTTCAGTCCCTGCTTGGTAGTATCTTATTCCTACCAAACACTCATTCTCTAGTCATTTTAATGACGGAGTTCAAGACCCCACTGTAGTGGTGCTAATGGCCTGGAGTGGAGCAACCTCCCAGGATCTAATTTCTCTGGGAGGGAACACAGTGTTCCCTGTCTTCCTGTCCCATCCTTCCCAAGCAGATGCACACTGAATCTGCCACCCAGAGCCACCTCAGTGCCTCTGCTGGTGCCATTACTGTCCAGTGTGCTCCTGCTTATTGACTATGTCATGCTTTGCATAGGACTCACCCCACAATGAGTCAGTCTGCACTGGCTCAAGCTAAAACCCATATTCTCCCTATTTTCACAGATCCTAGTTTGTGCTGCAGAACCATTTCATTTTCATTTTATTTGCTGCCGAAGCCCACTGAATCATGTGAATCAAGTGTCTGGCCATGGCAGCTTTGAAGTTGTATCTTACGCATGCGTTGATACTGGTCCTTGTTCTCCTTTATCAGACATTGTCTTAGACTTATTTTTTCTCCTGAGACAAGATAACTGAGGAAGTGGGCCTTCAGGAGGAAAGATTTATCATAGCACATGGTTTCAGAGGCTTTGTTGCCTTTAGGCCCAAGTGAGGCAGGAGCATTGTGGCAGAGGGATGAGGTGGAATGAAACTTCTTACTTTGTGAGGGCCAGAAAATGGGAAGGGTGGCGGGGAGATGAAAGAGCAGTTGCAATATACACTTAAAAGGCACACTCCAACTAAACGTCACCTCCTAATTTCCATCATGTCCCAATAATTCATTCAGTTTCTAAATCTATTAATCTACTAGTGCAGTTGGAGCCTTCGCAATCCAACCACTTCCCTGAAGCTCATCAGCAGACAATCATGTATTTAATAAATGAAACATGGAGGGTCTTTTGGATTCAAATCACCGAAGAGACCACATAAGATTTCTCACTCCATAATAAATATTCTGATTTTGTGACTCCCCTCCACTATAATTTTTAAAAATTTATTCATTTAAGTTTTCTGTCTTTTTCAAATTTTTTTCTATAAGCCTTATTATTATTTTTATTTTCTGGAGCTGAAGACCAAATCCAGGGCCTTGCGCTTGCTAGGCAAATGCTCTACCACTGAGCTAAATTCCCAGACCTTCTATAAGCCTTATTAAAAAATCTCTCTAGGGCCTGGAGAGATGGCTCAGCAATCAAGATTTCTTACTGCTCTTCCAGAGGATTCAAGTTAGGCTTCTAGACTCCACATCAGGTAGCTCACAACTGCCTTTAGATCCAGCCTCAGGGAAACCCATCATCATGTCCCCACACCTTCACACAGACACAAATACACACACACAATTAAAAATCAAGTCAGTCTTTACAAATAGTCCTGCTATGGTTTGAGCCTTCATTCTGTTGAAGTTTAGTTACTGGTGCTGGGAGAGACTGATCCTTGCTGAAGTGTCCGCAACTGAATATCATTCCTCAATATGTCTTCATCACTTCTTGGATTGGCAAACCGTCTCTTCAACCTCAATGAACCTGCAGGACCCTCTTATTATGAGTTCCTGCTGTGGGATGTTCTGTATGTCCTGTGGGAGCCCATTCTTGAGTTCCTCGTGGCTTTACCCAGCAGGTCCACATAGAAGATGATTAGGACCATGGACCTGAGTGCAGGTGTCTGAGATGGTCTGCACTTTGCTGTGCTGTGGGATGGTTTGTATATCAAGTTGCTCTGATTAGTCAATAAATAAAACACTGATTGGCCAGTGGCTAGGCAGGAAGTATAGGCGGGACTAACAGAGAGGAGAAATAAAAGAACAGGAAGGCAGAAGGAGTCACTGCCAGCCGCCACCCTGACAAGCAGCATGTAAAAATGCCGGTAAGCCACGAGCCATGTGGCAAGGTATAGATTTATAGAAATGGATTAATTTAAGATATAAGAACAGTTAGCAAGAAGCCTGCCACGGCCATACAGTTTGTAAGCAAAATAAGTCTCTGTGTTTACTTGGTTGGGTCTGAGCGGCTGTGGGACTGGCGGGTGACAAAGATTTGTCCTGACTGTGGGCAAGGCAGGAACTCTAGCTACAAGTTCCTCTTCCTTTCTTCTAGCCATCCTGCTTCTGTTATGACCAAACTCATTGTAAAAGGTAGTCAGGAAATTAAGACATCAGCACACCTAAGTGAACGCTCTCCTCCATTGTTCTTGAAGCCCTGTTTTCACTCCATGATCTGGTTACGTGCTCACAGTTCTACTGTTCACTTTTTGTCTTTGGGGAACTTGACCTAACAGATTCAGGGTACCAAGTGCTTATGAGTTATGATGGTGGCAGTGCATCTCCAGGAAGGGCTGTAGTTTCTGCATCTGAGGTCCTATGAGATGTCCTTGTATGAGGCTCTATAGATATGTCATTTTTTTTTAACTTTTCTTGGAGTCCATGTTAGGGTACTTTAGTACAATTTTAGCAATTAAAAAAATCTCAAGGCAACTTATGTTATCATGATTATAAGTTCTATTTGCTTTCCCCATAAAAACTAATAAACTATTGTCAAGAAACCATCTTCAGGGATGTTCAAGGCTTGATAGTCATAAGATCTGGTTTCTGCCTCCACAATTATTAGGTCTGTGGCCCCTATAGGAAAATGGAAAAAGCAAAGACATTATCTCCCTAGCACTGCAATAACAATTAGATAGATGAATCATGTAAGTCAGATTACTAACACATCATAAAACTCAGCTCTATTTATATACTGCTTCATTTGAATTATGACCTATTGTTTGTTTCTCTACCACCTCTATCCCTGGGCAGAGCTCTGGCTACTGTTTGACTGTCCTCTGGACAGCAGGTGCCCTTATTACTTTAATAGCAGCAAAGTATCCCATGGGAGTAGATACAACTTACCTTATGATACCATTCTGGTTAAAATGTATCTCCAGTCATCTGGCCCAAAGATTATACCCTTTTTTTTTTTCGATAAATTCTATCATTAAAGTAAGATCCCAAGTGATCTTTATTTTTCATGTTTTTACCTAGGGGTAGGATGTGGTGATATTTTATTTGTGCTTTAATAAATAAAGCTTGCTTGGAGAGCAGAGGAAAAAGACCAGCCATCAAGTAAACAAAGAAGTCAGGCAGCAGTTGCACATGTCATTAATCCTATCACTTAACAGGCAGGATCTCTATGTGTCCAAGGCCACACTGGAAACAGAATCAGGTGTGGTGGCACATGCCTTAAATTCCAAAACTATTTAACCATGGAGGTCTGAAGGTCTGTACAGATAAGACAGGAAGTTACAGAGCTGGGCAGAAAGAGGAAGTGATGTAGCTGGGCAGAGAGACCAAATCAGATGGCAGAACAGCAAGGCATATAGACATGGGTAGACAGGAAGTAACTCCCATTAGAAAGCTGCTGAGTTGGTAAGGTAAGGTTGGCTGGTGGCTTTTCCTATTTCCCTGATCTCTCTAAGGCTTTCATCCCTATAGTTGGCTTGGTATCTTTTATTAAATAAGACCATTTAGAAATTCATCTACAATTGATGCTCCAATGTGGCAAGAATTCATTAAAAAAACACTTGTGAGCTTACAAGGCCCCTGGCTCAGGCCCAGTCTCATTACTTAGGCTCTCTTTGTCTTTCTTTCTCCTGGTTGGTGGTGGACTCTCTCTCTGGATTTCCATCTTGGACTGCCACCACACTAGGTAGCTGCTTTGAAATTCCCTCAGACTTCTACTGTTTTATACAGTTGAGAAACTTGGTAAGTCAATTAAGATATCTTAAAGGGTGAAATTAATTAAAAGAGAATTTTTTCCCACATTAAAAAAAAATGAGAAATATTTTTACCATTGAAGGAATTTGCTCTTTGTTTGATAACACATTTGGCAATCTGAAAGTGGAACCATTAAATGAGAGGATAATTAAATGTTGATGAGATATATATATAACATCAATTATGAATATTGTTTGTTTGATCACTTTTATTTTATCATTAAAAAGGTTGGTCAATTTAAGTGCCAAGATAAAAGCTTTAGAAAAACCTGCTAAAGTGAATCATAGGGAAATTCAGACCCAGACAGGAGAATTTTTTTTTCCGAGACAGGGTTTCTTTGCGTAATTTTGGTGCCTGTCCTGGATCTTGCTCTGTAGACCACCCTGGCCTCAAACTCACAGAGATCCACCTGGCTCTGCCTCCCAAGTACTGGGATTAAAGGTGTGTGCCACCACTGCCCGGCCTAGACAGGAGAATTTAAAGGTGAACCTAACTCGGGATTGACTTTAGAAAAACCTGTTAAAATGAATTATAGAGAAATTCAGACCTAGACAGAAGAATGTAAAGGTGAAATTATTTCAGAATTGAATTATACAGTTACAGAGAGACAGCCTGTTTTCAAACAACAAAACTTAATCTATCAGGTAACCTTATAGGAACGCCCTGCTCAAGGGCATGTAAAAGCTACCTGGACTCCAGTAGAAATGTTAGATTTAAGGAGATTTAAAGAAGCTATAATAGCCGGGTAGTGGTGGCGCACGCCTTTAATCCCAGCACTCGGGAGGCAGAGCCAGGTGGATCTCTGTGAGTTCGAGGCCAGCCTGGGCTACCAAGTGAGTTCCAGGAAAGGCGCAAAGCTACACAGAGAAACCCTGTCTCAAAAAACCAAAAAAAAAAAGGAAGAAGCTATAATATCATATGGCATGCATTCTCCATTTGTAAAGCAGATGTTGAACTTGTGGTCAACTTGTAATAGAGTTTTCCCTCAGGACTGGAAAGAATTAACTACAGCTATCCTAGAGTTCAGAGCACAATTACAATGGAGAACTTGTTTTAAGAGGAAACTAAAACAATAGAACAACAATGTCAAACTAGAGGTGTGGAAATTTCCCTGGATCAGCTTCTTAAAGACAATGTTTATACGATAACCAAACCTTAATTCTGTGCTACATGGCTGCTGTGAATGCATGGGACAGAACTGAGGAAGCAGGGAAGAAAATTATTCAAAGGAAAACATTGAATCATTTACAAAAGTTATACAAGGCCTAAAAGAATTCTTCATGGATTTCTTACAAAGGCTGTCTTCAGTAGTAAATAGAATGATACCAAATTCAGAAGCTAGACAGATAATAATTGAATCTTTGGCTTTTGAGAACATGAATGCAGCATGCGAAAGGATAATCAGGCCATTAAAGGCCAGATCAGCACCCTGGAGGATTGGATAAGGGACACAATTAATATTGAGTCTCATGACCATGATGATATATGGATAGGAGAGGTGATACCAAAAGCTTTGAGGAAAAATAATAATGTCAGATGTTTTAGTTGTGGTAAATAAGGTCATTTGAAAAGGGAATGTAAACAGGGCATTCCTAGAAACAATGTTTATTCAAGGAACAATGGCAACCAAATGCCCCTCCCTTCTGGATTATGCAGAAAGTGTGGTAAGGGTAAACATTGGACCAACCAGAATGTAGATCAACAAGGGACAAACAAGGTAATTTTTTGCCTCTGCTGTCTGAAAACTCCCTGAGGGGCCTCATGCAGTCCCCCATAGCAAATTCAGTTCAGACTTTTCCTGCCATCATAGAAGAAACCCATTCTCAGAGGAATTAAATAACCGAGGCTTCCACCCCTATATTTGGCTCCATGTTTTTTATTTAATAAGACCCTTTAGAAATTCATCTACAGTAGGATAATGAGCAGGTCCTCCTCTCCCTATTCTGTCAATTAGAATTCCCGCCAGGGATCTAGCAGGAGTGAGTGGTGGATATGGCTGCTAAAATTCTTTACTAAGGTGCTAACGGACGAGTGAGACTGGAATGAGGAAAGTGCCCAAAGAAGATCTTTTATGTTCAGGTATCATTCTGTACAGATAGGGCATTGATTTATGAATACTCCAAAGATGCTAAAACCTGTGGATAAAATAATGTACAACTTGCATAAAACCTGTACAAACCTTCCCTGGATACTTTAAACCATCCCTAGACTACATACACTATTCAGTGTAATATAATATACATGCTACGTTAATAGCTATATATTATTTAGACAACAACATAATAAATTATCATTGTACATTAAATTTTGATACAATTGTTTTTCAATAATTGAAATTATTACTAGTTGAATCCATGGGTATAGAATCCACACCTATGGAAGGCTGGTTTTATGTGTGTGTTTCTGTAAGTATATATATATATATATATATATATATATCACATTTGTGTGCATGTGTTCATATATGCCTCTGTGTGTGTGTGTGTGTGTGTGTGTGTGTGTGTGTGTGTGTGTGTGTGATATTGGTTCTGAAGAATGATGACTAATAAGGGAAGGAGGAAGGAGGAAGGACTGAATAGTGAGTATCAAAAGCTGCCTTACGTGAACTAGGATTTGAGAAATAATGGATGACCTGTGAGAAATAAATGTTCTAAGGTGATTAAATACCAGGAATGAGGCTCTGTGGGTAGGAGAAAGTATTCTGAGGTTTATTCTTCACCCTGAGGATTCTTAAGAAAACCTGCAGAGGCCCTAAGCTCACTGAGTTGCAGTTCCTTTTTGGTTTTAAATGCTTGGCTGCAGCATTTGGGAAGGCATATGGGAAGGAATATTGACACTTGCTCTCCTGTTCACAGATGCCCAATGAATGCTGATGGTCTACTGAAGGAAGTCAAAAGAGGCTAGGTGGAATACAAAGACCATGTTTCTCGTCCCTTTACTATGACAGTGAAGGTCCAGGATCGCATGGTTGCAGATCTAGGATACACCATCTCTTCAAGTGCAGGGATGAGATTGAGGCAGACCACACACCTTCTCAGAGTTTACATTTTCATGAAAGGAAGTAAGAAATAAACAGGGAAAACATTACCTGAAGAAAATTTCAGATTATGAAATAAAATAGGCTGATCTGCTAGTCAAAGGGTAGTCAAGAAGGGAGGCTTCGGCTACGGTGTTTGATCTAAGACTCTTGGGGGAATTCATACATATGTTATATGCTGCTTTGCAGTGAAGTGTAAATGTTAAGGAGAAGAAACATGTAATGAAGTTGAGAATTTCATTAACTAGGTATTTCTTGTAGGAAAATTATCCAAAGGTGCTAAATGTATCAGGAGTTTGAGTTGCCTCTCTACTCACACAATGGAGAAGGAATGGGTATTTGGAGAAGTTGTGTCCTGCAGCCTTCCTGGCCTCTCAGTACAAATGAGACAGAAGTCCTGGAGGTGGCCTGCCATAGGGAGACTTAGAACAAAGGTAGTCCAACCCAGCGACCAGGAAACATGGGAAATGGAGCAGTGTGGTGAGAGGAGGCGGTTCTGAATTGGAATTAGAACGGAACAATATTTAAAGACAGACATGCACTGAGAAATTAGAGGATTAAGAAGAGCACAGAGAATTTTTGAGAAGGTCCTATGAGTTGAATAGTATAAAATTAGCAAGGGCGTATGCCTAGTTTTGCTTGGTTTACCATTGGCATTGTATCTATTGGCTTAATACAATATTTTTAAATTTAATATTTTGAGGATTCCATACATGGATGTGTATTTCTATTATTTCCACTCCTCCTTCTCCCCACTCTAGATCCTCCTATGAAACCGTTCACTACCCCCTGCTCTCTCTCTCTCTCTCTCTCTCTCTCTCTCTCTCTCTCTCTCTCTCTCACACACACACACACACACACACACACACAGACTGAGCCCATTTAGTGTTGCTTGTATGTACATGTATTTAAGGCTGGCCACTTGGGATTGAATTAACTTGGAGGGTTGACCCAGGAGAAAACTGATTCTCCTTCTTTCAGCAGCCATTACTTGCCTATAGCTCTTCATCTAGGGATGGGACTTTCTAAGACCTCCTCTATTGAGTTGGCATGTCTTATTTAGACAACCACATTGTTGTTGAGATTTCATGAGTGCAACTTCCCTATCATGTCTAGACAACGGCATCTCACAGCAGACTTCCTGCTCTTCTGGCTCTTACAATCCTTATGATCTCTCTTCCATGATTTTAAAAGAAAAAAAAAACTCTCTTTCAAAAGCATTCAAGCTTGGACATTGGATAGTTAGGTTATATTGCTATATAAAATCATTCAGCTGCCTTTATAAAATGCATAGTAAAGTACCAGTATTTGGTTCTATAAACCTGGACAAGATCCCATGGTTGGGGAGGTCATAGGCCCGAGGGGAAAGCTCACTACTATTATTTTTGCTAAACTGGCATTGTATCAAACTGCTTTCTAAATATTTATCTTTATACCCATAGATTAGTGCAGCTCTCAGGGCCTCAGCAGAGTGGACAGCGTTTAATACAGAAACTCACAGTGGGTCAAAGTGCAGAGACTATGTGTCCACAGTGTGCTCAGCCATGAATTTCTCCTCCTATTAAGGTTAAGGAAACACCCTGGGATTGCACCAATCACAGGTTTGGGAGGACTGGGTGAAGCATTGCCTTCTGGGCATGCCAGGACCTTTGCACTCCCAAACTCACAACTGTGGCTGCTGGCACAAGATCTGCACAAAATTAAAACTGGGAAGAAGCCAGTACAGATGAGAGAGGGACTCATGAAACTTCACCCCTAAATGAACAGCTGTTGGTATATGGCTAGACTATATACCATATGGTATATGGTAGACCAGTTATCTTTAGATTATGAGTCCCATGGTGAGTGTCCACATTTCAGAATGGGCATATACTAATGTGCCTATGAGCACTACTGACTGGACTTGGTTAAATTTTTTAAGAAGACATGAAGTTGGGTGGGGTATATACTGGGAGGTCTATGAGTTGAAGGAAGGAATGGGGATAGAAATGATCAAATAAATTGTAGAAATAAATACATGGAATTTTTAAAGAACAATTTAATGTGGTGTGTTTAAAATGCACAGTAATTTATTTTCAAGGTGTGTGGAGTTAAACACATGGTTCTTTTTTTTATCACCACTGTGTGTAAGACTGGACTGTTTGTGACCTCTAGTTATATATGGAAATAAATAAAAGCATCTGCTGTAGCTTTTGAAACTGGCATTTGTCCATGTGTATTTGATTTTTACAGAAATAGTCTATGATCTGCCTGCAGGGGAGTAAAGGTGAAGCAGGTCTAGACATAAACACAGGTGTTTGCACAGGAAGCTGAGAGCTGTTTGTGCATGGGAAAGTGTATTTCTTCGGCTTTAGGAATCTTATGTTAGAAAGAATTGAGGCTTGCTCAACTTAACCTAGGCAAATATAAGCTTTATTACATTTAAATAATATAAGATCAGGAAGGAACAGATACCTCTTCTGGCATACATATTCATTTAGAAATATACTTTTACCTACTATATTTATAGCATAGTACAGTGTGTATGTGTGTGTGTGGTTCATGCAGTGTGTGAGTGTCCCCAGTGTGTGCAGTTTGTATGCAGTTTGTGTATGTGTGTGTGCACTTGTGTATGCAATGTGTGCATGTATGAAATGTGTGTGTCTGAGTTTCTGTACTAAGATATTAATGTGTGTGTAAGTGAAGTTGTGTGGATGTGTGTTGGAAGTGAGGTCTACTGAGATGAATGAATCTATAATTCATTGGAAAGTGTCACTAGAAATACTGCTAACAATAATTCAGCATCCTCCATGAGTTATTGTACTCTAAGAGACATTTCATATTGTACTATCTAATCTCATAAAGCCATACAGTAAGCACATTAATATTTATTTCATGCAATAAATGGCTTACTAACTTTAAGTAATATGCTTAAGTTCATGTATAAATGCAAATCTGAACTTAGGTAAACATATTCTTCCCCAAAGCTGGGTAAAAATCTTCAATATAAAGTAACTAACTACAAGTTAAATGATATGGTGAGCAAAGAAATATAGATGTACAGAGAATGGAACAGATTATAGAAAGCAGAAATTATTTTAAAATACCCAATAGATGAATTTTATTAAGCACCAGGTACTGTATTAACAATGTAATTTTTTTCACTCATTTCATCCTCATAACCACTCATTAATGAGATATATACTATTCTCATTTACGGGTGGAAAACATGAAACAGAGGTGGTTTGCACAGGTCTTACAAGTAACAAGCTCTAGACTGAGATCTAAACTACGGACAACTAGCTATAGATGATGAGATTTAAAAAACAAAACCAAGGTTGAAAAGTTGGCTCCATGGTTCTCATTGCTAAGCCTGATAATCTGAGTTCAACCTCCAGAAGCCATGTGACAGAAAGAGAAAACCAACTCCTGCAAGTCGTCATGTGACTTCCACACACATACATGCCTTGGGAAGTATACACACACACACACACACACACACACACACACACACACACACACACAAAAAAAAAAAAAAAAGTAATAAAAATTTTAAAGCTTCTCTCATATTCCTTTGATCTGGATTACCCTAATGGTAATGTCTAATATAACTACAGTACACTTAGTAAGACATGAAAACATTTAATTGGGAAAATATTATTAATTAAACTATAGTCTTTCTTAGAATATGAGCACTTTTTTCCTGCTATTTCCTCCTTTCTGGTCCAAAGTCAAATCTATATCCCACAATGCATTTGGCTGTTGTTTCTCCTTGGTCTCAAGTAATCTGTAATAAATTCTCTTCCTTTCATGAACTTGACACTTCAGAAGAACATTAGTCATTTATTATGCAAAATTTGATCTGCTGGTGGTTTGACATGATTAAATAATGGCTATGCATTTTTGGCATGAATAACAGAGGAGTGATTTTGTATATACTACTGACTAAGCCTTTGTGTTTTCCCAAATTAAATATAAAACCTCTTAATGGCTAATATGATGGTATTTGCAGATGAAGCCTTTGTGGGTTGATCCTATCAAATGGGATTAGTGCCCCTTCAGAGAGACCCAAGAAACCTGCCTTGATCCTACTTTCTGTGAGGACACAGTGTGAAGACAGTTGTCTATGAGCCAGGAAGCAGGTCATAATGGTTGTCTATGAACCAGCAAGCTGATCATAGACTTGGAATATATCAGCACTTTCACCTCTGGATTCTGGAATTTGTGAGAAATGAATTTCTTCTTCTTCTTCTTCTTCTTCTTCTTCTTCTTCTTCTTCTTCTTCTTCTTCTTCTTCTTCTTCTTCTTCTTCTTCTTCTTTTCTTTTCTTTTTTTGAGACAGGTTTCTCTGTGTAGTTTTGGTGCTTGTCCTAGATCTTGCTCTCTAGACCAGGCTGGCCTCGAACTCACAGAGATCTGCTGGGCTCTGCCTCCCACGTGCTGGCATTAAAGACATGCACCACCACCCCCTGGCTGAGAAATGAACTTCTATAATGTAAGTTACCTTGCTCATATGTGGAAGCCAGAATAAAAGAGCCATCTTCTGCTATGGGACAGGAGAAAAGCCAAATTAATTAAGGGACTATTCTATTACTAATCTCAACTCTTTGATTCTATTCTGATTCTTTAAACTTTTCTTAAAGTATAAATTTTATATCAAAATTTACAAGATTAATATATATATAGATATTTATACATTTTAAACTTTGTTAAGATATGAATGGTCATATAGAGTACTAACTAATTCTAGAAAAAAGGCTTCAATTAGCTGCGTATATATGTCTCTTATCAGTTTTCTGCAGGAAATCACGGCCAGGCCTAACATCAACTGAAGTCTCCAGGAAGAAGATGGGGCCCCACAACAACAACAATTCCATGTGGACAATAATAATATTACTAAGCTGACAAACATCATCTACAGATCAGCTTTGAACTCCAAGGTGCTCAGAGCAATTCTGAGATGAGTAGATGAGAGACCTCAAAGACTACTTGAATAAGGACTTGAGATAAACCCTGAACTTTGGCATTATACACAGACTGGATAATGAAGGATATAGTTACCTTCCCTAGAATTTGACAATTAACCTAAAATTTTTCTTTCAGGGTAAAGATAACTTCGCCCATACCCAGCAGGAAGCAATTTTAAGAATACGATGCCCACATTCCCAAAGAGGTGGTGTGGGGTGGGTGGTTTTTTGGTCTTTTTAATGGGTTTTGGGTCTGGGATAATTTTCATTGTTTAGGGGGATTGGTTACAAGTTGTTGTCTAGGGTTAGGAAAAAGGCTAAGCAAAGAAGATTAGATTTAAGGTTCTTTTTTGTTTGTTTGTTTGTTTTTCGAGACAGGGTTTCTCTGCGTAGCTTTGCGCCTTTCCTGGAGCTCACTTGGTAGCCCAGGCTGGCCTCGAACTCACAGAGATCCACCTGGCTTTGCCTCCTGAGTGCTGGGATTAAAAGTGTGCGCCGCCGCCGCCTGGCTGGTTTCCTTTATTATTATTATTATTATTATTATTATTATTATTATTATTACTATTATTATTTTATTTTTTGAGCTGAGGATCGAACCCAGGGCCTTGCCCTTGCTAGGCAAGCGCTCTACTGCTGAGCTAAATCCCCAGCCTTGGTTTCATCTTTAAAAGCCACTCTTGGCCCCACAAAAAAGGCTGGTATCATATACAAGTTCAATATTGAAGACACTGTCCTCTATCCTCTGGTGCTTGGAAATTGTCTTCAACATAGAATCCACTCAGAATGCAATTTTCTCTTGGGACTTCACTGAGGGATGGATTGTTTTTCTTGGTTTCAAAGGAATGTTTGTAACTTGCAAATTTAAGTTTTGCCCAGCATCTCAGCTAGACCTTTGGATGAGCTTGTATAGTAATTATACTTTAGTTGAAATAGTTTTGTTTGGGTAAAACAAAGAGATTCACATATACTGGTGCAAGAAACATTTACCAGGATGTAGAGAGCCCTGCCATCATTCAAGTATGAGAAATAACGAATAGCTTGTACCCCAGAGAAAAATGTGTCTGGGAACTCCAAAGAAACATGGCAGCTGACACACTTTTTCTTTACCTTAAACAATTGGGAGAGTGTAGATGTAACCAACTATCTTATTAAATAAGAAACACAGAACCAATGCAAAGGAAGAAGCCAAGAGATCAGAGCTAAGAGCCTTACCTGTCTACAGCAGCTAGCCTCTTCAGCAAAAGAGACCTACTTCCTGTATTTTATCTTTATATAGACTTTCTGTTCTGCCTTCTCATTGGTTGAAAACCCAACCACATGACTGCCTCATCGCTGCCTGTCTGTACAGACTTCCAGGTCTTCTATGGTTGGTATTGAGATTAAAGGTGTGTGTCTTCAATGCTGGCTGTATCCTTGAACACAGAGATCTACCTAGCTCTGCCTACCAAGTGCTGGGATTAAAGGCGTGCATCACCAATGCCCAGCTTTCCTATGGTTTGCTAATAGCTCTGACCCCCGGGGAACTTTATTTATTAACATATAAATAAAATCACATTTCAGTACAAATAAAATATCACCATAGGAGAGTCTGTCTTAACCATATCATATTATGAAAAGAAGTCACTGATGAGATTTGAGAGCTGCACTAACCTATGGCTTTAGAGATAGACATAGAGTGGAGTGAAGTTTGTTATTATGTCTGCCTAGCAGAATGATAGTGATAAGTTCACTCTTAAGGACTGTGTGCTTCCCAACCAAGGGTTCTTGGTCAGGTTAACAATACCAGGCATGTATTTCCTCCTGAGGAACTGGCCTTAAATCTTTATAGAAAGAGGTTGGTTACCTCCATAACATCTGTGCCACTATTGGCATGGGCATATTTTACCACACTTATCATTATTATAGTTCACAAGGTTCAGAGATGAGTAAGACTTTTGATGAACTTTTCCTCAGTAGCCTTTATAGCATCTCCTGGTCCTATGATAGCTATCCAGCAGGGAGGAAACTTTCTGGTCAGTACCAACTTGATTTCTCCATGTCCTGTGACCACAGTGTATGGTTCCTTTAGCAACCCAGCCTTACCATTATATTCTGGGTATGTAATGGAATATGGCAATTGTGGTGGTATTGTGTTCCCTGAAATATTGTGCACCTTAATAAACTTATCTGGGATCAGAGACAGAACAGTCACAATATTAAACATAGAGGATAGGCAGTGGTAGCACACGCCTTTAATCCTAGCACTTGGGAGGCAGAGCTAGGCAGAAATCCTTGTGTTCAAGGATACAGCCAAGCATGGTGACTCATGCCTTTAATCCCAGAAAGCAAGCCTTTAATCCCAGGGAGTGATGGTAGAAAGCAGAAAGGTATATAAGGCACGAGGACCAGAAACTAGAAGCATTTGGCTGGTTAAGCATTTGGCTGGTTAAGCTTTTAGGCTTCTAGCAGCAGTTCAGCTGAGATTCATTCTGGATGAGGACTCAGAGGCCTCCAGTCTGAGGAAACAAGAGCAGCTGAGGATCCGGCGAGGTGAGGTAGCTGTGGCTTATTCTGGTTCTCTGATCTTCCAGCTTCACCCCAATACCTGGCCTCAGGCTTTATTTTATTAATAAGAACTTTTAAGATTCCTGCTACAGGCAATAACCTATATTGTTTGTGGGAGTGTTGGGACCAACAACTCAAACTTTTCTCTTTTTATATCTGATATTTTCTTCTATCTAATGAGGAACGATCTCCATGATTCAAAGCAGCTATCTGATTCTGAGAATGAACATCTTCAGTCCAAACAGATACTAAACATAATTCACCTAAGTTGTCCAAATCCCCACTCCAATTTCAAGAAAGGTAGATGGGCCAGCTCTTCCTTTTGACCATCAATGGGCAGCCTTCAGGCATTGGGGGATGAATGTTCTTTGGTCCAGAGAATGTTTGGAGGGAACACTTGGTGAAGGTTTTAAGATGCAAGTCTTCAGCGTAAGAGCTACAAGAGAGGTGATTCCAAAGGCAAACTGGTCCTTGCTAAACCCCAAAGTAATGGAAGTAGTCACAATTCTGACACTTTTCAAAAAGAATCATAACTCAGTCTTTAGGTCATTTTTCTAAACTAGAACTATATCTGTTGTCTCATTATTTAGTTAGAATGTATCTATGTCTGAAGGGCATTGTGTGTGTGTGTGTGTGTGTGTGTGTGTGTGTGTGTGTGTGTGTGCAGAGGTGAGGCAGGGTGGTGGTGGTGGTGGAATGTTGCTTGCAGTCTCCTCTTATATTTTTGCTTTGTATTCTTTTGCAGAATATATATGACTAGGGTATGTGTTAAGAGTGAAGATGGAGAGAAAGATTATGGATCCATTATTCTTCTTTAATCTCTTTTCATTGATTATACCCAATCAAATACAATTTATTTGTATAATTGTAACATCAAGGATTAACCTCTCAAAATATTTAAAAATAAAGAGTGTCTTCTGGGGATGGTGCTTAGAAGCACTCAGAATAATCCAGAGTTTGACATACCATCATAGGCTTTCCTACAATACAGCCTCTAACAAAACCAGGCTTTCCTGAACCCTGTATCTTAGTTAGAGTTACTGTTGCTTTGAAGAAACACCATGACCAAAGCAACTTGGGGAGGAAAGGGTTTATTTGGCTTACACTTCCAGATCATAGTCCATCATTAGAGGAAGTCAGAACACAGGAACTCAAACAGGACTGGGTGGCAGGATCTCATGTAGAGACCATGGAGGGGTGCTGCTTACTGGCTTGATCCCCATGTTTTGTTCAGCCTGCTTTCTTATAGAACTCAAGACTATCAGCCCAGGGATCAAACCACCTACAAAGGGCTATGCCCTCTCCTATCAATCACTAATTACGAAAATGCCCAACAAAGCTTGCCAACATTCTGATCTTATGGAGGCATTTGCTTTATTGAGGTTCCCTTCTTTCAGATGACTTTGGGTTGTGTCAAGATGACATGAAACTATCCAGCACACCTTGGTAATAGGATTGTTTATCTTTATATCAAGAAGGAAGGGAAGCATCAGAATCAGCATGGTATGTATGACCAGGAGGACTTTAAGGGATTCCTGCCATAAGACCTAAGTCCTTGTGAGATTATCTAAAACCAAGAAGCATATCAGTTTGTCTAAGACGGGACATCAAGTGTATTTTCCTCATTGTGGAGCAGAAAATCACTCTGGAAGTATTAAACTCACAAGCACAAGATCAGAAGACTAAACAAATATGAAGCTTTTATGAAGTAAAAAGTTAAAAATAAAATAAATAGATGTATCATTTAACCAGTAGTCTTTAAAGTAGGGAATGAACAAGATCCTTCAGAAGAGTATAAGAAAAACTATTTGCAGCCATTTAAAGGCTTATTATTTGCACATATCATATTTTTATTGTATATCAGCATAAAATATAAATATATTCCTTACAAATAAATATACATGTCAACTGATATATGCCACATTTATCATTTTTCCCCATCCAGATTGGTTGCATGGTCTGGAAACTATTAGAATTGAAATCGCCATGAATGGCTACTAGAATACTTATTTCTAAGAACACTTCTCTTTTGGGGCTTCAACCAGTTCAGACTTTGGCTCCCTCACATAGACTTGGTTTTGTAGCATACTACTTTATTTAGCATACTGGACTTTCAAAATGTTTACTCTTTACCTAAATGTTTATTAATATGAACACTAGGAGACAGATCGGACTTTGGTCATTTATTTGTGCTTAAATGAAAAAAAAAAAGTATGAAACAAGAGATCTGTGATCACCAGCCACTACAAGGAGAGGACTAGGTTCTTAGAATCACTTACTAGGGTACACATTGCTTTGGAATCACTGTTAGAGTCAGCCATGTTCCTGTATCTACTGCACTGGATTGCACGTACCTCAGCTCTGAAACTGAGATATGTAGGTCCTCTCCATGTGGTACACCACTGTGTTCATTAGATGGTCAGTGATTGTTGAATTGCTGAGCTTGGAAGTCAGAGGACTTATGTCAACTCTGAGTTGTTGAGAATGGAAGGCAGAGCTCAGGGCCTCTGTGTGTGTATGTGTGTTTGGGTCAGGAGAGTTGGGGGAGGCTTCAAGAGAAGGAAAAGGTGCCGATATTTTCAGGAGTATCCTTTAGAGTGGATTATTGTCTCTTTTAGACAAGTCACTGTGTCTGAAAGCCTTCGTTCTCTTCCACACGAGGGTGTGTTACAACTAAGTGTTAGAGCTGGAATTTAAATTCGTAATTTTCTGAATAGCATCCTGCTTCCTCTTATAAATTCACTCATGTGGGATTATTAAATTTCTTACAAACTTGAGCTGTATACAGCTCTGAAGGGGTGTCAATTGACATGAGTGAGTTCTGATTTTTTCAGCTCAAATGTATTCTGCTGGATTTTGTAAAACATATATTTGGTCATCTGGCACACATTTCTGAGCATTTATCATATTCAAAAGAGACTGTTATGTGCTTTTGTGGCACACCAATGAACAGAACATATCCTTTCTGCCCGCCTAGCGGAGAAGAAATCATAAATTAGTAATAACTCTGTATTTTTTCATAATCTTAAGTGAATTAAAAAGAAAAAGATGGCTTCATAAGGCTGTTCAGCTGCTTTGTCTCATGGAGGTAGTCAGTGATGGCCTTTCAGAGCCAGCCTCGCCAAGAGCTGTAACACAATAAACACAGAGTCTTTTTCAGGTTGGAACAGTTTGGAAAGGACAACAGTGTCAAGGAGCTGAATAGAACCATCCGTCAAAGGAGAGTGATGTCAGAGAGAGAGAGAGAGAGAGAGAGAGAGAGAGAGAGAGAGAGAGAGAGAGAGAGAGGAGAGACACTGATGATGGGGGCTTGTCTTCTGCAGGCCTCTGCTTGCATTTGAAGAAGCTTTAGGACTCAGGACCAGAGAGACATCTCTGGCTTTGAAGCCAGGCATGGGGCCACAGCTGCCCGTCTCTCTATAAAATCTCAGATTTATGATTCTAGGTGCCTTGCCTATTAAAATCTCCCTGACATGTAAGATGACATCTAATTTTTCACCATGTTGCCCTAGAGATTAGAAGTGGGGCAAAGGGGAGCTGGGGTGTTATTTGTGTAAATAAATAATAATCTACTCTGAAACCTCAAGCTGGCGTGGTGTGGAATATTAATGAGTAAAAATGGTATAAATGTTCTGCAGAGACCGATTTACTTCTTTTTTTTTTTTTTAACTACAATTCTGACTGCCATTTGGAGAGGAGACTTAGAAGGGGGAAGCCAGGAGCAGGAAACCAGTTAGCAAGCTGCGGCAGGAGGTCAGGTTGGTGCCACGGAGGTAGCAGTACCCCTCCCAACATTCAAGGCCTATTCTGGTGATAGAGGTGAAAAACTTAATTGATGGGGTGGCAGAGAGAGAAGCTAAAGTTGACCCTGACTCTGGGCTTGAGGAACTGGATGAATGATGGGTCACTCTCAAAGATGGAGGTGTCTAGAAAGACGTGAAGGTGATGAAGAATTAGACTGAGAACAGAATGAAATCTGAGTTCTTCGGCTGGCCATGGATCTTAGTAGGGTGATTAGCTATCATGTGTGAGGCCCTGGGCTTGAAAGCCAGCACTGCATGTAACCGGGTGTGATGGCACATGCCTATAGTCTCAGCACTGGGAGGCAGAGACAGGGAGAGCAGAAGTTCAAGTCACTCTTGGCTATACAGTGACTCTTGACTGGGATGCATGGATTCGGTCTCAGAGAATGAACAAGAAAGACACTATAGGTCTCAACAGGCTAACCACTGATTTTCAACTCGTTAAGCTCTGAACAACAGCATGCTCAGCAACATGAAAACAAGTCTCTGTCACAGTCCTCTTATATTTGTTATTGAAACCAGGGCATTGGGAATGAGGTTTTTTGTTTGTTTGTTTGTTGTTTATTTGAAGGACTTGAAGTTGCTTTTCTGTGTCTGCCTTGTAGAAAGATTCCTGGTTTCTTTGGAAAGATCTGAGTTATGTGAGACTGTACTTGGCTGGCCTGTCCCCTCCTCCAAATGCCCTACTCTTATATCACCTCCTTTTTGATCATTTTCTATTCCAGAAAACTTGGGAGTTCAGTTGAAAGGCCTTGTTTTCCTCTATATTATTAAAGAATAAGTTTCTGCTACATCATTTGTGAGTCTTTTATGTGTATTTCTAGGAGAGAGAGAGAGAAAGAGAGAGAGAGAGAGAGAGAGAGAGAGAACCATAGTAAGCATCAGAATGGGAAGATGCTGTCTCAAACTCTTTAAATTTCCAACTAAATTCTGCCAATGGTCACCACCACCACCATCATCTTGATTCTGGTACAGAATCACCAACTGCATTTAGTAGACTTACCTCTCTCAAATTTCTTCCAATCTCCAATTAGGTCTCCTCAGTCTTGGCTTGTGATTTTAAGTTTTGCAGACTTCTCCCCCATTTGATTTCATTTCTGCTTCCTCATGTTGCTGGGTGGACCTAAGTGTCACAGGAGTGACACAATTCTCCTTCACGGAATTATCAGGGAGAGTAGGATTTTGATTTGTTCTATTACCAATAATATTTACTTTGGCCCTTTCGTTCAGGTCATATCTTACAGAAAAAGACTATATAGTACACAATTCCTATTTTTTTTTTAAAGCTGGTTCTTTCTGGGGAAAAAAGCTAATCTCTGAATTGAAGTACTCAAACCTGTACCACATACTAGTTGTGTGATCAGGATCTTTGCATCTACGCTAAGTGATATTCTTCTAAGCTACCAAAGGAAGATGATAATTGTGCCCAGTTCAGCAGGCTGTTACAAGAATCAAATTTAACAAAGAAGCCCTCTGGTTAATTTTGGTATGTGGTATTTTTATTGATTTGCATGATTTTTAAAATAAAAATTTTATTTTGTAATAAAGTTTTTAAGTTTTTTTTTTTTAAATAGAAGCTTTCTGTATATGTTGCTGCTACAGATTTTTGGACACTGAGACAAAAGGAGACTTCCTAATTCGTGTAAATAAAATAAAATGGAAGTTCGTTTTTTACACATGAACTTAGTCATGGTTCAGGGTCCCTTTCTTCTCCTGTAGGCTCATGAGTCCCAAGGAGGAGAGGGTATCCTCAAAGGGTGACTTCTGTAGGTGGTTCTCCTTTTCTCCCTGACCAAGCTGGTGAGCCGCCCTGCTTTGCTGTTCCACTAGTTCATGGGATGTTCGCCACAACACGCATGTCCGTGGCCTCAAGTAACACAGCAGTACTCCATTTCCTGATGTTTAAGATATCTCCCACCCAGGTGTGTGGAATATATGCGCCACGCCCTTTCACCAGCTTTTCTTCCCATTCTAAGTCTAACTCATTCCTCAGCGTCCGTAGCCCTCTTTGCCTTTAGACTATGGTAACCCTCCTCTTCTCTGGCAGCTCATCCCTGTGTCTCTTGGGTTCATAGAAGCTCGGTGATTCCCAGACCCAGTTTGTGACGGGGTTGAGCAGGGTGAAAAGCAGTCCTCTGAGAAGGCTATGCAAAAGACACAGCAGCACAGCAGTCCTGCAGCGGCTAGGGAGCCACGCCCTCCATTCCAGGGTGGCCACGGTCCTTCAGCTCCCATCCACGACCACTCCCTGAGAAGCAGTGTCTGCAGACATTCCACTTCCTCAGGGAAAGCTGCACATCTGGACAGCCACACCAAAATTCCCTTAAAAACATACTGTTAGCAGAGGGAAAATCCTGCCCCAAAGCAGCCTAATAATTCTAACCTTTTCAAAGCTAATAAATAAATAAATAATTAAATAAATCAAGAGCTGCCTGCTCCTCTAGGACGAGAATCATCAGGCTTAGTTAGCCTCTTCTCATGGGAAACGCATATGTGTATTCTCGCAACTTAAAGCCAAGGGAAGCAGATGCAGTTAATTTCTTGAGTAACATTACCTCATCCTATTAATGTTGATGATCATGATTTTATTACCCATCGTGTAAAAGCAGTGTACACCTGCCTCGTAGAGGGCAATAAACGCTTGCTATTACCGCATCATCATCATTGTGGTCATCCTCTCCATCCTATTTTAGAATATATTAGCGGGATCAGAATCCCAGCGGAGCTCCAGACCCCGGAGGAGGTGTGCTTGCCCAGGGTGTGTGTGTGTGTGTGTGTGTGTGTGTGTGTGTGTGTGTGTGTGTGTGTGTGTGTGTGTGTGTCTCCAACCAGAGAGAATCCTCAGGTTGGCAGAAGCGTTACTGCCACCTGCTGCTGAGTTGAGCCTACCGCCATTTTCAGGAAACGACCACAGGGGAACAATGTTAATCAACCCTCTCCCTAAAACATGCCTGTAAATCTGTGGGCTACCTCTAATCTCGCCTGTTATCCAAAAGGCCAAACATGTTGCTGTTTAGACTTGCGGTGACCTGGATACAGGGATAAACTGGTACAGCTACCCGGGAAGGGGATTGATGTGTTCATCGCTGGCGGGCAGGACGCGCCCACCATGGGAGCGTCTGGGAAGGGCTGGGCAGGGAAGCAGAAGGGACCTCTCTAGGCTGCCGGGCTTCAAGGGGGTCGCCTAGTAACGTTTCTTGCTGTTCTGCTCAGAACAGCACGACTCCCTCCTTTGTTTCTGGAAAAGATCTATCAGTAATGGCCCGAGGTAGACTTCACCCCTCCCGCATTCATCGGCGCTCGTCTGCTTCTGCGCCGCGCCCATCCGTGGACATCTAGGATGCAGGCTGAATCCTTAGCAGCTGTCAGCTGCTGTGATGGGTGACGCCCGCCAAGTGAGCAGCTGCTGGCGCCCGCCCTTCATGCACTTCCTGCAGTGCTGGACCACAGCGTGCGGGCCCGCTGGCGCGCACCTCTGCCCCCTCGTGGCAGGTGCGAGCATCGCTGCTCTGCAAACACCACCGCCCACCTGCACCCAGGGCCGAGAGACTTTGGTGTTTTGTTTTGTTGTTTTGTTTTGTTTGGTTGGTTTTGGAGGGGTAGGGGTCTCCACGCAATTCCTGGGATCAGAAAATGGGTTTCCAGGTTCACTCAGTGCTTCCTAAGGAAGGAGGTGTGTGTGTGTGGGGGGGGGGGAGCGTCTGAAAGAAGATGAGAAGAACTGTAAAAACATGATGTTTGCGGTGACAAAATAATGGCGAGGAACGAAAGGAAGAGGAAAAATGAAAGATATTTAAAAAGGAGAGAGGCAAAGTGACAGTGACGAGAGAGACTGGAGTGACAGCAGAGGATGCGGGGAAAATACGAGAAGCAACAGTTTGATAGGAAAGGGAGGCGGCTTCTGCACGGGAGAGGGGAGGGTGTGACATCTACGGGAGGTAAAGTCTCATTTTGGTGAAGTGAACCCTGTGAACATGTCAATATACCTCTCCTGGTGTACATCCCATTTTGTTTGGCAGCTGATGAAAATGAGTTTCCGTCTTTCTCTCTTGTATCCCACATCACTGAGATCGTTAGAGGCAGAAACAATTACGCCATCCGTTCCCTGTGCCCGACAGAACCCTCAGTGCCTGCTGGCTTATTAACTCCAGCCTTGCCTAGCTGCCATCAGCCATATCTGCTTTTTCTTTCTTTTTTTTTTTCTGATTCATGTTTCATGCACACGAACTCTCTCCCCTCTTGGCTAGCCTCTAAGGACTCACCGGTCCTTAGGGAAGTAGAACCGTAGCTGCACACAGTCCAATAGCAGGCGACAAATACTTTTCCAAGGCTACTGATACTTATTTGTCAACAGACAAGTGAAAGCTAAGCTGTATCAGCCACCACCGGGAACCACAAAAGCGGCTTCTTTTGAGTCACATCTGTAACTCCTAGCTCATCTTTTTTTGTCATCTCCAAAACAACAAAAGGAGAGAGATTTTGCTGGGTCTGTGTTGGCCTGATCTCCATGCAAGCTGTAAAAAGGTTGAAAGGAATTTTCTAGACACCAGCCTTAGTTCCGACTATTTTGCCAACACTACTGAATCTGATTCCAGAATTGGAGAGGAAGGTCACATTTCAAAAGCCTGGACAGGATGATAAAAACTGTTTTGGCAGGAGATTAATCATTGCAGATGGGTGTGGGCCGTGATGCCCAAACTCATTTACTATAACAAATGGTTTCATGAAAATGTTTTGGTCAATACAGCTTATTTTTACCACATTGAGGGCTGGTTGCAGGGGTGGGGTGGGCATCTCCTGAGTCAGCATTGTCTAGATTCATTCAGAGGCAACCCTCAGGAAGTGAGTTTCATTCTGAAGATAAAAATTCAGCTCGGAGACAAGCCAGTTTTCTTTGTGGTCAATGGAGTGTGATGCAGAAAAAAGCACCAGGAATGGAAAAAAATTTTTCAAAATAAAAAAAAAAATATGGAGACTGAAAGTAATCAAGGTGTTTATAGTCTCAGTTTCTCTTGAGGTCTCTGTCTTTGCTGGTTGGTGGCCACAACTTTCATGTTGTGTCTGCTCCTGAACCCTCTTTTGGGCAGGTGCATTCTTTATGTCTCTTTGTCTTTTCCTCTTGTTTAAGGACATCAGACAGTTGGTCAGAACCCATGTTTTTCTTTTCTTTATTTTTCTCTTATTGTCAAATCTCCTGGGACTGGAGTTACAGACGGTTGAGATCTGCCACCATGTGGGTGTGCTAGGAACCAAAGCTGAGTCTTCTGGGGAGCAGCGGAGGCTCTTATCCTTTGAGCCATCTCTCTAGCCTCAGAGCCCGTGCTCAGAGCTTCCTCTCAGTCCCCTTTCTAGGGGATGTACTCCCTACCTCCGGATGCAGTTACAAGACTTCAAAGGTATGCACGTTTGGATATATTTTGACGTATACATCCTAAGGGGGCATGACCTACTTCAAATCACTCTCCAATCATGTTCACATGAGTTACTGAGTTACTCTTTCCAGATGCCATACGGGCAGAGAAGTCTGCAGTGGAAGAAAACTCAGGTTAGACCCAGAAGGCCCAGCAGATCTTTGCTTCCCCTGGGCAGCTGGCTGGCTGACCTCAAGTAAGAATTTTCTGACACTTGGTCCCCTCAGTTGGGAAATGAGACTGTTCCTGCTGCTGCTCCACCATGAATTGCCCATGGGTATAACTGTGCCTGGAAGCCCAAGATAGCTAAAGTCATTGTGTAGGCCACCTGTGCTGCTTCGCCGTGTAGCATTTTCACAGTTGATCTTCCAAGTGGTAGCTTTTCCTTGTGCTTAGGGTCAGTATAGTATCAGTGAGCAATGTGTGGGGTTGACAGATGTACATTTAGGTTCCATTCCATTCCCTTTGTGCTGTTACAGCAGAATAGCACAGACTAATGTATAGTGGATAGAAAGTTTGGGCTCCTTTTTCTGGAGGATGAGAGCCAAAAGATGGAGTAGGTGCTGGTATCTGACATTAAACTATTGACTCCATCCTTAAGACATACTCACCACAGTGTAGGGCCTATATTACGTGCTGTTTAGGAGTTAGGTTTCCAAGCCATGTTTTAAGGGCAACACATTCAAATCATTGTGTAGCGGGGGGGGGGGGGGGGGGGGGGGGGGGGGGGGGGGCGCGTAAAGTCCTGAGTGAATGTGCATTGCTGACATGGGCAGAGCCATGTGGTAGATCTCAATGTCTCAAACCCATGGAAATGGTAAAGTCGTCCCCCAAGTGAGGCTCAAAATAGCAAAGCCTTCCTCTGGTCCAAGTAGGAGTGTTTATGACTGATTCATGTGTACCAAACCTTACAACGGCAGATTCCCCCTTCTTACAGGCTGAGAATGCTCCCCTACAGAGCACTCCCAGTGAGACAAGCTAGGCCCTTCTTCTTGTGGTGTCCTTAATAAATGTGCCCAGTTTCCAGGCTGTGGAGTAGGTGCCCTCAATCAGAGAGAGCCCAGCCCACCTGATCCCAGCTTCCCTGCAGGTGGCTCAGTCCTGTCTTCAGTGTCTGTCATTTTTTAGATTCCTTCCTCCCCCAAGTCAGGTTTCCAGAACCAAATAGTGCAGAATACTGGAAATAATAGCATTTCCTTTGGTTCATAGAACTCAGGAAACCAATACATACAGTGTGTGAGGGGGTTCCAGTCGAAGGCCACATACTCTACAGTAACATACAGTGACACATTGGACTTCATGGGTTTAAAAACAAACAAACAAACAAAAAAGCACACAAAGTTGGGGAGGCAGGGAAAGGGGGATTTGATCTCAGAGAAACAGGAGGAGGGGGTGAATATTATCAAAACACATTGTATGAAATTCTCAAAGAACCAATCGAACTGTAAAGAAATAGGTTATGGCTATTCTCAACATTTTAAATTCATTGCTGTCAATTTATTCCTTGCCTGTTTCTATGTACCTTAACTTCCAAATAGAGTTCAGCTCTGCTCCTGGATACCCTTCATGGTATTTCCTTTCTGGTGGAGAAAGCAACTGGACTAACATGTTGCCTGGTCCCCAGGTATCCCCCACCTGGAGATGGAAGAGGAATGAGCAAATGGTTGGACAGCACAGTGCCTGGACTCTGTGTAGTCACATCTCTCAAGACTTTTTCCACAACTCCCATTGAAGGACCCTCCTCCCTAGGCACCTTTTCAAGCTCAGGTTCCCACAAGCTACAGTGTTCCTACCCCACTCTGCAGCTGTAAGTGGAGGGTGACGCTGTTCTCATCACTATAACCCCCATGCCTGTCTGGGTTTGGTTGTGTTGTCACCCATGTGATAACATTGTAGGGTGTTTCTTTTTCCAAAATGGATGATGCATTTAGCAAATGTTATAGATACAGGAGGTTTTAAGTGGGACTAAATGCAGCAATTAATGCTAATGAGTCTGCTGTTAGCGTGTAATATTCTTGCTGTTATAAAAGCACGCACCACTGAACGCGGAACCTCAGTTTGTTCAACAGATGCCGATCTTAATGGCCACATTCTTTTTCCCATGGATAAGTTAGCTTTAGTTAAATGTACCATTAAAAATAACCATTTGAAATGTTAATGGAAACTCTGACTGTAACCACCGGGCATTTTTATTTTAACCTCTACTTCATTATTCCATATTTTCAAAAGGTCTTTGTGAAGGTGAGGAGTGTGTTTTCCATGTAGTGATTCAAATCAGAAAGATGATGTGTCTTCACCGTGCACAGGCCTGTGCTATCAACACAAACCCTGTTTAGAGGCTTGTTTTCCTTTTTTCCCTCTCTTGTGCAATCAGGGTGTGAGGCAAAATTGGTAAATTGGGATTCTTGGTTGTTCAGCTACTTGATAGTAGCATTATTCTATCATCCATTGTGATTAAGGGAGGAAAATGCCAAGATATTGTTACACAGAACAATGGTTTTTCGAGACAGGGTTTCTCTGTGTAGCTTTGCGCCTTTCCTGGAACTCACTTGGTAGCCCAGGCTGGCCTCGAACTCACAGAGATCCGCCTACCTCTGCCTCCCGAGTGCTGGGATTAAAGGCGTGCGCCACCACCGCCCGGCCAAGAAATCTTCATCTGCTAGAACAAGAGGCCTGGCTTAGGGTTGAGCTGTCTCTGGAAAATGGAATTTGTAAAACAGGATTGATGTATAGCAAGACCTGAGTGTCTTTCTGGGTTGTATCAGGACACAGTCTGAAAGCTATACAATGTGGGTGCAGGGTAAGAGTGACAAAAGTCTCCAAAGATCACCTGGCTTGGTGAAGAGTCTCCAGGGGGCTGGAGAGATGGCTCAGGGGCTGGAGAGATGGCTCAGACATTAAGAGCACTGACTGCTCTTCCAGAGGATCAAGGTTCAATTCCCAGCACCCACATGGCAGCTCACAACTGTCTGTAACTCCAGTTCCAGGGGATCTGACACCCTTACACAGACATATACGCAGGCAAAACATCAATGCACATAAAAAATAAAAATGAGTCATAAAAAAGCCAAAGAGTTTCCAGGTACCACTGTAACTGGCTGGTGCAAGGAATGGGGAAGTTGTGAAAGTGAGGAGAGGTTGTATGTTTACGAGGCATTCTTTCTTCCTCCCTCCCTCCTGACCTCCTTCCCTTTCTTCCTATTTTCTTTTTGAGATGTGGTATTGTTTAACCTAGGCTGGCCTCAAAATCATTCTACATCAAACTCCTGATCCTCCTACCTCCACTGCCCTAGGCTAGAATTACAGGTCTGTACTGACAAAGTCGGCTTAAAAGGAGCCTTTTCAAGGCATGACCCAACTATTTTTGCATGGAGGCAAAGTCCCCATCTAGAAAGGATTCCTAATCTTCTTGATTATGAGATTCTTATTTCTGTTTGCTTCCTTTTGTTTAATAATTTGCTCAAATATTATCCAAAGTCTCTACAGTCTCCTGATACCATATAGAACCTAAGGGTGTTTTTGTTAAGAATTAAAAATATATCTCCATAGTGTGGATTGTGCTAATTGTCAAAAGGTAATGAGATCAGAAAAGTCTGTTCGTAGTCCAAGGACCTAGAGACTAACTTGCCACTAACTTGTGGGAGTCTCTGGGTAGAATCCATGTTGTGGTGACTGAGACTGTACTACATCTGTGTGACAGTGTCATGTGACTCCCACAGGAGCTGCCCAGGGCTGTAACCTCAGTTTCTCTTTCTCTAACGTTTTCTTCATTACCGGATCTCCAGGCAGGTTTACCCCTGGAATCTGTGTGTCCTCAAAGAATTGCCTTCTTTAGTTAAACAGAAACTCAGAGGTTGTTTGTTTTTATTTGTTTTGAGAAATAGAAGCTTTTTATTATATGGTCAGTGAATTTCCTAGTTATATGGGAATGGGAGATGGGCAAAGGTAAGAAGAGAAGACCCAGAATAACGCAAAACAAAGAGAAAATAGCTACATTTTACTCCGCCTTTAGAAAAAAAATAAATAAATGCCATGATTTCTCAAACTCAAGAACTGGTCAGCAATACCTTCCGGAGAAAGAAGGGGTCTGTGAGAGTGGCCAGGTGAGGTGACTTCTTGCAATGCATGTCCCAGGACACAATTCTTGGTTCTGAGACCTTCATCAATTTGGTATCCTTGGACTAGGACAAAGCTTTGACTAGTTTAAGGGGCAAAAGAAAAGAATTTAAGAATCAAAGTGGAGAGAAGGCCTTGGGTATTCATGTTGACTGGTTATTGGCTTCCATGTTTTCCATGCGCTCTGTATGTGAGGGAAGGGTCCACCATCTGTGTCATAGACTTGACAGGAATCTCCTATAGTGATTATATGATGGTGGCTGATGGAAAATGCATTCCATAGGTGCCAGCTTTGTTGGAGGAACTGAACAATTCTTAGTTCTATTTTGGCAAGTGTTTGGTAAGCCCAACCTATGGATTGAGTACCAGGTTAGGTGTAAGAGGATCACAAAGGTGAGGAAGACCACACTGCTGTGGGACGGTCTGTATGTCAAATTGCTCTGATTGGTCAATAAATAAAACACTGATGGCAGTGCAGCAGGAAGTAGTGACAAGAGAAGAATTGAACAGAAGCTGAGCAGAGATACTGCAGCCGCCATAACAGCAGCATGTGAAGAGCCGTAAGCACCAGCACGTGGCAAGTATAGATTTATGAAATGTTAATTAATAAAAGAACAGTTAGCAAGAAGCCTCCACAGCCTACAGTTTGTAAGCATATAAGTCTGTGTTTACTTGGTTTCTGAGCGCTGTGGACTGACGTGACAAAGATTGTCTGACTGTGGCAAGCAGAAACTCTAGCTAACCAACCTTTAGACTAACAAGACTCATAACTCAAGTTCATAACTCTGTTAAACATCTTTGTGGATGTAAAGAGAGCAGCGGAAAAGGGGTAAATCAGAGAATTTCTTCTGAGCTTATAGTGATCACAAAGATTCAAGAAGGTGTTAGCTTTCAACCCCTGAAGCTTCTGTGGATTAATGGAAGCAAAACTTCAGTGTTGTAGAATATTTTTTAAGCTGTGTTACTTCTGTTTATGTTGCATTTGTTTAATTCTGTGAAGCTGTGTTACTGTGCCTGTCTAGAACACCAGATGGTCTAATAAAAAGCTGAGCAGACAACAGCGAGGCAGGAGAAAGGATAGGCAGGGCTAGAGGCAGACAGAATTAATAGAAGGAGAAATCTGGAGGAGAAACGACATAGCCTGAGAAGAAGGAGTACATCAGAGACCAGTCATCCAGCTACATAGCAAGTCATGGAGTAAGAGAATGGGAAACGACCAGAGGCAAAAGGTAGATGGGTTATTTTAAAGTTAAGGAGAGCTGACAAGAAACAAGCCAAGCTAAGGCCGGGCATTCATAATTAAGAATAAGCCTCTGTGTGTGATTTATCTGGGAGCTTGGTGGCAGGCCCCCAAAAGAGTAAAAACTCCCACCAACACTTCAGGTCATCTGAGAAAGTCTCCAGATGACTTTTTATAAAAGTGGGTAATAGAAAGTAAAAATTGTTGGCTGAATCCTGTCCCCAGGTCCTGGATTCTTAGGATTCTTTTCTGTGTTACTGATATTGGCCTCACAGGAGCACACCTGATGGTAGCTCATCTGGAGAATGGCCATGTTAGAAATCTCAGCTTGGAACTGTGGTATTTAAGCCAGTTAGTGTTTTATATCAGCCTGACCTCTGGGTCATAGGAAGGAGTTTGAGGTTACATTCTAGCATGTGTCCAAAGAGCAATCTACCATGCCTATGTAATGAACTCTCAGAAGAACAACAACAATAAATAAATTTCAGTTGACCTTCTCTGGTTAAAAATATGTCCATGTGCTAAGAGTGTAATGCCTCTTACTGCATGAGCATAATCAATGACTCTTCATATGCAGGGACTCATCCACTAGACCTTCCCTTTGACTGGTTCTCTGTGTACTCGTTTGTAATAATAAAATCCTGAGCCAAGGCTTTTCTGAATCCTTCAAATCATTCTTTTGTACTACTGAGCCTGGAGATACTGCCAGAATCATTCGTCCCATTGTGTTGTGTGTAGTCAGCTGATCACAGCAAAAGGCTATCACATCATCACAATCTTATTGCTGGCACAGAAGTTTGATAAACACATTGTAGAATGGCATTTTCTGATCCTTATTTATTCATTTATTTGTTGTTTTGTTTGTTTCTTTGTTTGAGACAGAGTTTCTCTATGTAGCCCTGGCTGTCCTGGAACTCACTCTGTAGACCAAAGTGGCCTTGAACTCAAAGATCTACCTGCCTTTGCCTCCTGAGTGCTGGGATTAAAGGTATGTGTCACCACTACCCAGCTCTCTTTCTCTCTTTCTCTTTCTCTTTCTTTCTTTCTCTTTCTTTCTTTCTTTCCTCCTTCCTTCCTTCCTTTCCTTTTTTAATGAAATTCAAATATGTGGAAGCTGGTTCTCTCTACTGTCTCCTTGAACCACAGGGCAGAAGGAAAAAACTTGCTTTTTCCATTTCATTTTATGGGAGCTAAGCATAAAGGCTCATTCCTTCACTCCTTCATGAAGGAGCCAAGTTAGGACCGGGATCTCTGATTCTCTTGAATGTGTTTCAGACCTGACTGGACTGCTAAGAATAAACTATGGACCCTCTTGGTCAATTTTGAGAAATTATTAATTAGTCAACCTCAGTTTCTTTAATTGTGAACTGCTTGGTTCTTCTTTCTCTTTCTAATTTTTGTCTGTCCTAAGTGATGCTCTAAGGATTCTGTGAAGTTTCTGGGACTATTTTGTGATGCTATCTTTGAGCAAGAATAGAGAGCATACTGTATTTTCATAGGTAGAAAGAATAGGCAGCTTTGAGAGGAAACTTAGGGTCTCATTCAAGCTACCCCTTAAGAACAACTCCAGAAATGGAGACATTAAGGAAAGGACATGAGATCCTCTAGGTGTCTCACCCCAAAGACCATTCAAGTTCTCACTCAGGAGCTGCTCAGTGCCTCCTTCCTCTGCAGCTTCCCGCTGGTTAATTTGCTCATATTTTTCTTATTAGCCCTAAACGAAGACAGAGGAAAACAAAGTATCAGGGAGTCTCTTTGCTTTTTCTTAGGGGAAGACAATTATGGTAAATAGCACATTCTGCAGAGGAAGCGCTGTCCGAAAGCCTTGCAGCAATTTTCCAGTATTTTTGTCTGCCTCCCCCTGCTTGATGTTTGCTATCATTGGCTTCATTTCCTGAGCTAGTCACTAAAACCTCCCAGAAACAGGGCCGCCAACCCCAAGATCACTTGGACTCACGTCAACCAAGACACATCTCCTTTTCACGTTTATTTCATTTTGTTTTAAGATCACAGAAGAGCAGAGCATTCATACGTGTAAAGTAACAGAAGAAAGAACCAGAATTTAAATACATTTAAAAAGGAAAAAAAAGGCTTTTTTTAATTTTAATTTTTTTTTTTTACACACATTGCGCTTTTTACTTTCCTTCACAGAGCTAGTATTCAGGGAAAAAATATCCACCCAATAAACAAAAACAAAATAACTTGAGCAACAAAACAACCAAACCAAAACAAACAAACAAAAAAATGGCCATGTGTTTGTATCATCAAGGGAAGATCAGTTCATGTCTACAGGGCTGGAAAAAGGAATATATTTTATATATATATTTATATGTATATAACACTGTTAATGAGGAGACTTCTAACCAAGAACAGGATTTATACAACCTTCAGGAGAGCAATGGAAAAGGAGGGGTGAAGCGAGGCTGGGGAGAAGATGCAGGTCTCCGTCCCTCCCCTTGTTATTTCCTCCCTCCAGCCTCCCCCGTCCCAGCAAATACTTAGGGAGCAGAACTTGGCCAAAGTTCACCAGGGTAAGCCATGTTCATTCTCTGGTGAAGAGCAAAGGCTTAGGTAAGTGGGTTGGTTCCAAGAGACTCCCGACGGATGGCGGAGGCAGCGGCGGCACGCCAGGAAGCTAGCTCCGTGGGGTTTTCTTCGTTTGCAAGAAGCAGATAGTTATTGTGCCTGGATTTACACGGGAAAGGGTTTGTATCGAGAAGAAGGTAGCTGTAGGGTGGACTCATGAGCACCATCCAAAAAGCTGTGCCTTGGAAACAAGGATGGACCTGGGGAGGTGTTCGGTGGGTGGGTCTCTCTCCCACTTACAGCGTGTCCTGAGTACAGTAAGCCCACTGAACATCCCCATCTAAAGTGACACTAATGCTGGAAGTGATGAATAAACTCTGCTCTTCAGTGTCCAGGAGACCCCTATTCCTTGTGCTCTTTGGGGAGATTCATGAAAAGGTGACTGGACGGGCAGTAGGCTGAATGTTGAAGACAGAGTGGGACCAACAAGTGGACCTGCGTTGAGTCTGCCCAGTACATGGCCCAACAGAACAACCCCTTGTATACTGTCTCAAACAAGTGTTCTTGCGTGGCCTCCCTTTCTGGAAACTTAACTTTCACGTTCAGCTTTAGCTTCTACGACTCTCACTCCCTTCAACCGTGCCTCCTCGTAGGCTTTTGTGTCCTATTTCCCACCTATCTGCTGTAAAACTGTACCAGACTGAGCTGTTAACAAATGAGGCCTCTCTATCCACTTGCTTGATTCCACAGCCTATTAGTCAAGTTTCAGGAAACTTCTGTAAGAAACCCCCTCCCTTGCCTGTTTCTCACAGAACAGCTTTTTGAACTTGCTTGGGACCAGCCAAGAATTTCCAGTGACACACATTTACCATAATGAAGCATTTGGCCCAGGATGAGAGAAAGCTGATGTTTCCTCTCACACGTGCAACTTCCTCATTTGTTACGTACATAATGCCCAATCTGGCCATTTTCCTTCCTATGAAAGGCTATTAGGCTACAGTTCAACAGTCACATTTCCCAATATCATGAGCAAGGAAGCCACCTCAGCTATTTTGGTGCCTTAACTTTAATAAGAAAATGTCCTTCCTCTGCGAGTCTAAGAAAATTTGCTCCGAAGAGAAATATGGAATCAGTCCAGAGACTCTGTGTTCTAGAAGATGCTATGTTGTGGAGGATGGTTTTGAGAGGAAACCAGAGACCAGCAAGTGGCTTTGCTTGGGTCCTCATGTGGGTGACAATACTTAATGAATTTTCAATTCATATTCAGGATCAGAGTTTAGAGGTGGAAGAGGCTAATGGAATGTCATTTAAATTCTTTACTTTGGAACGAGAAAATTAAAAACTTGGGGATGTGAAATAACTTGCCAACGTCAATATCACATGGCTTTTTTGTGTGGCAAGACTCAGAGCAACAACTCAATTTTCCTGACTCCTAATACACCTTTCACTTTGCAGAGGCCTTTTGTCTTGGGTGGACGAATGGAAGCCTCTCATCAATGTGACCCAAATTTCCTTCTAGAATAGTCTTGTCGGACATTCATATGATCTCTTTGATGACTCTCTCGGTTGTTTTGGTCAGAGGAATGGTGTGCAGGACATTGTGTTAAATCAGCAGGCACTTCAGAAAGGCTGGGGTAAAACCTGTGGCTGAAACTCCCTATTCAGATGACTCTGTGCCTTCTTTATAACCCACGGACATGTAGATACATGGGGCTACCAGAGAATATAAAAAAAGCAGGGAGCTTCAGCAAGGTATTTCTCAAGGATATAACATATTTCTTACATCACATAACTTATTCAAATTAGGATGACAAAGAAGTTTTATGAGTGTGGTTAAGTGTAAAGCAGACCCAAAAAAAGCGGGGCGGGGGATGTGTGATAACTTGTTCATGTAATTATTTGTGAATCTGGTGGAGTTATTTAACTAAAATACAATAAAATATATATTAGCTGACAAGAAATCAATGACCTGGGGCACAGGAGTCCTTCACACCCTGTTCCTCTATCTTCCAATTTGCCTAGGATTGGTTGGGTCAGGCTGAGGAATCTTCAGTGAGGCAGAAGGAGCTAAGGAAAACCATTTGTACTTGGCTGGACCTGCCTCTAAGGGGTCTGGGTGTCTGCTTCCTTTGGCTAAGGCAACCATGTTTGGAACTTCAGTTTTTTTGTCTTGATGTTTGACCTATAAAAAGCTTTGGTTTTTCTTCTTCTTATTTGACTTCTTTTTCTTTAAGATTTATAGGTTTAGCTGAACTTGGGCTCTGCATGAAAAATGAAGTTTACATAGTTTATATTATGTATATAAACTAGTGATTTACATTGATTTACACATGATTGGTGCCTAATTTATTAATCAGCACGGTATGCAAATGTGCTGACGAGAAATCAGGATTTTAAAATAAGTTTTCTACAATATCCATAAACATTTTGCTGGCGTGAATGCTAAACCTAAACCTAATATTAACACCAGCAGCCTTGCCAAGAGGAAAGTGATATACATTGTGGGCAAAACCAAATTCTTTCTTGAGGTTCAGTTGGTGACATTTGAACAGCATAGCTAAATGCAAAGGAGAATAGTTTACTTTTCTTCCCACTGGTATGCACGTAAATGTGAACTTCATTTTGCCTTTAGTGAGATGTTTACAGATATGATGTTAACCATAATGGGGAATTTACATCACGGGCAGACTAAGTCTCTGGAGGAGAAACATTTTAAATACTTAAGCGAGAAAGAGATTTCCTGAATTAGATTTGTGTTTCTTAACTTGGGGTCTATCTCACAATTTTTTATGGTATGTTTATTTGTCTTCAGAATTTTAATAGCTCTTTAGGTCAGATATAACATTGCACTTATATTGTTATAAAAACTGGCAGTTTTCAGGGGAACCAGGACTAAATCCATGCTGAGAATTTGTTAAGAATGAAGAAAAACATGATGACATAATTAATCCTATAGCATGGGTCTCATAGGAAAATTTCTTTTAAACAAATAATAACAAGGTGGACAAAAGGGGACCTGTGTCTTTCCAAATGAAACACAGCTCTTTTTTTTTTTTAAATAAACCAAATTCAATACCTCTCTTCCTTTTAAGTTTAAACCATTGTTCTAAATTGTTCTTATAATACATACATTATTGTAAATATATCATTTGTAAAAGATAAGATTTAAAACAATACATACACATATATATTATTTTGCACAAAAAATCCAAAGCCTATAAACAACAAGATGAAAAATTTAGGGAGACTAGCCAATAGAAGCCATCACATCATAGTCAGCCCCCAGAGGACCCTGTGACTGTGGGCTGATCAGTAAGAACTCAAAACAATTTCATGCTGAGTAGTTTAGTTTCTGTAGGCAGAGGAGGTAAGTCCATCTTTGGAGGAGAAACATGCTTTTGCTTCTGTCCTCCAAGAACGTGAAAATCACGAGTATTGTTACAAGGTCTCTTTGAATAGCCCCAGTTATCTATGAAGTTAAAGAAAAAACATGTTCATGGTAAGGGGACAAAATGTCTGTCTGACTTGGAAGGGAAGGCAAAGGCCTTGGGGAAAGTCCTTCTGAGCAGAAAACCCAGCTAATTTCCCATAAGCTGTCCTTCTTTTTGGACAAGGCCATTTTGCAAGAACAATGTTCCTTCCACTAGGCAAAGTTGTTTGGATCAACAACTGCACAGAGAACAGACACTTTTGCAATTGTTGAACTCAAGCTAGTTCTCCTTCTTTGAGGCCTGCCCTGGGTCAAGGTCATTTCTACTTTTTAAAAATGAAATCTGAGGCTAAAGGTTTTGTTTTGTGAATGATGTAAGTTTACTTTTTATACAAAACATATGGAATATATGAGCGGTCCCAATGATTTGAAGCATTCCACTCCTTATTACCTATTATTTCCTGTTACATTTTTGTTTTTTCATTGCCAACAAATAAGATCTTTGGAGAGATTTATAGCAATGTGATGCATTTTTTTTTTTCGGTTAAATGTGTGGCATCTTGGTGTAGGTCCTCTTGCCCTACAGTGATTCTAATCTTGCTTCAAAAAACATTGTCCTCAGTTCTCCATATGACTTAGCAATATTCTCAAACCTACATGGTATATGAGACCCAGGTTTTTCCATAGGAAAGAGAAATTTAAAAAAAATCTCAGATCCTGTTGGAGATATGGGTAAACAATCACATTTTAAAAGTATCTTTAGCAGTTTACTCTATGGTCCATTATAATAAAACCAACATAACAAATGGTATAGACATGATCAGGAATTCTTTCCAAAGGAGAGACTCCTCCCACAAAACCAAGAGTTTGTCCTTATAATAGGATGGGGACACTGAAGACCAGGTATATGGTTAAAGCCTGTGATATGTCACAGGTATCTATTTCCGAAACTAATACTATACAATGCTGAATTAACTCCTTTCTTTCTTCCTTCTATCTAGACTATCATGCACGCTTCTAAGATTTTACTTAAGGATGTGGATGCCTCTTTAACATGGGAAATACATATCCTTCAATTCTTGTGCAAAGAGGACCAGATTGCCAGAGAAATCCCTGATTGCCAATATATCATGTTCCCTATGTTGTAATAGCTATGTTCTTGGATAAGAATTAATATTCTGTCTCTTGATCTCCCATAAATCCTCTTACCCATCCTAGGTCCTGTCTGCCCTCTGTTTCATGTCACAACTGCAAAACCATGAAGAAAGAATGTGATGGGTTTGTAAACTAAATGATGTAATTCCTTAGAAGAAATTTACAATACTGCTTAAATTCTTTTTACTCTTTCTTCATCCCTTTCTCCTTCCCTTCCTTCCTTCTTTGCCTTCATTTTGTATCATGTGACAGCCATTTCAAAGGTTAAAATGATGAGCTATTATATTTGGCTCAGTGAGATAACACTTTATGGCCCCAACAATAATCTTCCATCCTTTCCTAAGGTGAATTACTTTGGATACCTCTATAATCTAAGGGAAAGTGGTGGATGGTTTCCTACCAAAGATGCCCACATGCAGAGGCAGCCTTCCCTGGAAAACCTCCCCTAGGAAAGCACTCTTGGTAATGTAATGGTGCTGAGCTTTGGGATGCTCACACAACTTCTGCCCGAATTCATCACAAGTTGCTCAGATCTTATGATTAAGCAATTAGCTCAGGTTTCATTGTTAGTGTCAAGGAGAATCTCACAGATGTAAGTCTAAAGGTAGAGAAGGTGAATGCAATCTGCATCCTAGTGGCCTGGCTTTCGAATTCTGAGGAGCCTCCACAGGCAATGGTGCCATACACCTTATCAGTGGAGTGGGAACTTAATAAAGCATCAGTCTAGAACTCAAGGATGATAATCCACAAAGGATAACAAAGCCTAGAACTCCTATTTTGTGATGGTCAGAACTTTGCATTAGAGGTTTGGCAGCCTCTATAGAAAGGACCTGGGCATCTATCTACTTTTCATGTCTCGCTCACAATCTTTTATCTGAAAGAGACAACAATCTCAGCTTAGGGGAATTCGGGGCAAATGCAGTGTTATCTGAAGATTAGTGAGGGGACAAAACAGGCCTGCATAGGATCTCCATCAGCTCCTCTTTCCCTTGGGAGTTACCACTCAGAGACTTTCTTGTTTCTGGAGACCTGCTCAAAACATGTTGCTCATTTCTGCAATGGGACTCAACCTATACAAAGCTAGAAAACTTATGAATCCCCCAGGCTTGTAAAATAAGAGTGAAATCATAAACGGTCTTCTTCTCCTAGGTCATGTCATCCAGGCCACGGATCTGTTCCCTGTCTGCTCACCCCATTGATAGTAGGCACTTTCATTTACAGTGATATTCTGAGTGACTCCTGACTGGGGGTTTTGAAAATGGGACTAGGAGAGGTATGGGGTCCTGCCCACAGAAGGAGCACAGCTTGGTTTGAATGCGCACTGATGTCATGTGACAGCCATGAATGGGGGAGGGGTTCTGCTCCTTGCCTCCCCTCCAGCCATCTCCCCCAGCAACTTGTTACAGCCGCATCTCACAATTACAATGCAGGACAGTATCTACGGCACAATGAGTCTATGTACACATGGACCATTCCATTGGCATGCTTTAGAGAGAGAGACACATACACGCTCACACACATGTACACCTACGTGAGAGCGAGAGACTTGAGCACACACACGCGCACAGTGAAGAAAATGAAAATGGCACTTCCTAGCATTTGCGGCGTGACTAGTGTTCTGGGTTGCTGGGGTAAAGAGAGATGGGGGTAGAGAAAAAGGGAACGTTTGGAATGGGTGTGGTGGGGATAGAACACACTGGAGGGAAAGGGGATGTTCTCAAAGGTTAGAGAGATGTTGGAGGCAGCGGAGCCTGAGAAAGGCTCTACATAGGTTTTTCCTTTGATCGTCCAAAATGGCTGCACATTAGCTCAAATGAAAAACAGAATAAAAAGGTTATGGAAATATAAACACCAAAGGCAAGATCTTCTTTTTTCCCCACAGATGAAAACGGATGAAGGAAGGATAAAGTGTGTGTGGGGGAGTTAATATCCACCTGGTACTTCTTGAATAGTCTCATTTGTACAACATCGGATATCTTTAGCATGATGGAGTCTTTTTACACAGCAGTCATCTGCTTAGAAGATAGACACATATTCTGGTAGAGATTTTTCCCACCCTAAATTATACTCAATTTTTTTATTGATGGATCTTAAAAGTGTTTTTAGTGTTGTATTTTCTTCATTTTCACATTTCCCCCCTTCATTTATAAACACACAAACTTGTGAAATAAGTCTCCCCCCTTTTTGCATTCTCTCTCTCTCTCTGTTTCTGTGTGACGCATTTTTGTGTGTTTTTGTAATTATTTTTAAATTTTTATTCTATTAACATTTGCTGAGAAGGCAGAGCAGGGATGCTGCCAGCAGCCACAGTGGTACGGCCAGACTGATGGATCCATTGATTCCTCTCACCGACCCGGGTCCTGCAGAGCAAAAGAGAGAGAGACAAGATAAGCACCTTCTGCCAGTTCCACTTGACAGCCAAATAAAGCTGGAAACAGAGGCAAGGCGTGGCCAGGTACTGACGTCTAGCTGTCCGCGCTCATGATGGCTCCCATCTTTTAAGTCCCATCCTCTCTGAGGTACAAGTATGTGAAGGTGTCTTGTTTATTTCCAGTATGAAATGGCTCCTGCTTGAGAAGCTGCCACCCACCTCTCTCCACATGATTCCTGTGAAGCCAATACTGATTAAGATTCCAAGCGCTGGTGTGGTTCCTCCAGGAGCCCAGTACAGGCTCTCCCTGGAGACTCGTCAGAGCAGCTCCATCATCTCAGATGAGGTCAGTCACCAGTCTCTGACTTCTTTTTCACAGGGACGAGACAGGGTGATTTATTCTTTAACATGGGGACAACTATCACAAAGTAGCGTTTATGCATGGATGGTACCTTAGCAATACATCAAACAACAAACAAACACCCTAGAGTCTTAGGAAGAAGTGGAGCTCAACCCACCCAAGTTATCACTTTAGAAATTAAGAAAAGAAGCAAAGACAAGAACACCAACCAAACTGGCAAGGCTCAGGAGCAGGTTCAAACCCGGGGTAACTGAAAACGGACCTGACCTGGAATGTCATTCTGGGTCACTCAATAGTGTGACCATTGCCAATGGAACAGAATGTGGGGGATGTGAGTTCGAGTCCAAGCGGACAGCTGGGTGAGAGGAGACAGACAAAGGTCTGTGTGGGGATGGTATGAGTAATGCTGAGGCAGAATTTGTAGGTCTGACTTAGAGCTCATCACACACACTTCTAGTCCCATTTCTTCCTTCTGCATAGTGTTGTCATATTTCATTGAAAGAAAAAATTTTAAGAACTTTTTTTTTTTTCTCACCAAAGAGACTTTGGTCTTAAGGCTACATACTTAGAGGATGATACTCAAAATAGAAACTGACATGACTGTAATTATGAGTCACTTTGAAATTTTATGGGTACATATGCAAGCTGTGAGTGTGTGCAAAGCTGATGGTGTGCCTCTACAGTGGAAACATCTTCTGGTACGTGACTTTTTACCAAACTATTGAAAATGTATAAGATTTCAGGGCGTGTAACAAGGAAAAATACTGAATTCAAGAATAGACTCCCAATCTATGTTCTGTGTGAACAGAAGAAAAAAAACACAAAACAAAAAAAACAAACAATAATAAGATTAAAACACAACTAATAAAGAATATATGTATCACAATGTATTGTGATGCCAGTTTTGTAATAAGACTATAAATGTAAATGCACAACTGTGTGCTTACTATAACAAAAACTGTTTTCCAGTAGAAATTGCATCTACGGAACACATTTCCACAGCTTATCAGGAGGCAGGCAGAATATTTAACCTCGGTGTCTAACTCTAGAGGGCTTGTTACCACCCTGTAGTGAAAACCGGCAGTCAGTGTTTTAGTCAAACGTTTGGTGAGTGAAATTCAGACTGATTAAAACAACGGTTAGTCTAGACGGAAGCTACAAGAAGATGGAGACAGTATTAAAAAAAAATGAAAGAGAGTCTGATATTTTGGCTAGAGCACCACAGAATATTGCTTAATATGAAAATATGAGCATATGCAAACACTGAGCCCTTCAATTATGCAAAATGAGCTTTGTCTAGTAGAAAGCCATGGAAACAGAATCAAAAAGTTAAATATCCATCAACTCTAGTCAAACAACTCATTCTGTGATTTCCTGAATGTCTATGATATCATATTAATGAGACACTCTGACTACCTTCAGGTTCCATCTCATGAGGGTGGAAATTCAAAGCACCTGTAGTGATTGTTCACCAGCCTCTGGTGTCCAAATGTGTTGATACTTCATGCAATGTCTGCTCTGACCTTCTGTCCTCTGTTGAGCTTTCTGGATGCTTGGGACTACCAACCTACTAGGGTTCTTGTCCTGGTAGCAAGTGTCCCTCCGTATCTATGTAGCAGCTGTCTCTATATTAGGTGTATGCACTCCCTGGCACATTCATCTATATTAATGTACCAATAAGGCTTTCAGAATAGAGAAAAACTATACAGAAATTAAGGTCTTATATGCCAAAATGATTTCTGTTTTGCTCTAGGGATAGTGTGGAATGAATTCTCAAAACAAAACAAAACAAAAAGCACATTTTTAGTGCCAGGACAGGTTACATTGTCCTCCTGACATCTTAGAAGCTGGTAATATCTATAGACTGCTATGAAAATTGGTATGTTTTTATTCAAATGGTAGAAAATATTTAAGACAGCAAGCATTCTATTATCAAAAAATCATAATATGTACTACTAGCAAGCTAGATAAACATGTGAAAGTCAACATTCTTGTTAATGCACTTGTGCACCTGACTACATATTATCTACAGTCTATCCATCCATACACACATATAGGTAAGTTTATATGCTGCATAGATACTTATCTATACATGTAAGATAGATGTATGTATTATTGGTCTTTTGAAATGCATAATACAAAATTAAGTTTTACTTTCACGTGCTATTCTGTGTTGTAATAGGAATTCGCACTATGCATGTCAATAACTTTTAATTGTATTCCTGATGGTCTTATTACACATCTGAAATGCATTGTATACATCTAGTAGAGAAACCTTTGCCTCTATCAATTATTATTTATTAAGTTTTCTCATGAAACTATTTAATGTGCTTATGTGGCTTACTCTTTTCATAATTGATTTTTGAGAGTAAATAAACAGAATTGAGGAAAACTGTAAATGGGTAACAGTTGGGGAATTATCACAGCTTAGGTATGCAATTATAGATGCATATGACTACATAGGAGACTACTCCAGTTAATGTCTAGCTCAGGGAAGAATAATCCACAAAATCATTAATTATGTTTTAGTTCATAGTTATGAAATTCTGCTTATTTGTTGATATGCAAATGATAAATTTCAGTTCCTGTGCCAGATGGCCATGCTCAGCAACCGCTTTCATATACTGACAGATATAATGAAAGCATCAGTTTGAAAACATAACTTAGCCTTACGAATAGATAGGCAAAATAGGAATTCAAAAGCTTGTTGCATGGTTTTCATACCACAGACAACAATCACACCATGATATTTAGCCATATTCTATATGGTATGTGTGATACTTGGAAAATATTCAGTATAGTATTCACAATGCAGAAATTTTGCTTTCAGAAATAAATGAAATACCAACCCATATCAAAGATGTTTATGAATTGGATCAGGACTAAAGAAAAAACAAACGGTTTTATTTAGTGTGTGTGTGTGTGTGTGTGTGTGTGTGTGTGTGTGTGTGTGTGTGTGTCTATGCATGTTTGCATGCCATGGCGTGTTTCCCTTTTGCCCATGTGAGTTCCAGGGACAAACTCAGGTCCTTGGGCTTGGCAGCAGGTGACTTTACCCACAGAGCCACCAGGCTGTATTGACTTGGGGCTTTTTGGTTTACTAGTAAAAGACAAAATCCAGCTGCAGCAAAATAATAAATTATAAGTCACTGTTCTCAAGGTTGTCACTCAGGTGAACAGAGACTGTATCAAGGTGTGAATACTAGAGTGCACCTTGTCGTGACCATGTTTATAAAATGGCAAAACCTGTAGCTCACTGTAAAAGTTTATTAAATGGCCTAAATTGAAGAATTTTTGGAGGTAAGATTATCTGCTGCTGATCCAATGTAGGATTCTGAGCTCATCGTTTTGCCTTTCTTCAAACATCTATTTTGAAGATGCTTTTAATTCCCAGACCAATGATGTTTCCTTTCCTTTTTCCATTGTGACTGGATTTATTCAAAGTCATCTTTAACCACATTGGCAGTAATCACTGGCTGTCCATTTCAGCCAGTAAGAAATCAGAGTCAGTCTTAGTTTGTGTTTCCATTATACAAAAAGAGAAAAATATTTTTTGGAATTGCTGAAGGCTGACGGAATGACTAAAAACAAAGCAAAAAATGTAAACAGTTTAGGAAAACAATGCTGGATAACGGAGGTCAATAATCTATAGAATCTCAAAACACAAGTTCTGTGTGTTCTGCTGGGGCCGGGCAAGGCATGGGAATGTTGGGAAGCCATGTTGAATGCAAGTGCGATAACATTGACTCTGGTGCCATCTGCTGTCCACTTACTGCTAGTACAGGTTCCTCTGTGTGGATTGAAGCCTATAAGCCCCAGGACTGGAGTCGATTAGAGGAGAGATAATATTGGTTTTGAATACTATACCTTAAATGCAGGCTCTTCCTGCATTTACTCTCTGTCTTTACCCTCTAGAAAGTGAGATTTTGGTCAGATGAAACTGTCTCATAATACAGTTAGAAGCAGCACGTCCTTCTTCTCAAAGCTGGAGGGGCGGTGCACAATTGCAGTCCAGTACTTGGGAAGGGGAGGTAGGGGGACAAGAAGCTTATGACCAGCTTGGTACATATGAGTTTAAGGCCAGCGTGGCATACATTAGACCCCAAATCAAAAAAAGAAAAAGAAAAGCCAAAGTAAAACAAACAAACAAAACCAGAAAACAATATCAAGTACTTTTACACACCATTTATGAAAAACTTAGTTACCACGTATACTCACACTGATACCTTATCATAGTGACATTTGAATTTAAAAAAAAAAATCCTATGCCTTATGTCATCACCCACGTCAGAGTCCTAAGGTTTCACATGTGCTACTAGGCAAATTATTGGATAATTTGTAATCATATTGGGAAGAGAAAAAGGGCTAAAGAAGTTATTAATATTTTATGCCTTCTTGCTTCAAAGAATCTGTCTTAAGATGATGTCCTTGGCTACCTCTTATCTGCTAGATAATGATGACCTGCAAGGACAGGCCACCAGCGGGGTAGCGGTCTAAGCAGCCATAAAACCTCTCTGGCTTTTGGGTGTTCAAAGACACAAATCCCCCAAAGAATTATTTTTTACTCTTGGTGATGATCATGGTTGTTTCATCCCTGTTGTGACTCAGAATGAAAGCTATTTTCCTAAGAGACAACTCACAATCAAGTTGATGACCACATGGCCTTGGAGGAAGGTGACATCTAGCCCCACCACAGCTTCCTTTGTGTTTGTCTGGGGATACAGACTGTGAGGTTGATCTAGTGTATGTAGAAGGTGGGCAAGTCAGAAGCTGTTGCTCTCATTTTTAGGGTCCATTGAATGAAGCTTTGACAGGCTTGCCCTGTCCTTGTAACTGTGTGTACATGGAAACCACGAAATAGCTTTTTTTTTTTTTTTTTTTTTTTTTTCAGGGAGCCGGCAGCCCAGTGAGCTGCAGCAAGTGAGGCTTTGAAGAGTGAAGGAAATTGAGGCAGAGTTGAAATGTCAACTGTTTCCACGCTTCATCTCATCAGTCGCTACTTAGCGGTTATGTCCGATGTGGGTGTCAGAGCCAGCGATGAGTTTACCTGAATAGTCAACAAGCAACTGTAAAACTCTGAGAGCTCTGCCACTGGGTAGAGGCCATTCTACAAAATGAGTCCTTAACCAAGGACACTTAAGATGAAGCACATAACGGACCAGAGAGCGGGTAGGAGGGAGCTGAGTAACTCGCTTCATCCCAGGGATTTAAAGTAAGTCACTGTCAAAAGCACTACCAGGGGCCATGGGTCAGGTGGGCGGTTCTTTGTTAGCCAAGTTCACAATTTGGGAAAAATATTGCCAACTGTGTTATTGAAGTTTCTTATCACAAATCCCAACACTAAATCAAACCCCCAGTGCATATGACCACAATATATTGCTGTGGAATCTTAACTAATGTCTAGAAGGTACGTATAAACAGGAGCCATACCTTTTTGCTTGAAGTGCACGGTGGTGCCAATTTCTAAAAAAGAAACATTTAGCAAAACAAAAAAAAAAAACAAACAAATAAATAAGAATCTTCATCAACTGGGAATAAACATGAGGGTGGTTTTGTTGGTCTCCACTAACGGAGAATGAGAGGAAGGCAGGTTGGAGACAGGACCAGGACAGCAGAAGGAATGGTTGACAGAGACTGAGTGAGAGGAGAGTGCAAAGAGACTCTTCTCAGACTAAATGAGCAAGCAGTAGTCACAGAAAATGCATGGCAACTACGGATACTCCATGTTACGTGCTGTGCGTGTCGGCAAGTACAAGGACTCCAGCATGGAGTGTGAATGCAGTCCTGACTGCACCGGATGCGACCCTAGAATGTGTCTGACCCCCCAGCCCTCCCCTGCCATTCGGGCCCCACTCACCTTAGTTGGCCCATATCTAAATCACTCCTCTAACAGGCGAGTCCACTCCACCCCCAAGCTTCACAGTTGCTGTGTCCTCTACTAAAAATGTTCTCCCCGATGCCTCTACTGTTCGCCCAGTCACGCCAGTCCCATTGCTGTTGAAAACTCATCAACCCAAGTGATGCTGCCCCATCACTTTCCCAAAGCTGGTACCCGTTCCTTCACTGAGCACCAGTCTAAGCAGCACTTGGCCCCTCCCCGCATGACGTCACACAGTTACTCACTTGCTGATGCCTTGTCTCCTCACTAGAATACATGCCCCGGCCAAGGGCATCCACAGTGCATGGCTCTTTAACCATTAAGTCTAGCACTAGTGCAGAGCATGAACTATAGAGAGTTTCAGAAAACACCTGTTGCATGTATTAATAAACTTCAAGGTTGAACAAGATTAGCTTGTTTTTAAATACCTGGATTTCTTTTTTAAGTGTCTTTGCCAAATAATTCAAAAGACTCCTGTACCTTTGGAAGTAAAAGTGTATAATTTCTATAGGATACCATTTTCTATTTCAGGGACAACTAAATGATAGATTAGATATGGAAGCCCACACTGGCCGTGAGATCAAGTTTGTTTGTTGGTTTATTTTTTCCTCTGTGACCATCAGGACCCAGACCTGCATTCCCGAGTAACAACACAGCTAGCAGAACATGCCAAACGGCTGATGTCTTCAGCCACAGAGAGCTGTCTGCACAGAGCACCTGTCATCTTCTAGCCCTGCTTCCAATTTATTCTCAGGTTTTCTTCTGTGGCCTTTAGGGTAAAGACCCAATCCACAGCTTGATATCTGCGGCTCTCCTTGCCACCTTTCCTGTCTGGTCTCATAAACATCCATCACCTCGCCAGCTTTCCTTTATGCTCTGTGGAACCACACGTCCTCCCTTGGGTTACTATGGGATCTGTAGTAGGGTCTCCATCACCCTTCAGAGAGGAGCCTTTCTTGGTCCCCTTGAGGACATCCAGTCTTTTTATTTCCTCCCACACTCATCTCTGTTTTAATTTCCAAAGTGTCTGTCTGATGCTTCGATTAAGGCCTGTCATCCCCCGGGGATCATGAAGTCTGGGGCTGTGTCTCTTACTATTTGCTCCTATAGGCCAGCACATGACAGTCACTCTGAATGCAAAACAGAAGATCCAGAGTCATTGAAACAGGAGACAAATAAACACGTGTTTCGAATGCTTCTGACCCAGAAAAACAGGGGGCCCGATTTAGTACACAAGGCTCAAGCTCTTTGAAGCCAGGCCTGAAAAGTCACCAAGATTCAGGGATACTAATCTCCTCCCTTGCCCATTTTTCATCTGTCTACTCAAGGTAGTCACAAGGAGAAGCCCTCAAACATTGTAACATTTTCGGGCATCAATACGACAGTTATAAAGAAGAGCATGATTATCCCAGTGTGTTGGAACACACCTAGGTTTTCTAGTGGCTTTACCCAGCAGGGCTGCATAAGAGGATGATTGGGTACCAAGTGTATGGAAGGTTCTACATTTGGCTGTATCTGGCAAGGGAGAGATTTTTTGCCCCTCCCCTTGGCATTGTTATAAAAAGCCCTTTTGAATAAAGTGTTGACCCAGGCCCTCCTGAGGCTACCCTGTGTTTCTGTCTTTCCTCTCATCGTCTAGGTATCTCTTTCTGTCTAATATTCCTCACTTCTCCCTGCTCTAGAGTACCCTGGTCGTAAAAGTGGACACTTGTCTCCCACATCAGAGTCTGAAGCATATAAATGAGCGGCTGTGGCTCATCACTAGCAAAACTAATGCCAGCCAGCCTGTCCCCGAGTTTGCAGAAAAGCTGGTTTCCCTAACTGGTCAGTTCCATAGGGAATCGCTCTGACTGTTCTCTTGTGCTGTGGTGGCTGGTGTTGTTCACAATGCACTTCTGAGACTACCCAGACACACCAGTGCTTCCCAGACCCTTTTATATGTGAAGAACACTACCTGTAGACAGTCCAGTTAACAAACGCATCATACTGTATGTTCATCTAGAAGCATGGACTACCTTTATTCCTAGGAGCTGATGCCAATCACCCAACAAGTTCTAGACCCCTGAGGGGGACCATCTTCAAAGGAAGAATTGTGGGGTTTCCTTTTCTCTTCCTTTTAAAACCTGGTCTACAGGGTTTGTGTCTCTGCTTAAACTAGGAAATGTATCTTAACCTTTCAATGCCCCAGTTTTAGCTTTTGAACATGAGTTCAATGAACCTGACATCTGTACTCTGGATTATATCATCACTTAGTGTGCTATCCTTGTGCCCAGCACACAACTGAATAAGTGCTCTTACCATTTTGTCATGAAATCCTTCTCCAGAGGATTATCAATGCAATTTTGTAGTGAAAGAAAGCGATCCTGCTTAAAAAGCCATGGAAATGTGTATGTTAACAATATGACATGACGAGCAAAACATTAGTGGACCCTAGCATATGAAAAACAGATAGGAAGGGGGCTTATTAGGCAACATATTCTTTAGGCTGCAACTGGCAATATGCTCACAGGAACCAGCCACCGATACAGGCTTGGGTGAGAAGCTATGTGTTTTGAATGAATATGTTGGGGGAACAATTCTCCCCTATTCTTCAATTAAAGACAAAGAGTTTCAAGAAATATATTGAAACACTACCAAATACTTTACTCTATGAAGCAGCTATGTAAAAATGCTTGAGTGTGTATACAATAGTGCTTGAAGTGTTTTTAAAAGACTAACTAAATGTCCAGTTATATTTTAGATATTCCTTCCTATTCGGGCAATAAGTTGATTTCTTTGTGAAAGAGTAAAGGTCTTTAAACTAACTTCTAATTTTCTCTATGAAAATGGAGTAGACTTGTGATTTTTGTGGACTATTTTCTTCTCATTCTCTTCGGGAACAGATTAGTCTCTTTCTGAGGAAGAACACTGGATGGTTTTGAGCTTGTTTGAAAACTTGGTTATGTGCTGCCATCTTGTGGTCACACCAGGACATGTTCTTAGGTGCGGTCGGAAGGCATCATTTCTGTCCACCAGGTGGCAACAGTGAGAGAAATATCATGTCGGTTCCCTACTGTTGGAACTCCTGTGAAATGTTAACTCTTTAAAAGAGGTGTCCCTATTATTACGGACAAGCTTTTAAACTGGTCCACAATGTCTGGAAAACATCCTCTCCTCTAGTGAAATGTGTTCTTGTGTTCTTGACCAAAGCTGCATTGCAAGGGATACGGTACCTGGAAGTTCTCTGAACACATACTCGTGAGGATGTACCCATAGCCTCTGAACCTTTACGTCTTTCGTGAAATTTCTCCCTACATATTGATCTTGCTTTAAAATATATGCTAAAAGAGCGAGCATAGAGGTTCAGGTTAGAAGTCTAAACAGAGACACCTGAGTAAGGCAACGGACAAAACTCGGGGGGGGGGGCGGATTCTAGTACTGAGAACGAGTTGTTAAATGCTGACTTCTTTAAGAACATGTCAAATGCGGACTTTTTAACTCCTAAGGAGGTGGCGGAAGGAAAAGAACGACGAGTGCTTGGAAAATTTTGTTTATGCCGATTATGCTCATCTGTCTTTGATTTTGACTTTCGGACTCTTTATTAGCAGCTACATTAGAAAAAAATCGCACCATCAAAAACACGGAAGAGCCTCTCTCTGGGCATCGACAAACATTGTCCTCTTGTTTACCATGTCCTCAAGCTGCTATTTCTCAAGCACCAAGTTCAGTATTGCAGACGTGTTTGCTAAACATCTCTCAGCCCAGTGCACAAATGAGCTAGTAAATGACTCGCTTAAGACCACAGGGGCCAGCCCAGCTAAGGACATAGCCAGGAGAAGAAAGTGTAGCATCAGGACCACAGTGTCTCCAACCCTAAGCAAGAGCATCACCGGGAGTTTAGTCATTTTAGGAGCCTTATCAAGGGGTCCGATGGTTTACTCTAACATTCTGGAAAGTAGAAAACGTTCTGCAGTCAGCTTTATCTTAGAAAAATCTTCATGACCCATGAACGGATGCCTTTCAAAATAGAAACGTAGGTGACAGGTCAGAAAGCATATTTTTCATTCTACCTCTGGCCTTTCACCCTGGGGTCTCTCTCTCCTTTCTTCCTCTGTATTCTTTCTTCTCCTCTCCTCATCTATCCTTTCTCTCTTCCCCATCTCTTCTCCTAACAGGAGTACTTGGAAATATTTCACTAGAAACTCGTTTCGGTTAGAGAATTTTCTTGTCATCTCAGGGGACTTTTGTACCTGATCAGATACAGAAAATATTGTCACTGGTGCTTTTGAGTTCCATGGTACAAGCAGAGGGTGGCGGGCAGTGCCGATACAGCATGACTTTAAGGATGAGAAGCAGCATTGCCTAGTTTAGCTCCTGACCACAGCCTCTGCTCCCCAGCTCCCCAGCATCCTTCCATCCCCAATTACATGGAGGGGTCCTGGGGCAGTATTGGGGTTGACAGGAGCACAGTGTTTATTTGAACATGAGTATCTCATTTGTTACCTGGTGCAGACATATCTGAAGAAGCGAATAATCAGTCCTTTCTACGACACAACTCCTTCTGTGACATCAGTGTTCTGCCGTGTTTACTACAGGTTTGAAGAATAACACATCAGTAGCTGACTTCATATAGTTAATGTCTTTTTTTTTTTTCTGGGTCAGAGTTAATAATTTTCTGGGTAGAGGGTCCCCAGTGGGTAGAAATTTTGTCTTCCAGTTACTTGAAAGTTGTACTGAAGAGATGCTGTTTAAATGACTAAGATGGCCAATGAAAAAGGAAAAGGCCCGGATGGTCTGATGGTGGGGTGGTCGGAGGGTGGAGGGAGTGGGGGTGGGAGATGGGGGCAGAGGGGTGACTCCAACCTTTACTCTCTTTCCCTTGCTGACATTGAGGCCTCGGAGCATAACATTTGCAAGTTGCCTCTGTAGAAACTGGTGGGGTTTTGTTCGCTGACATTTTGTGTGTACTGAGGTTTAGAAACGTAAAACCTTTATTATTATAGTGGCTTAAAAGAGGGACATTTTTATTAATTCAATTTTGAAAGCCACACTTTGGAAGTTATTAGTTTCTTCCTCATGGGCTTCTCTGCTTTCCTCAGAGGCTTTGGGGATTAGCAGCTTTCTACCTCCAAGTATGATTATTTTTCCTTTTGTCAAAGAAAAAGATATGCCCTGTGATTCCTATTTGTACTGCTAGAGCTTTTGATTTCTTCCATGTATGATATTCAATTTGTATAAATCTCAGTGCCTAATATTTCTAGAATATTGGTTTCTGGGAATCATCAGGAATCACTCCAGGTCTAGGCCAGAGAGAAAAAGGCAAATCATAAAGTGACCTGAACCTCAGGCTCGAGGTCCCTCCGTCACTGTCATTGTTTTATTTACATTATTGCAGAGCTGGGATCCAACCCTCAGTCTCACGCAGGCCAGACAAGCGCCCAACCTCTCAGCTCCACCCTCAATCTGAGGCCGTGTGAGGGCCCAGGTTATAAGAGGACAGCTGTTTCCTTGACTAAGAACCAGTATCGAAACAGCTGAGAAGTCCTACCATGTCATCATCATTTGAAGATGGAAAGTCAACATCACCTAGCAAGAGGCTGGTCAAAATGGAATCCCTCACTTTCCTTCTGAGTACCTGAGGGCTTTGCTCTGTAGGGTTGACAGTCAGCAGGCAAGGTCTGCCGCTGGCTAGAAGCAGGGACGGTGATGCAAACTCACCAAAATACTGTGATCCTAGACACAACGAGTGAATCAATAGACGTGGACTAAAGTTTAAATGGACATAATTTGTTATTAAAATATGAACAAAAATCTCACCAGTCGCTTCATCAAACCTCCATAAACCACAGGTTCTATGATGAAGAGAATGCAAAAAGAGCCTTTAAAAAGGGGAGATGATTTTACTAATTTATTTTACTTTTTAAAATATAGAAGAAATAAGACTCCAGGGGGAAATACCAATACTTCAGGATAGAGGGAATAAGTAGGTGTTCTTAAACCTGAATGAGAGTCCTGGAGGTAGCACAGGAGAAACCTTTTGTAAGGCAAGCTTTACGCCTAAGACTTGGAAGATCCTATGAACACGCTATGGCAGAAGGGCTGGACAAAAGGAGGCTGCTTCTTACCCTACCTCTGCTCTAACCTTGAGCAAGACACAGATGTCTCCCAGCCTTGGAGGATGTGGGAAATAGGGAAGATTCTAAAGTATGTGAACAATACGAGTATTAAAATAAGGTGTTCACTTATATCATATCAATGATGTCATCTCTGAGGAAATAGATTTTACATGATCTTCATTTTCTTTTTGGTAGTTCCAGGATTTTAAAAAAACCTTGTCATGAGGAGATAGTTGTCTTTATTTTTAAAATAGAAAACTATAGAAAACAAATCATGCACTTAAAAATATTTGAAGGGTAGTGTGGAAACAAAACAGTGAGTAGAAGCTTCCCAAAATATATACATATATGAAGGTGATCTAAATGAAACCACCAAATAATGGGGGAGACAGAGCCCAAGCTGGTCATCTCTTGTCAACAAGTAAAACCTTCAGTACTGGGAATGCCTAACATCTAGTTGCTTTGTTTGCCAAAGGGGTCCCATGGGGCCGCCCAACAACCTCGGCTGTTGCAAAGAATGTAAGTTGCTCTGCACAAACTGATGACAAGGCTCCATTGTTGAAGTCAGCACCTGAACAATTCATCACATGGAAAAGCCAAGCTGGTGCCTACATTGAGCCTTTACCCCTATAGGCTAGCCTTTGGTACAGGAAGAGTACTCCGTATATTACCAAAGGAGAAACATAAACACAAACCCGGTTTCATTATAATGGTGTCCTGTCTGCTAAACCAACTAGTGCAATGGTGGCGCAAAGCTTGTGAGAGTAACCAACCAATGTCTGGTTTGACTTAAGGCCCGCTCCACTAGATGGAATCCATACCCAACATTGCTTGGGTGACCAAGAACCTGAAACTAGACAGCCCAGGGACATTGGGTAAACCAAAATACTACTATTCTACTAACAGCATAGCAATAAAATGACTCCTAACGACATTCTGCTATACTCATAGACCAGTGCCTTGCACAACCATCATCACAGAAGCTTCCTCCTGGTGCAGATGGGAGCAGATACAGAGACCCATAGCCAGACAACTTGCAGAGAGTGAGAAGAGACCTTGGAACTCTTAGCCTACATGGGATGTCTCCATCAAATCCCTCTCCTTGGGGATCAGAGAACCCAACAGAAGGGGAGGAACAAGGAATGTAAGAGCTAGAGGGGACATAGAACGCTAGGCACACAAGGCCCTCTAAAATCAATGGGATCGGTGTACATATGAATTCACAGAGACAGAGGCAGCCTGCACAGGAAGTTTGCTGGGAAGCACTCTCAACATCAGGATGAGAGAAAGGACTACAGGAGGAAGTGGAACTGGAGAGAGAAAGGAGACCAGCTCTATGAAGAACCCTAAACCCAAATCATGCCTCGAGTTGTCTGGTATGGTGGAAAGGGGGTCTTTATACATCCTAGTCTCACATAAGTTAGTCACAGGTTCAAGCCGCTGTGCTTGGCTGAGGGCAGTGCATAAGGAGCATCTCAGCTGATAGCCGTCAGCTGCCAATACTTCAAGCAGAAGGAGAAAGACATGCTCCAGGCTCGGAGGTGTAATCTCGGCCAGGTGCCATTCACGACCAATGGTAGGATGTGTTGTCAGCTAGTATCTTTCCATAGGCTAGGACAGCTGGTAAAGAAAGTGGCCCTCAGGACCCTGGGTGCCCACAATCTTCTCTGGTAATTCCAGGGAACGTTCTGATTGGCCTTCGAAGGAAGGTTCTGATTGGCTTGAGTCATGGGCTCACCACTAATATGCTTCTCTGATTGTTCAAGTCTGGATTATACATTTAAAACTGTATTATTTTAAGACTATACTTTCAGGGATTATTTCTATAGTTTGTTACTAAAACTGTATTATTTTGTATGTATTATGCACATTCCTTTTTAAATTCAGGTATTATGACAATAATCTCAAGTACTTGGATGCTTGTGTATATATATGTAACCATCACCTAAAACAAGATCTAGAATGTGTTCCTTCTCGCAGTTACCTCTTTGCTGTAAATTTGAGAAGAGTAAGTTTTAATTTCTACTATTTTAAGTGTTTCTGGATGTCATGTCATTATGAACATGTTACAAACTAAAAAATTGTATCTAGGAAAACATTTAAAAGTTTTTTTTTTTTTTTCCTGATTACTTGGCACCTGCTTGGCAATATTTTAAGGCAACCGCATCCGTCCCCTACAAGTTGAGTTGGTGGGTATCACACAATGAGACGGAAGAGAAGCCAGCATGGTTGAACTCTAATTTCTCTAAAGACCATGGCTTCCCAGTGTGAAGTGGGAGGGCAATAGAAGAGGCTTATGCAGAGCTATGGACCCTCCAGACAACACGCTGAATGTCCTGGCGACTCTTCCTAGAAAGGATCCGACTGCTATAGGTTCTGCCCCGTGGATGGTTACAGAAAAGACAGTCTCATTAACCACTCACAGTGTGAATAGACCGCTTCAGTAAGTCTCCTACATCAAGGCTGCTTTTTCAAACCCTGAGGGTTCCTTATTCACCCTGGTAGGTTTAATTTTTAATAATCAGTGAACTAAAGTGTTCCAGAATGCCCATAGGCTTAAGTTTAATAAAGAGTTCTCCGGGGTCCGTAATGTAGAAAAAGTACGTATAAGATCAGAATACTCAAAGAGCAAGTACGCTTGGCACAGTTGTCAGCGAGAGGCTCCTGGCCAGGCAGGTAGTTTCTATCCTTGTCCCTAGAGTGTCGCACCTGTGGGTGCCATCTTGGTCCTTAGCCTCCTGCTGTAACGGAGTCCAGTTAAACTGCCACATAACTACCCAACTCAGACCCACTTTAGTTGCTGATCCTATTTAGTTGTTAAAGCAGAAACTAAAGTCTAACATCTGTGTTTTAAAATACACATATTCTGTATATTTTAGTGATTTTTACCTCTTCATCTATTTGAATTGCTAAAAAAAAAAGGATTAAATGCAAAGGTTTGATATATCTCTAGAGGTTTTTCTTTTTTCTTTTTCTTGCCTCTTTTTGCTTTTACTCCCTGCTTCCTATTTCCAGGGTCTAAATTGTGAATTCCAGAATCATTTAAATGTACATTTTAGATTAAAAATCCCGAGGGAGTCAATGCAATCTTTAATCCATGTAATGTGAGTTTTCATTTTGTATGTTTCAAATTCAAAAACACTCGAATGCCATGAAACGAATACGTAACTGGCCTGTTGAATTTGAATGCAGAGAGAATAAGGGAATCTGTGAGATTTCCTAGGGTTTAAAAGCTCCTGAAAATAAGAAGATAAGGGATTTAAAAATGTTGGTGTGCTCTGAGGTCCCCCTGCGTCTGCCTCTGTGGAGCTAAACATCACAGTGTAGGCCTTGGTAAGGGAAGTAATGCCTCTGGCCCTTTCTGGTGATTTTCTTCCTTGATCTCCAGGAAACCTTAGTCACAAAGTTTCTGTTTCTACAGCGCCTTCTGTATACTCCTGTTATAACTGACCCCAAGTATAGCATCCCTCCAAGCTCTGCCTAAACTTCCTACAAACAGGGCTGTTTCCTTACAACCTGACCATTCCTACAACTAAAACCAGAACCTACCACAAACTCTGATAGAAGGCTGTAAGTTTCCTGAACCCCAGTACACCCCAGACAATTAACCTTGGACCATGCTGCTACCATAGAGCACATAATATCCATGCTTGCCTGGACAGCCAGCCCAATGTGATCTTTCTCATAACAAAGCACAAATGTTTACCATTTCCTTCATAACCTCTTCCTCCCTCCCTCCCTCACTCTCTCCCTCCCTCCCTTCCTCCCTCTCTCCTTCCCTCATTCCTCTTGTCTTCTCTCCTTGCCAAATACAAAAGAACAGAAGTAAGAAATTTAGGGAAAATGCTTTTTTCCCTAGACTTTAAGAATCAAATGGACTTTATATTGAATACATATCAGTGAGACTCTTCCTGGATTCTAGACTTCTGTGTGTGCTGGGTTTCTCTGCTCCTCAAATCCCTCTCCCCCTTTTACTGTCCATCTTCCCTTTCCCAGGGAAAGCATCCTTGGCCTGCTGACCTAAGTACCCAGTTCTGTTTTCCTTAGCACCTTGCAGGTGCCCTCATATGGTACTTAACAAAGCTGACTTGGTTGCTTAATCACCTACACCGCAGACTTTTCCATGGTGTCTGTAAACCTTCCATGTGTAGACACTGTGCCTAGCTCTGCACACTTACCCCCAAAGGCCCAGCTCAGAACACATTCTAGGATAACATCTCTTTGAGTAAATTAATGGTATCTTCATAATAGTGTTCATGGCCAAATTAACTTAGCTTGAGCCAAAAATGAGTTTTGATCGACAGTTTTCAAGGCGTGCTCTTTCTTATGTTCCTAGCGAGTAGGCAGCTTAAGGAAAAGAAAACATGAACTCTAAAGGAAACACTACAAAGCAAAAGCCAGAGCAAGTGGGGGAGCAATGAGAAGTCCAGAGTTGGGGAGTCAGAATGTGAGCTTTGAGCCTCCAGGGAATCATTCTCTCTTTTCCAGTTGCCCTCAGAAGCATTTCATGGCAAACTTACCTGTGTTCTGGAACTCTGGGGAGATAATTGGAAAGTTCCCCAAGTTACAGGAGCTTGTGAAATCAACAACGAAGTGCAAGTTATTGCTTAGAGTCTGCTCTCCAAACAGTCCCTGCTCCCGAGTAATGAGAAAGCAAACCAAACTTGTAATTTAAAAAAAAAAAAAAAACATTGTCCAATGGTCAAATAGGTTTTCAACATAGAACATGGCTGGGGACATTTGGAGCTGTGTGAGCTAGAGCACATGGGATAGCTAGAATGAACATCCTAGGTATTGTTCTCTTCAACTGCCTTTAATAGCTCTGCCCTCCCTGTCCCCACCCCCAACCCCTGCTGAAAGGATGCTATGCTTGCCCCTGTGTCCTCTTGGGCAGTGGCAGAAGTCATGCTGGAAATACAAGGTCTCTAAGGTGGAAAGATAAGCAAGAAACTTTCCTATGACTTACAGTCGCGATATCATATTGGCGGTGCTCTGTAGGTGTCAAGTGTGCCTACAGACATGTGGGGAGTGTTAGTGAAAAGCAGAGCAGTGTAGTACACGATGGCAAACTCGGCTCCCCAGTGTCCAATTAGAAAGCATGATAAATGCTCGTAAGGTCTCTCCTCCCCCCCCCAGTTCGTGGTGGATATAAGCTGACAATTCTCAGCGGAGTCCCGGTGAGTAGTGGGCCGACTTCCCTCATACATCTGGCACGTATGAACACCTTAAATTGGAATTCCATTCTCATTAGTTCATGCTGTGTTCTGACTTGGCAGGTGTGTGTGCTCACAGCAGTGTGCAAGGGGAGATGTAAGGGGCGTGCTTTACCTTTCGTTTTCCCCATCAAAGTGCTCGTTTAATTTAATACCTACAAATAACTTAGGATGATGAAAGAGCATCGTGAGGAGAGAGGGACCGTGTAAGGAAGTTGTTACTAAGGTTAATTTGTATCCCACCTCTTTAGAGATTGCTGTTTCCTTCAGACAGATTCTACAGTGGCTCTCTGGTGTTTGCTTGACAGTGACCCATGTTTAGAAGTGATCACTACGACTCTCCAAACTTCTATTTTTGTTCTGTTTGAAGGGAGTCCTAGAGACTATGTACAGGTGAATTCAAGATTAACCTGAACAAAATGTAGAGAAAAAGAAAATCGAGAAATACATATACAAGGATAAGAATTGCAGGTAATAGAGGAAGAGGGAACCAAGGAACAGACTGAAGATAAGGTTTATGTTCAGGAGACTATGGTAGGATATTTGTCAAGGTCTGGGAACACACTGATGCCTTAGTACTTGGAGGAGTATGTAATATATCCTGTCTGGGTAGAGGAATACTGAAGATTAAACCAAAGACTCATCACATGCTAGACAAGCACTCTATCACTGAGCTACTTGCTCATTTCTCTCCCTCCCCCTTCACTTCTTAGTGCTTTCTTTAAGGTCTCTACCTCCATACCATATCCAGGAACCCAGAGACAAACTCCTAAAGAAAGAGTCTACTCCAGCTCTACCTGCAATGCCTCTCACTGTACTTTCATATTGAATAACATGTGGGGAACACTAAGGAGAATTCTGCTGGGGTGCACTCTAAAGACCAGAGGAGCCCATGCCAGCCTTTTCTGTCCATTCAGGAACCCAGTCTTCTTAGCCTGTGTATGCCAACATTTTCCACTGCAAATCTTATTGAGCTCTTCATAGGCAGCTTTATTCCTTTTAATTAAAAAGACAAGACTGCCAATTACTTAAACTTAATCCCCAAATGTAATTGTTACTTTGAAAGATTCTTTTTCCATAAAGCTCATACAAGAGTAATATTTCCATCAAATTAAAATTTAGTGGAAGCTTGGATTTTCAAAAAAAAAAAATATTCATTTTCAAATCCCAGCTGGCAGTAGAAATCAAAATAGCACAACAAGGCATAAGCAAAGGGAAGAGACCAGGAAAGGCTGGCTGGAGTCAGCAGATCCACATTAGAGGAATAGGAAAAGATGAGAAGAAAAGTCCCAGCACTCAGGATTTCCCTGCCTGGAAATGCATGCTGTAGGGCATTTAGCCATTTAGCTTGAAGCTAAATGTAAATCCAGAGAGAAATAACACTGCAAAGCTGTTGTTGGACATTTCAGTAATGTGGTGGGTAGATTTCATATTGATTTGTGTTAGCAGATTTTAACAAGAATGGTTTAGGAAACAAATCAAGTGAAGAGTAGAAAGGTGGAGAGAGGTAAGACATGGACATGAGGATAAGACCTCACTTGTTACAGTTGGGTCTAAACCATTCAGTGTCATACCATCTCTTACTGATGCCATGTGAAATAATGGTATGGCTGGTGTAGTCACTCACAAGTGAGGAAAATCAACAGGAAGACTGTTGCTCCCTATCTGAAGGAGCCATAGGAGAATGTGTGCAGATTGAGCCTTAGTTGTTTTCTTGTGTGTTAACTGCGGCCAGTGGTAGTTCTGTGAGTTTCTTATGTCATGGCTGCATAAGTCTTCTCAGGAGAAATAAGACCCTTATTTCTGTCAGCCAATAGGAAGGGAGAGATGTATTTTGAAACTCCCTAGACATGATGTATATCTTTGACTGGGACAAATGGCACATTCTTTGGCTTGTTGACTTTGAAATACCATGATGAGGTAGTGTGTATGATGGCCGTCATTGAGAAGGGCCATACAACAGAGAAGGGTGCTATTTTGAGGTTCCTCTTTAAGATGTTTATTCTGGTATGAGTAAGAACTAAGACAAAATTTTTTTCTTTTTCTCTTGGCCTTGAAATAGTTTTATTTTAAACATCTTAGCAGGGTGGGCATGGAAAACATGCTTGAGATTCACAATCATCAAACTATAAGGAAGCTACACACAAGTCATGTGTACCATTATGCTTGTGTCCACATGACATGAACGTACCTCTCAGGAGAGTGGTTTTAAAAGCCACAGGAAGGGTGTGCAACTGAATATGATTATTTGAAATTCAATATACTTTCTTTCTAGCGTTCTTCATATAGTATTTAAAATACCACTTTGAGCTTGTAGGCATGAAAAATACAATTTCTTTCCCATTTCACAGTTGGAAAAACTGAATTACAGAGAACAATGCTAGTAATTACCCATAATTAATAGAGGTGTGTATGCAAATCAGTCTGAATAAGTGTGTGAAATTAGATGTAGTGATGCTAGACAGTCTTGTTTCTGTGTTTTTTAAATGCTTTCATGTAAATCTCTGTGTTAGTCAGGCATACAAATATGACTTTCCAAAAATGTATGGATAATAAAGTGACTATTATGTATGTATGTATTGTAGTGTGTAAAATGAATTAGATGAATCATTGCAACTTGGTAGATAGGTGCATATCCAATGAGCATTATGAATGCATACATAATGTTGGTTAGTAGTGCATTATATGGATTTATATATGGCCTAGGTTTAGCATGAGGTAGAGTGGATTTCGGTATACTTGGATCATTAAAATGTGGGAAGTGTTAATTTCTGATGATTGTGGGAGTTAGTAAAGATAGTACATACAAAATACCTTAGAAGGAATTGGTAAATGAGAAACACACTAAACACATTAGATATTATTGTTATTCTTCATACTACCAGTGCTGCAGCAGATGAACCTGTTAGATTTAGGAGTTCATAGGGGCATCTCCTCCTTGATTTCCAGCATGATATATTCAGAAAATAAATGAAAACACGAGGTTTATCCAGGCATCTCTACAGCATGGGATATATGTAGGGTTTTTTCTCCTCCCATTTTTCCTTCCATTCTCTTTGAGCCTGATTTGAAGAACCCATTCCTGGAAAAGCCAGGTAGGGGCAAGTGTATCTCTTTGTATACCGTAGGTGGAGTCTGGCTGTTTAGATGCCAGATATACCCATAAGGACACCAGTCTCGTTTGGGGCGAAAGCAAAATAGGGCAACTTCAAATTCGTGTAAACCTGGTTTATTTGCAGGTTGGATTGTACTTTCTTTTTTAAATTTAATTTTGGGAAGTTTGTTTGTTTTCAGAGTGAGCTTTTCGATAGCCATATTAATCATGCCAACCCAGCCATGTGCAATATGTTTTATCAATGGAAAAACAGGGACTGAATGGCAAGCAGCTGTGAACAAACCCAGCGTGATGCCTGAACCTGGAAGATAATCTCAACATTTCCCAGATCTACTTGCCGCATGGGGTTAGTGATCAGAAAGGCTGTTCACTTGGGATAAACAATCAGATGGGAGACAAACAAATGAGACACAGTCATTCCTGTTTTTTTTTTTTTTGAAAAAAAAATTATAATCTAGGCAGTGATTGGAGAAGGGTGGGCTGATAAAGCCCTGAGAGCCACATGCTCAAGGGAAATTTTGCTTAGAAGCTGTAAAGACAAAACAACGGTGGTTGTCCTTGGCCTCCCTTCTTGATTTTAACTTTTTAATACTGTTTTCATTGCCTCAGACTGAACCGTGCTTCTTCTCAGGGCGAGGGCGTCTTCCAGCACAAGTCAGCTAAGGGGAGACACCACCAATGCCCAGGTTCACAGAAGCCCTTGGAAATGGCTTGAGCCAAACAGAGTGAGAAAAAATACCTCAGAATTTTAGAGCTGACTCTTCCATCATTTTACAATTCAGTGGGTTTTCTGCAGTGATATAGTTGAGGTATTTATGCAAATACATGCAATTCAGGACTTATTGCAGAATGAACAAATCTAAATTAAAATTAATGGGAAAATCCAACTATCAGAAACAAATCAAGGAAGGAACAATACTTATTTTCCATATATATTAATAATTAATGATTAATATCCTGATTAATATATCTGTATATTAACTAGGGAACAGGGAAGCACCCTGCTTTTGTTGTTTTGTTTCATGTTTGGCCCAGAGGTAAGGGCATTGGAAAATTTCTAATTGGCCACAGGAAATAGACATTAATGTTTGGTATCATCTGTATACTGGAATCACTGCAGGCATGGCAGTGCATTCCCAGATGACCTGAGGGCCTCTGGTGGTTAGGGATATGAGAGGATGAGAGGGGCAACCCTCTGATGTGAGGCACTAAGGAAGAAGCCATTGTAATTAAAAGTGTTTCTGCTGGACTCTGGTTAGGGGGATGAAGTTCTCCTTTCTATTGAAAAGGGCAGACAATGGCCTTTGTGACTTTCAAGTCACCTTGAGGAAATCAACTGGTCTAACATCCTTCAGGTCATTTGCCTCAAACAACAAACACAAGACATAGTTAACACTGTGGAGGTAGAAGCTAAGAGTCCACGTAGATGAGGACAATATATAATAGTCAATTATATAAGGGAATCACACACAACAGTGGTGACCACAGTAAGACATGCTTTAGAGGATTTGCCACTCTACAGGCCTAGGCATTCTGTCATTGACTTTTCTTTCTATGGGGAAGTGCATTTCATGCGGGAGGCCCTCCTGATTGGAAAGAGAAGGAGAAAGTGATTGGGTCCCTAGGAAGGTGGTGTCCTTGTAAAGGAGAGGCGGCTCAAGAGAACCAGAAATTCTCCAGGGACCTTTAACACCAGATATCCCGCGTCTCCACGAACAGCTTTTCAATCCCTGCTAGCAGAAGCCAAACGTATTAGTAGAAGATGAACTATATTCTCTAAACACTATCTAAGAAAGCTAACTACAGTCTACATACAGCGCAAAATCAAACGAGGGTCATTCTCCAATCAACTGTTCAGTGTGTGGGAAGCCAAGTTCCATAAAATTCAACAAGGTCAGTCCCTCAGTGAGACTAGCGTTCGGCAGCTGTCCTCTGTGAACGGCGTCTGGCGTCACTTTGTTCAACCACAATGCCTGATCAGATAAATATTTGAGTTTGTGGCTGCAGAGTCGCTGTCACAGAGACACTCAGAGTCATCCTGATACTGTGGGAAGCTCATCTTGGACAGGGCATGACCCCTTTGCAAATGTAATCCACTGGGGCAGATGTGTGTGTGTGTGTGTGTGTGTGTGTGTGTGTGTGTGTGTGTGTGTGTGTGTGTTCCTTATCAAGATACATTTGCAAGATGCCAACATGATAAAATGGTGTCAATCTCCGTGGCAACACTAGAAGCTAAATGTCTTAAAATAATTGTGGCATGTCAGGAACTCAAGATGGAATATTTTCCACAAATGCTGCACTTCATGTCAAGTCTGAAAACCAGGCACACTTTAACAGTTTTATTTTTAGTGGCCAGGGTAAGGAACAGATTTCATTAATGCTTTAGGGAAGTGATTTTGTTCAACTGAGTTCTAAGTTTTATACCAAAATAGTCTAGACTGCTCTTAAAATTTATTAAGCTGTCTTGTCAGCCCTAGAAAACTTCTACTACTCATTGTAAATACAATTAAAGCAAGTTTGCATATATGTGAATGCATAGATATGCAAAACATTGCATTATTGACACTCTAAAGATATCCTGCTCTGAATTTCAGGTTGGACAAGTTAATGAAACACGATCCATCTTCAAATTTATGAAACAGTAGCTTTCTTCATATAATTCTGAGCACACTTTCCTTATAGTGTGTATGATCATCTTATTTAATTGGATTTATTTTTTTTCCACACTAGGCCCTGCATGGCCTAGTTTCCATTTTTTTTCCCTCACGTCTTTGAGTGTTATTTGCGAATCACTTTTCTGGGATTTAATTTCAATGGTAGGTTGGTTTCATTTCAATTTTTTTGTATTATTTTAATTTTATTTGCCAATTTGCCTTTAAATACCCTTAAGCTAGAAAGTTGTGGCTGTGACTTTGCATCTAAATGTGATGTAGGAGGCAGAATTTAAATTGGATGTGTAGAGAGTTTTTGAAAAGAATACAGAGTGACTATTTTATAAATTGTTATTTGTGTTTTCAAAAGCATATATGTTTAAAAGGTAAAACACACAAGTTGGCCAAGAGTTTAGGAAAAGCAGTAATGTGTAATTGTGTTGTGTTTAGTCTTTGGGAAATACATTTTATAAGCAGCACCAATGCCTATAGCTCTATAGGTTCAGAGCCTATAAACATTTGTGTTTGGGGTGGCCAATAGGATCTTTAATGTGCATTTTGTGGGTGAGAGAGCTACAGCACCCAGGCAGCTGTGTTCCCAATAAGGAAGCTCTTAGAGACCTATAATAAAAACAGATTGAAAATATATTATTCCCTATCTATCTAACTGACTGATTGAAGTTAAGTCAGTGGCACACCTGTTACTCTCAATAGATTGTCTTGTTTTGCAGTGTTTATGGGAAAAAGGTAACTTCTAATAAATGTGAATTCTGAGAATGTAGTTTCCTCTTTTGTGTGTTTTGCATATTATATGTTGGAGAATGACCCAGGAACAGAACTACGGTGATAAAAATCATACTGACCTTGAATGGGGTGGGGGACTGTGGGTAAAACACGCTCTGAAGGGGAAAAATGGTAAACATCATGGAGTGTTTAAATACACATGCATTGTCAAGGTTAATTGCTCAAACAATTACAGAACAGGAATTTCCATGCCTATAGAATCTTTTCTCCCATGTGGTATTTATTTGTTTTCCTGCTAAATATCAAAGACAAATATTCATGAAATTATAAATATAATCCCCCCCCCCTTTTTTAGCAAGAGTAGGGAGCCAATACCAGTGGTAACCCTCTAGCCCTCTCCTCTGCTATAAAACCCAATACTAAGATGTCAAGATGTCATCTTTTTAGGGAGAGGGAGTAGAACAGATTACAGAAGTTATAAAATCTTTCTTGGTCCTGTTCTTGTCTTTGGCTCATGATGATAGATGGAACAATGGCAGCTATCAGCTATCTCCCTCATCCTAAACTTTTTTTCACCTTTGTCCAAGAATCTGAGATACTTATTTTGGGAAACACTAACTCACCTTTTCTGTCATGGGTTTTATTTACATAATAGTAATGTCAGAGGAAGAAGACTCCCTGGTAATACGTTTCTTGGAACAATAAAGTTTTATCTTTAGTCTATCTCTTAACCCAACTTGCTATAACTCAATCTCCTCTGAAATTTGATTAACCAGTCAAACTTTGATGATATATCCTGTTAAGTAATAGCAAGTATTTTCGTTGGAACACTGTGGTCTAAAGTATGTGAGTCTCTCACTCACATGGCTCCATACTTGGGCTTCTTCCTTTGAATTACATATACTGATGGAATTTAGATTTTAGTGTATCTTCCATACTTCTCATTAATATTCTAGGTTTGACTCTAAACCCTCCCTGAGGCTCTTTCAGCAAGGTGGGAAAATGTGGTAGAGACTACTTGTCAACTCCTAACTCTATAGTGAAACACAATTAGTGTACCTTTCCGCATCATTCTTTCTGGACGTTCATTGAAATAACGACACATGCCAAATGAAAAACCAATCAAAACCAAAGCACAGAGAGAACAGCACTTTCAAGGTGGGTCTGCCTTCCATCTTGTACTGTACGGTCAGTAAGGAAGAGTTGCCTTGTCCTGGTCTCCAGGTCCTCCACATCTTGACATTGAGAAAAGTTCCAGGCAACTTACTCAGTGTGCTCTCTAGCTTGGCTGAAAGTTGCAGGTTAAATATGAAAACTTCCTCCGTGCATTAAGACATAACAGGTCAATAATCTTCAGAGAACAGTTGTGCATGTGCCAAGTAGAAAAACAAAATGATTTAAACCTTCACTGTGTATTTGCTATTTAGTTTCCAGCTTTGGAAATAAATAGCTGAACTGCTTTTCAGCATTTATGTAGCAGTCGGAGACCACTGTCCCATACATACTCTCTGCTGTATTTTACTTTATTATTACTATTATTATTCAGAGTGTTTAAGTGACTTAGCTTAATATTTTCTCATCACACTGTTCACAGCTGGATCAATGCACTCTGCCCTGATTTTCACAAGAGCATTTCTATTGCTAAACCACGCTACCTTCTCTCCACGGCCTTTACAACTGCTTCCCAGCTTGTGATCACCATCTCACCCCCACCAGGTTCTCATCACTTTAAGCTTATCACAGCTCATTAGTTAGTCTTGTTTCTTCATTCGATCCTGTTGGCTTATCTATCTTTAGATGCTTTCTCATTCCTGATTTTTTTTTAATCCTCATTCTTCCCACTATCGTCCTTACTAGTGTTTTAAAGTCTACAGCAGGATTTATGGACTCCCCTAAGAATGAGCTGAACAGTGAAGTAGATACCAATAGAAAAAAAAAGAAAAAGAAAATTTCAAACTATTGGTTTCCCAAAACAGAAAAGGGCAGGCATCTTAGTGCTTTGTGTTTCTACCTTGGATTTGGATGCAGTTCAGAAGCTGAGTGGGAGATCTTAGGGACAGATTGCACGGTTGACCCTAGAAGGTCAGGCTGTGGCTTTTTGCACAGTCCTTAACTCTGGACTTTGCTTTTCTGCTGTTTGACTCTGCTGGATATCACAAGAAAAAACTAAATGGGTCCTAATGTTTAACAAGGAAGCTCTTTGAATTGACTGCACCAGAAAAATGAAAGCTGGGATGGAGGGGAAGGTGTTTATATCAAAAGAATTTGCTAGCTCAGATTTTATTTTATTATGAATATTACACAAATCTTCCTGGAACTCAGCACTTTTGATCCCCAATTTTTGAAATAAAAAGTAATCCACATGCCCACTTGCTTCCTTGTGTCCCAACAGAGAGTCCTTGAAGGAGTTAGTGTCTATTTTTTTATACTGTGTGGGGTTAGAGCTCAATCATAGCATGTCTTATTATGAGGCATCTGTAAGAATCTGGTGAAGGAGTCTGCTAAGTATTAACTACCTCCAAAAAGTGGTGTGCAGTCAACACCAATCTCCTAAAATAGTAACTTAGAATGTTTTCTGAAGAATCAGGGGAGACCCTCATTATGAAGATTCACTGTAGGACTGCTTGGGCAGTTTAAAAAAATCTAGTCAATTACAAGTTTATAAGTTAACAATCACTTTAAAAGTAAAAAGTAAAATGAAAAAGTACCCCCTGAACAATGGTGCATAATGGGCCAGTGTATATGTCTTTGTAATTTTATCCTTTTATCGTCAATGGTCTTGATACCTTAACAATCCTCATATTTCTCTGGATTGATCAGCAGAACTTTCCTTTAATGGGGAAACAAGCCACTCACCTGGAATGAGTGAGTTGGATGCTCAACATTTCAAAGATTCAAGTCCCTTGTCTAAGGATCAGTGGACCCAGGCCGATGGGAGTTAGGGGGAATGGGGTGGGATATGGAAGGAGAAGAAGGGATTTTCACTGTGAAGGGAAAGAACAGTGATGGGCTAGAAGAAAAGCTTCATGATGTGAGGAGGAAGACATTAGATGTTTCTTCACCTCCACATCACAAGCTGGAGCTCCTGACATACATTTTTGTCTATATAGATAAATAGCGTGTGGGTCTAGAAACTGGCCTCTGGAAATGTCTGGCTCAAACTGATATCTCAAACTCTGCTTGTATACCCCTTTGTTTCACTAATTTCGTCATTGCCATGCAGCAGGGAACCGTGAGAACATAGTGAGGTTACCCTGATGGTTAAATGTCGAGCATGTGAAGCAATCACTTTACATAAGCTTCACTTGGGAAGAATTAATAACACAGAAACCATTGCCCTTATTGCTCTCCCTGTCTGTTCTGAGAATGGAAACCTAAGGAAGCACAGGGACAAGGTACAGCCATCATCATCTTAGGGGTAGATCTCAGTTACCAGTGTAAGAACATTGAGACGGTTATGTTCCATATACAGACTATGAAACTTCTCACAGCATCAAAAGACATTCAAATCTTCACTGATGGCATGAACACTGCTCTGTCTGAATGGACCAAGGAGCTGAATCCTAGCCCATGCCCACTGTTCCACTGTATTCACACATTTAGAAAAATGTCCACTTAGTTCAGGCATGAAGAAAAATACCTAAAAGGTATTATCCAAATAGGTACACTACAGTCGTCTTTGGCAGGATACTAGAATGTGGGAAGAATGAGAACAAATGAAAGAGAAATGTTTCCACTGGCTTACAGAGAAAGTATTATAAATACAACGTATTCTTGCACTGTCATTCAGTTATTTTGACCCCTCTGGGGAGGTGAATGGAGAGTGGAGAAGTGTTCGTATATCCGTTGTCGAGGACGAGGGACGACAAATTGACCCTGCAAAAGTCAGCATGTCACTGCGGTGGACGGGGCAGGAAATGTGCTGACCCACCATCAAGGATGAATAATCATGAACTCGGGGACTCTGGCTCTAGGTCTCTACCTGCTGCTGCCTCTGGCTCGCAGCAGCTCACCAGCTGCTGTATCTGCTCTGGCCTAGCTTGGTCAGCAGAGCACCCCGCTGCCCACACAATGCTTCTGTCAGAGCCTCTGGCCACAGAGACCCCTCCTGACACCGGTGGGTGGGGAAGGAATAGCAGTCGCCTTACAGAGGCCCTTCCTTCTCTTCCCCTTTAATCTTGTTGACTTTGTTTGAAGAATGGGCAATCTACTTACCCATGCTCCTTGTTCCTTTCCTTTCTTTCCTTCTCCTTTATTCACTCACTCCTTCCTTCTTACCTTGCCTTCTTCCTCCCCCTTTCTTTCTTCTTTTGCTTATTTTTAGACCCGTGCAAACCGGGCCACAATAAAACCCCATCTTCAAGGTTCTAGCTATGCAGGTTGTAATGATATGCTTCCTGAACCTAATGGATTGTTGGGCTGGGCAGAAGGCATATTGTTCTTATTGCAAAATGATATACAACTTCCCCCCTTGAAGTTCATAACTGGAACTGCCCTAAGTCCGGGAAGGAAACATTGAGGAGAGAATACTCACTGCAGAGAGGCAGAGCAAGGAGTGAGTCAGAGATAGTGGAGATATTTGCAGAACTAGTGAAAGGGAAATGCCACATCCCAATGATCCCTGTTTCTGTCTAAGACACAGAGTTGTTGATTGCCTAATTTTCTACATCAATAGCTCCTTTCACTTCAAATCCTAATGACCTTTCATTGGTCTTTAGTAAGTACACAACCTCTCAACTTTATCATTGTGGGGGAGCAATCCAAAACCAAGGTGAAGGCGTATACTGTAAATACATGTTGCTAAATGCAAAACTGGTACTTACATGTGATTCTGTGTAGAGGGCAGTATGGGACCACTGGGAAGATGGCCACCACTGGTTATAGCACGGTGTACTTCATAATTGAGGATGATGTCCCCCAAATCATGAAAGTCTTTATGACATGAAATATTTGATCAATCCCCTGGTCCTCAGTTTAAAAACTGATACTCTCCAAGATTCTTGATATTTCTTAATTTTTCCATGTTAAGTCCTTTTAGGGATCATTGGGATGTGGCATTTCCCTTTCACTAGTTCTGCAAGTATCTCCACTATCTCTGACTCACTCCTTGCTCTGCCTCTCTGCTGTGAGTATTCTCTCCTCAGTTTCCTTCCTGGACTTAGGGCAATGTTTTATTTGTTACTCAAACTGTATAGGCAGCGTGCTTTTCTTACTGTTCATGGGATGGGAAGGAAATATATCTTAATGTGTGTGTAATTGTTCATTTTTTCTAAATAATCTTGTTGTTCATTTTCTACTTTTTGATCTCCAGACTATTTTGTTAAGTGTATGATGTTCTTCTACTTGGGCAGGTCCCCTTAAATTTGTCAGAATCTTAGATTTATCATTGCAGCTGGGGTTTGCCTATACCTTTGGATTTCCTTCTATCAGGGAGGAATGAGGTAACTACATTTCGTAACTCACAGCTCCCTAAGTGTCTGGTGGGTATTGATGTCTCCATTGGAGCAAAGAATATTTTCATTTAGTCTTTAGAGACAAGCAAACAGGGTATGAGTTTTTACCTTCACCCTGATGTATCATTTGATCTGTATCTCATCAAACTACCACAGACTAAAGCCAGAGGGAGTTAGTTAAGAACAAGAGAGTTAGGGTCACGTTTAGGGTAGTTTGTGCTTGTTGTTTTTCAAAAGTGGTGTGAGATCTTCAGCAGTTTTCAAAAAGCTTTAATGCTATCTTTCAAGAGAACTCTAACTTAAATTGATTTTTCTTCCCAGAATCTTTTTTTTTTCTTGAAGGCTCATCTAAATTGAATACAACAAGATGAAGACATCTTTCCTAGCTATAGTATTTTTTTTTCCAATTGAGCACATATGGGGGGGGGGAAGCTTTTAGTTGTTTGTTATTTTAAAGTAAAAATAAAACTTTTAGAGTG